>NC_051288.1:10769990-11088323 GCF_015220745.1 Sebastes umbrosus | reverse complement strand
ATGTATTTTAATTCATTCATTCTAAAAAAAGACAAAAACGGGTCTATGGTGATGAGGGGTGGAGTGGAAAAGGTTAAATAAATGCATTGCTGCTCTCTGTTCCTGTAACAGCAGTTTGATCTGAATAAATAAAACAATGACAGTTTCTGTAGCATCAGAGAAAACCGTGCCGGCTACATAAACACACATTTTATAAACATAAAATTTATGTAAGAAGACTTAATATCATAATAAGATACTCTGTTATGGGGGCAGCTCTAATCCAGTGGTAATAGAAGACCACAGTACAGTATGTTACATTTGATATTGTGACTGTTATAAAATCCCCTGAGAATGGATGTAATGGAATAAACATAGGATTTCTGGCCCTCTAGGAGTTAAGCTTGTGACGTGACTGAGTGTACATGTACATTTTGGCGCATCTATACAGTCACACATTTCCCACGTGATGTGAGTGGGTGTGTATGTGTGTAAGCCAGCTATCCAGCTCCTGTTCCTCAACAACAGAGCGACTGTCTTCCGGCACTTTTCAGTCCCCCTTTCTCTTAACTCCCACGCAGCCCTCTACAGTACTCGTGGTATTTTATTTATTATTTTTTTTTAAAAGACGATACCGCTGAACTCGTCCTCCTCCTCCTCTCTCGCTGCCACCTTGAGTTATGCACTGATCTATCATTAATAGCTTCATTAGCATTTTTCTCCCTCTGAGGTGCTTGTGTATATAGTTCAGATGGCGGCGCGGATGCTCACATCATTAAACAAGCGAACATACTGAATTCTCTCTGTGACAAAAGCGGAGGTGGGTAGGAGGAGGTAATAACGCCAATACACTTGGAGAGTTCCCAGCATAAAGTGTGTCCCCAAATAAGCACTCCCTCCGCTGTTCCCCCCTCAAGGCCTCCTATAAAGTGCGTTTCCTCACTCATATTGCACAACCAGTGTCCTTTTGCAATATCCTGGACAAATGTGAAGAAGAATCTGCACTCCCAACCAAAGCTAGAGAGAAAACTAGCGAGGCGACCGGTTTGATGCTCAGCGGCAAAGATGCAGCAGAGTCGGGCAGCTCAGCCCGTAAATGAGTGGCAACCGTCTGTGAAGTTTATCTTGGCAAGAGGCGGCCCCTTGTTGATTGCTCACCAAAGTCTGTGGTTGGGATCCCAGACAACACAATATAATCTTGCTTCCCGAGCCCCAGTAAGTGCCTAAATGCGGTGTGGTTGAAGAGCTGGTGTGGGTAATTTCAGATTGGATGTGGCGTCCCTCCATGGGAGCTGTTAAGGCTTTGTAAGGTTCACACTCGGCCGGCCAAAGTGGTTTGTCGGAGTTGATTGTTTATTTTTCTTGGTGGGGGAGAGAGCGAGAGAGGGGGAGGTTTGTATGTACGAGATGGATGACGGAAACACCGAATGCGGCTTGGACTGTAAACTCGTGGGAATTCTTAGTTCCTGGTTTCCTTTTTACAGTTTTGTAGCTTGTTTAAAACATCCGGTGGTCAGGCGTGCAGTAATTTGGCTCTGCTCAGCACATTGCACAAGTTTTTATGCAGGCCTCTAGCTGTTTCTTGGAGAGGCGGTAAGCCAGGGCCATTTTAATAAATAAACCCTCGGGACACCAAGAACAATGGATAATGCTTGGCTGCTCCCTTTTCTACTTTCTCTCCTCGCTGGATTTGAATTCAGCACGGTTTTGTTTGAAGGTTTTTTAAAGATATGGAGGGATCGCTTTGATTATCTACCTCCTACGATGCAGCCTAGTGGAGGGGCAATAATGCAGGAAACCAAGAGCGTATGAATAGCCTCTGTTTGCTGAATGCTCTCCTCCCACCTCATAGTTTTATGGCGGATGATGCTGTGAGGTATTAAACGGGCTGACGGAGCGCTTTGATGTTCGAGTTCCCCTTCATATGATCGTGGGATATGCCTGATAGTATGGGTAGTAGGGGAGGAGGGGGTTTGTGTGTTCCTCTTCGGGGGGAAAATGAGGGGTGGAGGAGGGAAGGAGCCAGGCGAGGTGCTGATGGGAAAGAGACGAATGGCGTGCCAGTGTCAGAAGTGGTCATGTGCTGAGGAAAGAGTAGGGGAGAATGAGAGGGAGGATGGAAGGAGGGCTTGACTGATTAACCTGTTTACCTCCCTGAAAATGCTCCGGGCGCCATTCTGATTAAAGTTCAGCCTTTCATCTATCATCGCCGCGGCCGGCTTGAACCTTCAGAGCTGCCGATACCAAACACTGTCAAAACGATCGAGCCCCCAACGTGAGCCGCCGCCACACCCTCCAACAGCCTCTCGACCAGAGGTTTCATTTGCATCTCATCCTTCCTTGTCAGCTCTCGACAGCCCTCGAACCCACCTCCTTATGATTCCCTCTTCTTTCTCTGACTCTTTCCGTCTCACATGCTGAGTTTTGTATGTATGTATTTCTTCATCTACTCCTCCCATTATGCGTCTAAGCTTCTTGCTCTCAAGATTCACTAGGAACACTGCTTGTGTGTCTCAAGACTGTTTCCTCCAGTGACGTGCTTCCCCCAACTCAAGGCTTTTAGCACCTCCAGCATAATACGATTACACCCGTTTGGGGACGCGATATTGTCAACGGCTTTCTAAAAATATCCCTCCAGCAGCACAGTAGCGCTGCGAGTGGACTGTATGCAGCGGCTGGCAGAGGCAGCGCCGCACACAATGTTCTGACCACTCAAGCACAAATGTTAGCCCTTTTAAAAGCTTTTTGCACCGTCATAGACCCAGTGTGTGTTAAGGACAGCCGGATGGGGAAGTAGGAGACAGGGGTTGGCAATTAGGTTCGGCCATGTACCGTAGGGACTTGTGAAGGCATACAGGTGCAGTGGAGGTCCTTCAAGGCAAACAACAGCATCAGTTGTTTCAGCAAAACGCCCAGAAACGGCATGTTTTAGTAACAAAGCCATCTAGCATCCAAATTATGACCATCGGGAGAAAGGGGGGGAAGTTGGGTGACGTTATTATAAAGCCACAAAGTCAGTCAGTGTGGATTGGTGGGACAACAAACCATTGGACATTGAACATGGAAGACAGTTGTTTGTTTCCTGTTTCATACCGAAAGTTATCTTTGGTTTCTTCTAACCAAGCCCACGATCAATCCCTAACGTAAACCAAGTGGATATTATTGTAACCCCAATGACTACGGTCCCCTAAGTTTGAAAAACATAGTAATGCTTACGAAGTCGTGTTCATGCCTAAACCTAACCAGACCTTAACCATTGCAGCATATCCTCACACAATGGTTCATATGATATTTTACGAAAAGTTGTCCCTCGTTTTTTTTCTGCATTTTCCTACGAATGTCCAGCAAAACGTGTAAATTTCCGCTCGTTACATGCATGCAGTCTTTTCAAAATAAACTTCTGTCTTCACAGTAAAAAACTTGGTTAGGTTAAGCCAACAAAACTACTTGGTTATGTTTAGGAAAAGTTCGTGGTTTGGGTTAAAACAACTCTGGAGGTGGCGTAACTTAAGTACGGAAGTTGCGTGACAAATAACTCATAGTTGACTTCTTGTTACCCTTATTTTCCCAGTGTTGCCAAGTGAAAATCCCTTTTGGGGTAGAAATGGTAAAGAAATATAGTCTTGTTTAATAAATAAAGTTAACATCTTTACAAGACATCTAACATCTTTCAAATTTAACATGTTTACTAGACCTCATTTCAGCACCCGGAGCTGTCCATACTTTGACCTGTTAAACTGCCTGTCAAATGGTGCAGAACCAGTTCCAGTGTCAGTTTGCTCTCCATATGGGGGTATTGATTATTGAATGGCAATTTCATGTCATTTTCAATGGGTTTTAAAGGCTTTATGTTCATACAACAAGAATTCTGAAACAAGAAAATTTCTGATTTTAGTGGAGGCTGCCAGACGATTTTGGTGTTGGGCCAGATGGGCAGCTGTTTGCTAACCTCTAGTACAGGATAACACAGGATCCTTTGTGAGCTCATAGTATTCAAGGCACACAAACAACACACATTTGTTATCAAGAACATTAAATTCAAAACATGTACTGTTGGGTTTGCTACCAACAGTAACACTTCACCACCTCTGTTGGACGCCTCCGCTGATGTTCAACCTCAGAAAATGTTGGCCTCCTCGATTCCAGCGCGTTCTCTCCAATACTGATCGTCTTTGATCCCTCTTCTTCCCGCTCCTCCGCGATGGGTAGCAGAAAATTAGGCCAATGCTGTTTGATCATGCTTTCACTCGTTCTCCCAGGGAGCCATTCCAACCATTTTATTTTTTAAAATGCTTCTTTGTTTTTCCCTGTCTCTTTCTCTAAGCCTCTCTCTCTTTATCTTCCACGTTCTGTCTTGCCAGTGAAAGTTGACTGAAAACACATGGGCATTGGCCTGCCCAGTCATGCCTCAACACACGATCCTTGTTGTCAGTCAGTCAGGCCAAAAAAGCAAAACACAACCAGCTTTCACTAAAGCTATGCGTCTTGTTCTGTTTCCAAAATGCCAAGGTTGACATTTGTTTGGCATTTTTAGCAGTTTGTACTACAAGGAATGAATTTGTTGCACATATTTCCTACTGTATAGATATGAGTGGCAGGAGGTTGTATCTTTTTATCTTTCTTTTCCAAGTTAAGTAGATAAGTAGGAAGTATATACCAGCGGTGTGGTCTCAAGTCACATGAGTCTCGGGTCACAAATTTGATTTTAGACTCAACTTGACAAATAAAAAAAAAAAGACTTGCAATTTGGCTTGGACTTTAAAGAGGACCTATTATGCTTTTGTGTGTTTTTTTCACTTTCCTTTAGTGTGTTATATAGTTTTTTTTGTGCATGTAAAAAGTCTGCAAAGTTACAAATACCAAAGTCCACGCCAAAGGGAGTTACTCTCCCCAACAGAAACACTGCTCCTGAGCTTCCTGAAACGCCTCGCTTTAAGTCCTGCCTTTTCTTCCGTAACGTTGTGATATCACCAAGTAACACATTTGCATAATACCTGCCTAGCGGCTAGTTTGGCACGCCCTCAAACAAAGCTAGTTAGAGAGGAGCTGGAGCGGAATCCGAATAGTTTGGTTCGATTGACCAATCACAACACAGGGCCAGCTGACCAATCAGAGCAGACTGGGCTTTTCAGGAGGAGGGGGGCGGGAGCTCAAACGGAGTGTTTCAGACAGAGGGTGAAAAGAGGTGCTGCAGCACAGCCGGTATGAGAAAAAGAAAGTGTTTTTTTGAACATTAAAGCATGTAAACATGTTCTAGTAGAAACCCAGAATACAAGTATGCACCTGAAATTGAGCACAATAGGTCCTCTTTAACACCAGTGACTCGTGACTTCACTTGGACTCGAGCCTTTTGACTTGAAAATACTTGACAGCTTCTTCCAAGCCCAAAGATTACAAAGTATGTTATTTAAAAAGTGTGTGCTTGAAGACGATCGACTGCCCGGTACCGAAGGTAACTCTGACTGCATCGACGTTGGGTTTATTTACTTTTTGAGAGATCCTTTATTGATTTGTTTGTGAAGAGTATTTCCTTGTGGGCAAATAACTGGACTGAACAAACTGAATTTCTATCTTTTGTTGTTTATTGCTGAATCCTTGAAAAGTGGTGTTCTTTTTGTTGAACTCTGGGCTGTTTTTGGTGAATATTATTTGGACCCGCATTTGATTATCTTACACTTAATTCCCCAGATCCACTTTGTTTTTAACCAATCCGACAGCATCCAAGTTGCAGCAGAAAACCATGATGAACTAGCGTTACGTTATTCAGATGTAATTCAGATTTGGCTGAGGATTGGATGGAAAACATCAAGATTTTCACCCGTGTTTTTGTAATTTTTGCTGCATCTGTTTTGTCAAACAAAACAAATGCAGCTCGGTGTTGTTCCATTCTGAGCTGATGAGGACATTTGTACGCGCTTGTGCACATCTGTGTACACAAAATTAGCTTAGGGAGTGCCATTATTGGTCTACAAGGACCCTAACCCTGGGGGCAACAGGAAAGGCTGAGGTGATTTCACTCTGGCACAGACAGCCTATATGGTGTTACAGCAGCCTGTGATGGACTGATTTAATCCTACTGATGGTGCTCATAAGACACAGGAAGAGGGATAGACATGCGTGCGCGTGCACACACACACACACACACACACACACAGTCACCCTTCAGTCATACATGTGGACATAACGGGAAATGTGTGTGTGTGAAAAAGAGAGGTCAGCAGGGCTAACACAGTCCCCTGGCTGTTCTCAAGGTTAATGCGAGACTGACAGCGGCTGCTATTAGCGGCCTTCAGATGGTCTCATCCCCCCTCCCCCTCATATGCGGAGCTGATTCATCCCGGTGGCAGCAGTGCATTAAGATGTAACAGCTTCACTCCCAGGTGTCACTCACCCCTTTAGACAGGGGGGCCTACATCATAATTTTACTTTTCCTATTAACTCCTATTGTCTCCGCCCGACCACGATGGTCCATTAAAGGGATAGGCGCCGCCGTTACCGCCTCGTTCTCAAGCGTCACTCAGCTCTTCCTATATGTCATTATTTCACGTCGTCCCATTGTCTGTTAATTGAAATACCGCAGACATTGTCTATATGGTCCATTAAAGGGACAGGAGCCTTGTTCCTAAGTGTCGCCGCTACTTTGGGCGCTAGCTCATTAATTTTCATAGTCTGTGTTTGACTTACACATGCACAGAGAGGCGGGGCCCGAAGAGAGGGAATAATACCGTCAAGAAGAGACACGCACTCTGGCATGTTGAAGATCACCCAAACCATCCAAAATCTCATTTACATTTTAATTCAAAGACATTAAGCAGATGCTCGTATCAAGTGCAGGTTGGTGTTTAGCATTTTTCGCTCAAGGACGCCTAGGTGAGGAGGGTTGCTCGGTTAAATGAAAACAGACATTTTCTGTTTTCATGGTTAATAGTCACATTTTATTTTTAGTTGCTATGACAGTCAGTGTAGTGTTTTTGGTGATTGCATTACATCTAATGACCAAAGCAGCTTTGTTGGAAAAGGCTGGGGGAAAAAGAAACTACATTGCAGGTGGAAAATGGAAACACAGAGTGAAGTTAAGAACGAATACACCCAACACTTGGGAAAAATCTTTCTCCATGACTAAATGTCTAAAAGCATTGTTTAAGTTTCTTAAAAGTAGGTCATTTAAAAGATACTGAGGAGGACAAATTCTGTGTAAAGTTTTGCCTTAAGGATGGCCCACATTAAAAAAGATCTTTCAAATCTTAACAGATGTTGAAAATGCGAGAGACCCCACACATGACGACATGTTATGTTAAATTTAACAGTTTTGTTCCAACAGTATAGTGTGTGGTGAACAACGGTTTGGCAAAAACAGCACGCCAAACCACACGCTAACAGATTCCATTCATGGACAAGAGTCCCGACTTTCAAAACCGCAAATCTCGTGTGATTAAATGTGACTTTTATGTAAACAAACATGGCGAACGACAGACAGGAAGAATACATTTTTTTTGTACTACTTTGTACAGAAAATTCCCGAAGAAAAAATATGGATGAAGTCATAGAGACACGTTGAACAAAACACTTTTGTTGTTGGCACAAATCAACAAGTTGGTCCTCTACTTCTGAGTCCATCTTAATACTACTTTATGCTTCGCGTTTGCATTAGTCGCCGCCGCCGCCGCCTGCAGGAGAATCAAGACGATGTTGATTCTCCTGCAGTGTGTGCCCGGCATTAAAAAACGTAGCCGATTCCCAAATTAGCAGTACTAAGTATTTGAATGTTGTAAAGGATGATGATAAGCAAGACTGGCAGAGAGTGGAGGGTGTGTGAGTGTGCGTGTGTGTGTGCGCCTGGGTCCATATGAAGAGTGATGATGTTGTTGACTCGCTGTCGGCCGGATGCCAATCAATCAATTAACCAATCAATAGTCATCTGGTGAGCACCTAAGGACAC
This sequence comes from Sebastes umbrosus, assembly GCF_015220745.1. Lineage (NCBI taxonomy): Eukaryota > Metazoa > Chordata > Actinopteri > Perciformes > Sebastidae > Sebastes > Sebastes umbrosus. The sequence goes on along the minus strand of NC_051288.1, from coordinate 11,080,405 downwards.
TGGGGGAAATCTCCCAGAAACACTCGAATCAATTACTCTTTGGCCACAGACTCGCGCACAGGTGCAAAAAAAACAAAACACACACACACACTCTCTCATTGGTACAGTTATGTATTTATACTTATGCAGGCTTACATGTCGAAGTCGCCACCTCCTCCCCCCCCCTCTCTTCCACATGCCCAAACGCGCAGGCATCAGATTGCAGTGCCATGGGAAAAAGAAAAATGAGTAAATTCTGTCTTTCCCTTCATTCCTCACCCCCACCCCTTCTCTCTCTTTCTCTCTCCCCTAATGGAAAGCAGCATTCCCTGGCTGCCGTCAGCAGCTATAGCCAGCGACACTATAACGCAGTTAATAGATAGGTCTGGAAGCTTATGGAGCCCATGCATTTTTAAATGGGAGTTTTATGACTCCTGGAGAGCAGGCGAAGGGAAGAGAGGCAGGGATATTCTTGATATTTGTCCCCTTGAATGTGTGTGTGTGCGCCTGAGAGTGTGTCTGTAAGAGAGCAGTGAAGAGGACGAGTAGCACAATCTTCACTGATTTTTCATTTCCCTCCTATTTTTACCACCATCTTTCACTTTAATTCTTTCAAATTCTCTCTTTTTCTTACTTTTTTTAATTAAAGACGGAATATGTACACCGACATGTTCTCATCGTTCTGGTCATGAACTCTGCTACAAAGCAGGATACAAGCTGAATCCATCTGTTGTGTTTTTTTTCCATTTGGACATTGTTATGCATGCTCCCAGATGCCAGATGGATTTATGTGTCATATGTATGCATATATATATATATATATATATATATGTTCTTAATCTTACAGCTTTAGTATTTCTACAATGACCTTTGGGCAACTCAGTCTCACACGCATACACACACACACACAATGTATGTTAGCTTGTGTGTGTGTGTGCCCTAGAGAGGTCATGTTGACCACCACTCGGTAGTGTTCATCTGTGTCTGCTGCTCTGACCCACAAACCCCTGTCCCCACTCCACTGTGTCATATAAACACACATGAATACACACACACAGCCGGCAGTGTGTGCCCCACATACTGCTCTTGTTGGCCTGCTTGTCTTGCTGATGGCGCCGGTCATGAAGCTATGGAAATATGTCTTTTCCCCTCCAGGGGAAGAGTGACATGCAGCGTGAAGCGTCGCTTGCTCAGGGGCTTTAAATGCAGACGCCGACACCACAACGGGTCAGCAGCAGCAGCAGCAGCAGCAGCGCTGGATCATGCTGCCATCTGACATGTGTCCACACATGGAGGATAGCTGGTGATCACACAGCTGCATCCCATATTGATATGTCGGGGGAGAAACATCCCTGAATTACTGCAGTCTGCTGATACTGGTCTGTTTTTCTAGTAGTTGACATGTTGTCGCTCACATTCCCACACAAACGCCAGTGAGCTGCGGTCTCTCTGAGCACTTAAAGCTTTGACCTTGAAGTGTTTAAAATGTTGATGATGCAGCTCTCAGTCATTGAAAGTGACTGAAAGCATTGCCTGAAGGCTTTATCTATAAAATGTAGTGGCGGCCTATGAGATAGATACTAAGGTATTAACTATTATCCACATCGCTGTGCTGATAGAAAGGAAATATCATACCTGCATGGAGTGGTGCCTACAGTATGAATAGGAGTGGATGGATTGCTATTGTATTGTATTTTAAACACAATGACTATGTTTACATGCACAAAATATTCCGTTTTTTGCCATTTTTCCGAAAAAGACAATATTTTTTACTAGGGATGTCACGATACCAGATATTTAGCAGTCGATACCAATACCAGTGAAATGCCACGATTCTTGATATACTAATTCGATGCCATGGTAAAAAACAAAAGTAAAACAATAAATCCCATGTACTTTCAACATACACTCCTTTACATTTGCATACTTTATTTGTTAGGAAGTTAAACAGGTCATAATTCCCTCTCTATTATCTATTTTATATAGCTATGAAAGCATTTCATTCAAACTGTATTTATTCAAATTTCTCACCGAAAAGCAGATTTTACAAGATTACATTTGAACACATCATAATAACGTTATAATGTAACTCTGCCCAATACTCATTTTTACTGAATAGAGACTGAATGCATCATAATGTAATGCATTGGACCTCCTGTTAAGGTTAGCTGTTAGCTCCACAGGATTGTGCTGTCCAGCGGCTGACCTTTCTTTAGGCCATGCATCTCTGCAAACTGTCGGCTAGTTGCTTTGTGTACAGAGCTGGAATGATAGTGGAATATTGGTGTGTGCATGTAAACATAGTCAGAGAAAGTGGGAACAATCATTGTCAGTGACATTTCTTATTCTTTTCCCAAGCACACTGATATAACTCCTTATCATTTATTATTCTCTACAATACAAAAGGTCAACATTCTACAGATAACTTATCAGGAGGACACAGTGATGTGAATCGTTTGTCGTTATTGTTGCTTGTGTTGGTAACAAAAGGAAATAACAGCGGCATCTCTATACATCGCTGCTCTGCGACGCCACATTCAGACACACTACTGCTCTTAACTGCGTGTATATAAGTGGGTTTTTGTCAGTGAACATTTCACCCTGTTGAAACTCTAAGCCCATAACAACAGTAGTGTTGTGAATGCCATGCTATGAAAAAAATGGGCCACATACTGTAGGTGTCTGTCCTTGGCCTGTCTAGAGCCCCATATCTGGTAAATGGGGTGGGTTATCTCTGGTCTACCTTCTTGCACTAGAGCGCTCCCAGACTGTTGTCGCTGTCAGATGAATATGCACGTGTACACACACACACTGTTACAAACACACTAGATCATTCAAGTAATTGAATTTAGCCTTCTGTAAACAAGACTCTAACAAGCCCTCTGGAAATACAGTGACATTTAGGCTGGTGAGTCAAACCGGCTTCTTTCGTCGCACACGCACACGCACACGCACACAATGCTTAATGCCAACATATTCACAGTTCCACAATTGTGGCCGCAGCACACATAGATTCATGTGTAAACACACTCAAGGACGCTTAATAAACTATTAATTGTCCTTGGTTTTGAACTCTAATAACCTCCTTTGTTTATATACTTAAAAAAGAAAATACTGGTGTTGAGTTGCCTGCAGGAACCGCAGACTGTCCCTTTCTTTAAGAAGGTACACCCGCTCTGACGAGCGTTTGATCCTTCCAGCGGGCGAGCGGCGGCATAAACAGGAAGGGGCCCCGCGCTTTAGTGCGTCACTCGCTCTCATTTCATCGGATCTTCTGTGTTGAAATGTGCCGAAGTGTTTCGCATAACATTGTTAGCCTGATATCCTGGAAAGGTGACACAACCTTATAGGCAGGCGCCCACAAAGACATATGCTGAAGTAGGGATTGCACACACACGCACACACACACATACATATACACATGCACAGTTTATTAGTGTGTGTTGGCTGGAGGGAAAATGAAGCGTCGTCCTGAGCTAGCTGTTTTCTATTCCCTTATGAGAACAGAGTGTGATGTGAAACGTCTTGGTAAAGGTGCACCCATCTATGTTTATGTGTACGGAATATGACAGTTTGACTGTAGATATCCTTTGTGTGTGTGTGTGTGTGTGTGTGTGTGTCAGCGGGTGGGGTGTGTTGAGTCTGTTGGAGTCCTGCTCAGAAATATGGCCTTCATTTGTGCCGGGCCTCTCCCGCTAACTGGAACAGGGTTGGAGGTGGACCGAGGGAGCCACCCCACTGACACACACACACTCGCATACACACAAACACAAGCACAAGCTAATACATGTGCTTTCGCATGGGTTTTCGACACACTCAGTTCCCTTCTCGTGTACAAAACAGTGGATTGTTTTGTTACCAGCCAGTAGAGAAGTGGACTCACAATGATTACTAACTCAATCTTCCATTTACAAATGGCCTCCGCCGTCTGGTTCTCAAGCTAATTTTATTCAACATGGAGATAAACATCATTCACAATGAAGGTTGAGTGGTTCAGTTACATAACGGAGTGCTGCTCTTGCATCTTATTTTTTATGACTTTCTTTTTTAATTACAAAAACTTCCTGATCCTTACTTCTCATATTATTTTATTTTTTTATTATTATTATTAAAATATTTGCTGGTTTTCATTTTCCATCATTATAAACTGAATACATTTGGGTTTTATGACTATTGGTTGGACAAAACAAACAATTTAAATTAGTCAACTTTAGCTTCAGGAAATTGTGATGGACCTGACGATCAATGATTTCCTGACATTTCTTGGACCAAATATTTAATCAATAATGAAAAAGAAAGAAAATAAAACATTAGTTGCAGCCTACATGATCATTTTATTTTATTTTCATAGCTGGGGTTTTTATATTAGCACGCTCAGGTCATCGTCACATTGTAGGCGTGTGCCAGTTTGGATCGGATCGTATATCGAGGATTGAAGGGATGATCGATGATTGTTTTCTCCTTTGCCGGTATTAAGGCAAATTTACTATCAGAACTAAGATGTTTTAAAATAATCTCTAGAATCTGCTCCCTACTGTGCATTTAGAGATGTTCCTGGTGGAGCGGCATGTTCGTCCGCTGAGCCCCATTAATCAGCAATTTTAAATCCTTAGTTACCAACCAGTTTGCAGTCACTTTTCCATGGTTCTGACACCCTGCATCTCTGTTCTCCATATGCCTGCTCATCCAAACTTTGCTCTGCACTCTATAATAGTAGTTATGGATATGATTTGGATTATGATATTAAAGATAAGATCATGTTAAAGTAACACGATGCTGTGATATTACGGCGATCGGATCGCCTCTCTGTGATCTTGAGTAACCTCGATTGGACGATATGAAAATAGAAACAATCGCCCAAATCTCACACATTGTCATACTGTTAAAAACTATTGTAATATGTGTGTAGTATTTTATTCGGTCAGTATTGTTCTGCAAAATGTTTTTGTATAGAGAATCTTATGACGTTGGTTCGTTCCATTCAAAGAGAAGTGTTTTCATCTTGATACTGTAAATAGTCGTCCCCATGTTCTCAGTTCCTCTGTGAGAAAACACAGATGAATCTACAGCACTGCTTTCTCGAACAAATCCAAGAAACTTAATAGCCTGAGGTTTTGTCAGATAGAGCATTAAAGGAGGCAAGTGAAGGAGCCGAGGAAACACAAGGGGTCTGCCAGGACAGTACCAGAGGGCTGGTGAGTGGAAGCAGTGTGTAGCTGTTGGGAAAGAATAACATGCGCTACAGACCCCAGACCGCAGGAGGCATGACTCCCTCACCACCAGGAAACCTCAGGGCTTTCTGCTGCGTGTTCTGTTTGCTCTCACTTTGCTCCTCAGTTAGTCTCCCTGGACCTTCAGCATGTGCTCGTCTTCCTCCCAGATTCACTGTTGCTTTCTATTCCACGCTGTATTGGAGTTTTTTGCCACCTCCTCTCCCAGCGCGTTTCTCTCCCTGTATCTGTATCTGCTCACTTCCTACAGTATGGCCCCCAGTCCAGAGCACACTTTAACTCCCTCTCTGCGATGGCCTGTTACACCACCCCTCCACCCTCCACCCCTCCACCCCTCTCTCTTGGCTCCCTTCCCTCTTTTCTTCCCAGCTCCCTCTTAACCCTCCCCGCTCTCTTCATATTTCATATTAAGCAATCCTTTCCATGGAGCCAGCTGTGTAAACAATAGGGACCGGCCCTCCGTGTTATCTCAGAGCGAGTGAAAAAAAAAAAAAAAAACGCCAGGAAAAACCTGAACACAAGGAGCTCGCCGCACGCCGTCCTCGCCGATGATCTATGGCCCTTTGTCTCTACCGACCTCCTTTGAGCACGAGCGGGACTTTCTGGTGTTGGTTTTTGTGCATGTGTGAGGCCGAGTGTTAAGTGTACGGGGCAGTGTGTTTATGCGGGTGTGGGAGCTTTCTGTTACCATAGCCCCCCTGCAAATATTGACCGAACCGAATAGCTACAGTGAGTGGCTCTAAAGCAAACACCGCGTGTCATGCCCTGCCAGATACGCCTGGAGTTTTGTCACTGACTGCGTTCTCGCCGGAAATAATTTGGCTTGCCTTATCTTCACAAGAACGCCCACTCTACTTCCCCTGATTCATGCTTCTTGAGTTTTGATATTGATGAAGAAAAAGTAATCATCTCAGCCGCGCGACACATAGCTGACCCATATTTAGCAGAAGCACTGGCCCTAGTACTCTTCTATGTATAGGTCTCTAATCTGTCTACCTACACTGTCGGCAGCCTATTTTAACACAGACGTTCTTAGAAGCTGCCGGTGTTCCTGGGATTTAACCGTCTTCATCTGATACTCTTTATTCAAGGGGCGGGTTTGGCGGGCGACTTTAGTTGTAGCTTTTATTGACTTTGGTCGACACAGTTAGTGCGTGTGCATCTGTCATGGTTTGGCTGTGAACGTGTGTTTATGGGACTATATGCATGCATGCGTGCAGGTTGGGCAGATGGTCCAGTTCTGCACGGACAGCCACAGTGTAGCGCTCATTATGTGTGAAGGAAGCAGGCTACCATCTTACCCTCACACACACACACACACTCTCACACACACACATACTGTAGCTCATCCCTGGGTTTATTTTTTGCAGGTGCAGTGCTTGCTGGCATTTGAGATAATTAAAGGCTGACCTTTCTGAGGTGAAGGCAGAAATGTCACACAGCCTGCTTCGCTGACAAGTGGATTCACCCCACAGGGGGCCTTGGCAAAACGGCTGAGTATTCTCACCACCCTCTGGATGTGCACTTAGCACCCTTTAGCCTTCTTGCGCCACACTTTCCTGGCTGTCATTGAGGAGCAGCTCCCGCCTTCCTGCTCTCTCACCCACAACGCATCAGTTCGCTATGAATCGGACCGTCTTGAAGCCACACAGGTGGAAGGAGCACTGAAGTGGAAGTATTTTGCCGGTCAGTTTGTTGTGAGGAGCTTGAATTGATCTTATATTTTACTTATATAAAAGGGATTAAGAAATTATTAAAACATACAGTGTAATCTCTGTTGCATACTAATGGTGTAGAGATGAAATAAATTACTGCGGCTATTTTAGTTTCTTTAGATGCTTGTTTTTATTTGACAAATGTTTGGAAACAGTTGATTTTATCCTTTACTAAGAGCTAGAGAGGGTGACTTACAGTCTCAGTTTTTGCATGGAAACGTGCATGGATACCCGTTTGTGTTTATATCTCGTGGTGGATGACAACGGATCTCGTATCACTACACCTTTGTGCTATTTTAGCATTTGTATTAGACATTTTAAAGCGCTGTAAAATGAGAAGAAGAACTCTAAATCCACCAAAATTAGCGCGTATATTCATGGTTTTTTAAACACGCAAAACCCGCTAAAAATAGGTGATAGACTCCTTTCCCATTACCAGTATGCCCTGCCGTTGCATAGGACTTTCTGGGGTTTTTTCCCCTCGTGTGTCATGTTCAACGTCACAGACGCGTCAGCCAGCACCGGACGCAGGGTTAGTAAACACTGAGAATATTACGGTGGTTATTTCTTTTTTTTTTAATATCTGTTACATATTCATACTCTCTTTCAAACTCTCCAACCAGAGTTGGTGATTTGTTGGAACAGTGGAAAGACTAACAAAGACAGTTTTTGATGAGTTTGAATGTGATGAGTGTGTTTTACGATGATCAGCGTGGTAAAATGACTGTTGTCAGATTGGAGTCTGGTGGCTTTGAGGAGAGAATATTAATTGTAGGTTTTGTTTGTTAATAAATTATAATAGTTGTCCAAATCCCTGTTTATTTGATTTATTATATTCTAGTTTTAAAGATAGAGTAAAGATTCTGACATCATCTGAAACTAGAAAACCTAAGGAATCCATTGGTACCAGCTATGACATAGTATCTTGGGAAGCTAGTATTGCAGCTTAGGAAAAACTGTCTTGGCCATTTTCAAAGGGGTCCCTTGACCTCTGACCTCAAGATATGTGAATGTCTATATGTGAAGGTTCTATGGGTACCCACGAGTCTCCCCTTTACAGACATGCCCACTTTATGATAATCACATGCAGTTTGGGGCAAGTCATAGTCAAGTCAGCACACTGACACACTGACAGCTGTTGTTGCCTGTTGGGCTGCAGTTTGCCATGTTATGATTTGAACATGTTTTTTTATGCTAAATGCAGTACCTGTGAGGGTTTCTGGACAATATTTGTCATTGTTTTTTTTGTTTTTTTTGTTTTTTTTTGTTGCCCACTCCCATGTTGATAAGAGTATTAAATACTTGACAAATCTCCCTTTTAAGGTACATTTTGAACAGATAAAAAAATGTGCGATTAATCACGATTAACTATGGCGATCATGTGATTAATCGCGATTAAATATTTTAATTGATTGACAGCCCTATTATATTCACACATAGCATCGCACCGGAAAAGGGGCAAAAATGTGCGTGTTCACCCGGGTGTCATGTTTCCATCACTGCCGATAAATACATGTGACTACTGCAGAGTCATATGTCCTGGAAATGAATGCAGATTGTAACCTTTCCCACTGAAGACAAGTGGGTGTTAGTGGGTATTGGTCCAGTGGGAAAGGGGCTTGAGAAAGAGGGTGATTACATACCACAATGTTCCTGGTTCCAGGTTTGAAGCCAGGCCATTAGGGGTACATGGCATACTGTGCACCTTAGTTCACTGATGCACCAGGACAACCAAGCACTTAATGTATTAGTCTGGTAGAATGAAGAAAAAAACCTACTTAGCTGTCTTTTCAATTCTCTATCTTACCTTACTTTGGCTGAACAGTTTCGGGAATTCTTCCCTTTATTCTCTGTTTTCAATGTATCTTTTAGTAAGAAGGTTATCCAAGGTAAGGTGGTGCACACTATTAGTAACACTCTCTGACTCCCAGGCTTCTTACTAGCCTTACTTTACCTTTTTCTGGCCTAAATAATTCACATCTATCAGCTGAAATCCAGCGCTAGTGACGTGTCAAAGTGTCCCTCTCTGCCTCCATCCAACCCCTACCCACCGCCCCCCTCCATCACCCCCCGCAGATGTGGTCTACTCTTTATGCAAAACCCATCTCATCTGAGCTAGTAATGTACAGTAAATGCAGCGTACTGTAAGACTCTCCCCAGGGCAATACGATGACATGCAAATGCGATTCAGGATATGACATGGGCACACATTAATAAGCACACGCGCGCAGGCTGCATGCGTGACTGCACGCGCTCAGACACTTGTTGATACATGCACGTGTTTGTGTCACGCGTGTACATCGCTGCACATACACACACACACACACACACACACACGCACACGCACATGCTCTTAACTGTGCAGTATGTACACACTCATGCGTGCACATTCCCTTCCCGCAATGTCACATCTCACTTCTGACGTATACGTCCACCCACGCTGCTGTCCTCATAAAAAATTCAATGCATCTTGCTTGAGCGACTTCCATTATGTGTAACACTGCAAAGCCACGCAGGCTGGAGCCGGAGCCCACTCTGAGCTGTTAAAGACCGTCATCCACTCTGAGCTAGCGGCCTGTAGCCCTCCCCATAGAGAGGCTTTTGTACAAATCTATGTGGGTTTTTTTACGTCGCGGCCATTATAGAGAAAGTCCAAGTCATCTGTTTCTCAACCTTAAATGGTGAAATACTATGTCATAGTGGTGGAGATACCAATTACAAGACTAAGTACATTTTGAAGCAGCATGTCTGTCATTTGAAACAGCAGGTGCAGCACACTGGTGATATTCAAATGACATGCCTACAGGAAACATTAATAAAGTAGCATATCATATAACAACGTGTTAGCGATTGACTTGATACTGTGTTTATTGTTCTTCAATATTTGTTATCTCAGGCTGTAGTAAGTTGAACTAGATATCTGTGAGCAATGCCATAGTGATTAGCTCACTGTTTACATTTAACATTGTGCAATGAAGTTACAAAGCAGTAGTATTTCCTTAAAGGGATAGTTCTGGTGTTTTTGAAGTGGGGTTATATGAGGTACTTCTCCATAGTCAGTGTATTACCTGCAGTAGATGACGGTCAGCACGCCCCCAGTTTGGAGAAGCAGACAGGAGTTACTGCACAGAACCAAAGCAGTGTACTGCTGTACCTAAAAGAAAGGCCCACCTAAAAAAATCAATATCAGTTTAAGTGTACGCTATATTTAGAATATTTCACCGCTTTGCCTTGCTGCCAGACAGCCCTTTCCGATGGGGAACTGAAACTCTCTTCAAAGCCACCAGACTCCATTGACAAAAACAGTAATTTTACCTCGCAGAACACGGGAGTTACTGGTCTACCGCTATCCTTCATCGATTAATTGTTTGTGTTATTGTGTGACTTCGGTGTTTTTAAACGGTTAGCTCTGGGATTCACCAAAGTCACACAATAACACAAATAACTAACCGATCGAGGCAGTGGTGGACCAGCAAAGTCTGTGTTCTACGAGGTAAAATTATTGTTTTTGTCAAAGGAGTCTGGTGGATATGAATAGATATATAATGGCTTCAGTTCCCCGTCGTAAAAAGTTGTCTTACGGTAAAGTAAAATGTTGAAAATATTAGAAATATAGGGTACACTTAAACTGATATAGATTTCTTTAGGTGGGCATTTGTTTAGGAAGCTAAAATACCTTTTGCTGCCGGCCCCGTTCACAACAGTACATTGCTTTACTTCCATGCAGTAACTCCTGTCTGCTTCTCCAAACTGGGGGTGTGCCGACCATCATCTACCATAGGTAATACACTGACTATGGATAAGTACCTCATACAACCCCACTTCAAAAACACCAGACCTATCCCTTTAAGGAAATACTACTGCTTTGTAACTTCTATCCCTTCAAGAGGAGCATTGTCTGAGAAGTTAAAGTCCTCTTACTGGGAGCTAAAAAGACACATAATATATGGAGCCATCCTGTGTAACCATGCTTTGTGTAGCATTAACATAGCCATGTGTCTAATCCCCACTGGACTCCATAGCGTTAGCAACACATCGAAGTGTGGTGCTGCTGCTGCCACCGTCCACCAGCTGCTCCTGACACAGAGATATGTAGCACTAGCAGCACCCACATCGTGGATAATTGGTCATCAGGAGATATATATAGACTGGAGATGTTGGTGTGTGTGCGTACATGTGTGTTATCATCTCAAGAATCACCCTGTGCTTTTTTTTTTTTATCCAAGCCTCGACAACTACCGGCGTCTGTTTTACTTTCCGTCAGTGACCTCTTTGAACTTGGTCCGTGCGCACGCGCTGAACTGTGTGTACGTTCAAACGTGCGCGTCTGTCTATTTATGTACACGCTGGAGTGTCTCTGTATGTCATGCGTTGCATTTGTCTTCCCCCCTGGCTCTGTTTTCTGCGCTGTCCACTCCGACCTCACGCTGCCATTTGCTTTTTTTCCCGATTATTAATTCAGCGTTCGCTGTCACAACCGATTACAGTATCTCGTGTCCTGTGAGCTCTGACCCTTCCTCCTTCTCTGCCTGTTACATGCCAAACACAGAGTTAAGACCAAGTGACCCAGATTGTTTGTTTACTTTCCCTCCTACTGTAAGTGATCACATACATTCCCTCGGGAGATACCTTCCTCCTCCTGTGTGGTCTTGTAGAAGTGAGTTTGGCAGATATGGGCTAGCTATATAATGGCCAAAGAGACAGATAAGGCCATACAAATGGACTCTGCAGTGGGATTGTTCGAAACTCCTTGAAAAGACGTACGTTAATGGCTCGATTCTATACGCCCCAGGGTCCCTACCCACTACTGCGCTATTGCGTCACCTCTTAATCTACGCTATCTATTCCTGTTTTTAGACTATGGTAGTCCACGTCTCAGTTGTATCGGTGTAAGTGCAGAAAGCAAGTGTGTGGGTTAATGTTTTTTCTGTGTAACGCCGGCATACAGAAAGCTCTCATTCCTCTTTGTTACGCTTGTTTTACATCTATATCTTTATGCATGTTTAGGCGAGACATGTCTTGTCTGCCTTGACGGTACTTTAACACATCTATATGCTACAATGAAGACGAGCAAAAGTAGAGCATTATGCACACAACTGATCCCCCTTCTTCTTCTTCTCCATATCAATGACCTTGTGTGTCAGCCGTATCATATAGAACACATACATCATACGGCGGGAGGCAGCTGCCTGCCGAGATTAGTGCGTGTGTGTGTGTGTGTGTGTGTGAAGGAGAGTGAGTTAAAAGAGTGTGCATGAGGTGGTTCTTGTGCTATATGTGCATATACTGTATATATGTATGTATGTATATATATGTATTAGACGATAATAACGCGTTAATGCAAATTCATTTTAACGCCACTAATTTATTTAACGCATTAATGCAAGCGATAGTTTGGAGGTTGTAGCGGGCTCAGTTTTAAAGCTATAGTGAAATACTGGTGTCATATCAAACTAACAGACCTAAGGAATCCATTGGTACCAACCATGTCATACAAGCTTGTCGGGAAGGAGGCTAAATAACGCTCCAAACTTAGGCTAAATTTTGGAGTGGAAAAAACGGTCATGGCCATTTTCAAAGGGGTCCCTTGACCTCCGACCTCAAGATATGTGAATGAAAATGGGTTCTATGGGTACCCACGAGTCTCCCCTTTACAGACATGCCCACTTTATGATAATCACATGCAGTTTGGGGCAAGTCATAGTCAAGTCAATACACTGACACACTGACAGCTGTTGTTGCCTGTTGGGCTAGAGTTTGGCATGTTATGATTTCAACCTATTTTTTTATGTTAAATGCAGTACCTGTGAGGGTTTCTGGACAATATTTGTCATTGTTTTGTGTTGTTAATTGATTTCCAATAATAAATATATACATACATTTGCATAAAGCAGCATATTTGCCCACTCAAATGTTGATAAGAGTATTAAATACATGACAAATCTCCCTTTAAGGTACATTTTGAACAGATTAAAAAATGTGTGAATAATTTGCGATTAATCGTGATTAAATATTTTAATTGATTGACACATATATATACACATACACACATATAAACACCTATATAGTCAAACTGTTTGTGTCTGTTGTTTGACATGTTGCATAATTTCAGTCCACCCTATCCAATGTAGGATCAGAGTACACAGCTGTTTGTGAGAATTGTGATTGGTTTATGAACATTAACAGGAAGGAGGATGTGGAGAGTGCATGTCAGCAGCTTTTATCCAGCTTTGGTGTTGCGTGTGCAGTTTTCACAGCAGATTATACGGGCCCTCGATTGTGCCTTGATTCCTCGTTTAGCGGCGTGTCTGATCCGCGTGCCTCTGATTGTGTGTGTGTTATGTCCTTACCGCTGCTGGCAGAGGGATTATACAGGTGCTCAGTTACGGCCTGCCTCTGTCCACACTCTGTTGTGGCTTTTGAGTGTGTGTAAGTGTGTATGTATGCATGGATGAGTGCTATATGACCGCTGATTGCATAATGTATTTGAAATGCTTCAGCTGCGCCAGCCGGATAGTGTTTACAGTATGCATAGGAGAATGTTTCCCTGCTCTCTCCAGACACTGGGCCTCATTAAATGCTCCTATGCAAAGATTTATTTTTAATTTATACACTTATATTGTGATTTTTTTTTGGGGATTAAAAAACATTCATAGGCATAGAAAATAATTAATGGGACCTTTTTAACTGATAAACACAAATTCTTATTATCAGATGCGATTAATTGGACTAATCTTGGAAAATACAACATATTTCAATAGAATTATTTTCAACATTATTATGTTTTACAAACATAATAGGAAAAAAAATAGCTTTAGTTGATATTAGATAGGGGTGGGAATCACCAGAGGCCCCACGATACCATGTTATCATGATACTTTAGTCACGATATGATCTTATAGCGATTTTAAACATTTAGCGATATGCTATTACAATAAGATATATTGCGATTTATTACCTTTTTTCAACTGCAAATTATGCAGTTTGTCAACATCTGTTTCATCTAATAAGATACAGTTTTAACTCGGTTCATCTCACTTCAATATTTGTATTATTAATTATTTATTAATTAATTCATTCATTAATTAATGAATCAATTAATAATTATCATATTGATTCAAGTCAAGCAACACTGTCATAAAAACACAAATGTGGCATCAAGCACCTGACAAACTGAACTGTTTGTGTAAGAGTCTACATTATATTTGCAATATTAATAGATCATATAATAAAAGACGGCTACTTGGCGTTCATGTATGAATCAAAAACATCGCGATACTATGCTGTATTGATTTTTTTGATTTTGATTCTTGAACTTGATGCCTTATTTTAGGGATGTTCTCAAGTGTTTCGGCAGCTCACTGTCTGGTGACCTTTACAAAAAAGCTCAATGTCTCTAAACAACCCTGATATTCGGTCCTACAGTTGACGGATGTTTCTCAGTTTCTAAATCTAAATCAAAAGTTTTGTGAGTAGAAACTTCTGTTCCTATCCATTGCAAAATAAAATAAAAGCGGGTTGTGTTGCAGGCACTTCCTTCGTAGTAAACAACAATATCCCCGTCTATTCAGTAAAAAGAATTAGCTGTGGGTGCACTACAACAAAGTTGCTGCTGGTGTAAGTGCACGCCGGTAATGTTTGATGTTGCTTATCACTCAGAAGGGCCTCTTACGGTGCCCACACTAGACGCTGTAATGATAATGGTGAAGGAAGTGGCCCATTCCCAGCCTGTGGGTTCTCCTGGTGTCCCATTGAGTTGTAGTTCCTCGTTGAAAGACCCAGTTCAGCAGCTGTGGCCTCTGGGTGTTGCATTAAAATATATATGGCTTTACATCACTTCTGTGTGTATTTTTGACAACAGTGATGCATTTTACATGACCACATGTGCGATGTAGAGTGTATCAAGGTTTCATAATGGTTGTGTATTACTCTGTATTATGGAACTAGATATATCTTACAGACCGTTGTTAGTATGTTACCTTAACTCTTAACTCTCTTGTGGTTTAATAGGTGGCTGCTCCGGAGAGAGAGGGGCTTTAAAAGCAAATAAAACTATATCCAACTCCCTTGGGCTTTAAAAAATGCTGTTAAAGCTTTCGGCCTAATACAAGCTCACCGTCCAGCCCGCCGCCCCTGACCACCGCACACACCGGCTCGCCGCCACAGAGTGACTAGAGAGCACGATCAATAAAAATAAGGCGGCTAATAGAAGGCCGAGGCCATAAAATCAGCTCTCCATCTGATTAACAGACATATCAGGCCTCCACACACTCACACACTCACACACACAACATTCTTACTGTAGTCTAGAAACTCATTCTCATAAGTTATTCCTCATTTTCCCTACATGCAGGTATATAGTCACATACACTCATGCAGACACAGGCAGGTCTAGCACTGAGCCCCTATGGAATAACAGCTCTCTGACACAAAAGAATGTTATATACTGGAATCAAAGACGGTTATGGTGGAGCGATGCTCCTGCACAGACAAAGACTCAAAGAAAACAGACACACTCTTGAAGATGTTTCAGTGTTAAGACATGACACAGAGGACGGAGACAGCGGGAAAGATCAACGCTAGAGATGTGATGCAAGAGGATTCAAAGCGCCACTGCGTCACCAGTGCACAGCTAGCCACCAGGAGGCTCTGTGTTGGTTTTGAAGTACAGTTTGTTAGTCCGTCTCCAGTGAGGAGGATGATGGTGGGGACAGTCAGTGATTCTGAATCTATGCAGAGGATAGATGCCAAATTAAAGGGACAACCTGAATAAATGAGACATCAACACAACAAATCCAGATGCTTCCGTACAGGATATGATTCATCATTGTTTTTAGGTTTGTTCGTATTTTAATTACAGTTTGTGAGATTGCATTGTTGTACTCATAGACTGTATATAAGAAGTGGACGTTGTCACCGTAACGTGCTGACGTTTTAAATCCTTGAGTTCGTCATTTTGGCCGTTGCCATGTTGTTTTTTTGCTACGAAAAGCGGCACAAGAGTGTGGAGCTAATTACAACTAAATGCTGAATAAGACCTTTTTAGGTGACCAAAATGTTGTAATTAACTTTCATGAACTGAAAACACACTGTGAAAGGGTTAAAGTTGTAAGACAAAAACACAGACAACTCCCAGACCAGTCAACGTCATGGTAGCCACCTGTCAATCACAAGGTAGCCACGCTCTAAGCCACGCGGCTTTATGGTCTATTTGACTCTAAATGGGACCCTAATTTACTAAATGTATTGTACTGTATTGAAGAAGACTTGAAACTAGCGATTGAGACCATAAACTCATGTTAACAATGTTTACTGAGGTAATAAATCAAGTGAGAAGTAGGCTCATTTTCTCATAGACTTCTATACAATCAGACTTCTTTTTGCAACCAGAGGAGTCGCCCCCTGCTGGCTATTAGAAATAATGCAAGTTTAAAGCACTTCAGCATTGGCTTCACTTTTCAGACCCGGAAGTCGCCCACTGGTTATAATTTATTAACCTCAAATGTAACCGTATCCTGACCTCAGGGGCAGACAAACCATCATGTTCAGCTACATGTAACATGGTCTTACCACTGCCTTCACATTAAAGTGCCCTCATTGTTAAGCATATAGGAGGTTATGAGTACGAGCAGTAGCATAACTCATCAAAATGAGCCCACCGCAGCAAATGAACCAAGCAGAACAGAAAATATTATTTAATGTGGATCCGTCACATCTGGCTGATGCTCCATCCACTTAAAATGGTCAATGATCAGGGCATCCATAACCTTCACAGTCACAAGATCTCAACTGATAGGAGAGTTCACTTGTAGAATCTCTGCCTATAAGGAGCATTGAAGTTGTTCTGCCTGCATGCGGGGAAGCACTTCTTTATGTCGGCTTTTTCCTTTTTAATTTGTCACTTGGCCGCCACCAGCGTGCCCCTCTCTCACCTGTCATAACCTGATGCTTTTATGCACACCATTCGAGTGGGAACAGGCACACAAACATGTCTGACTTGACCCCTCTCTCTTTACAGGAGTTCATCCATGATGTCCTGGCGTGATTCATGCTCGCGCGCCACATTCCTGAACAACACTGTTCATGCAAAGACACATTCCTCCTGCTTTTTTTTTTTTTTCAGTGCGGTCCATATGTGTGTGTGTGTGTGTGCGCGCGTGTGTTTTGCTGTGGTTTTCCTTTTACTGCTGCACATTACATCCACTGACTCATAAAAGGGTCATTACAGTAAAAAATAAGCCATGCTCATGTTATGACAAGCTGTTTTGAAGAGGAGCTTCTCTCTTTACTCTTGTATATACTGTGGTGCCAGTGTACCATTTTATGATAATTATGTTCTCCGGGTGTATAGCTGTCAGTGCCCTCATGTGCGCTCGTGCTTTCTGCGGTTGTTACAGGTCTGTTTGTACACGTCTCCGCTCTTAATTTGGAAGTAAACTCCGCTGCTCTCTATCTCTAGCGGTCCCAGATCGGCGCCTTGGGTCTCACCTCTGGCTCCCGCGACTGGTGTAATTAGCAAAGTTTTTCTTTTGTGTTGCTCTCTTCATTTATGTTTTTTTTTTTTGCTCTACGTCTCCGGCAGTATTTGTAGTCTGTCACTGTTAATGAGCGCGTGTGCGAGCGCACAAAGCTGCGAGGAGACATCACACACCCACCGCTCTCTTCGCCGCTTTAACACTCCATTAGATAATTAAGGCGGAGGGGGTGTTTTTGTAACATTTCAGATGAGACATTACCATTAATTAGTGTCAAAAGAAAAGAACTGTTTTTGCTCAAGCACTTAAGTACAAAGGGAAACGATCTCTTTACCTTGTCATTGAAGCACTAAATGATCTCTCTCTCTCTCTCTCTCTCTCTCTCTCTCTGTTTTTTTTTTTTTTTCAAAGGCTGTGCGACTGCAAAGAAGAGGCCCGTCCAAGGACAAGAGCTTTTGTCTTGGCATCATGTGATCCGCGCATTCCCCTAGGAGCGCTCTGCAGCGGAAGAGCGAATACACGCTCCCTTGGAAGCATCACGACCACTAGCAACCCGTATCACCACTATCACCACTCCCGACTGCTCTCATCAAAGTCACCTGTTCTTGACTCAACTTGTCTCCCCCCCCCCCCCTCCTCTTCATCTTGACGATAAGGAATGGCCGTGCCAGTTTCCAGCCGCCCCAACGCCTCTCGCAAATAAGGCCTTTCAGCTCGTTTCACAATACCACAGAAAGGAAGGATAAAACACTCTACAGTCCTCTTTTATACTGTCTCTTTTTTTATCTTTGTTTCCTTAGTAACTCAACCCTCTCAACACACACATTCACTCAACCAGCAGGATTTCTTTTTGTCTTGGTGACATCTACGGAGATTTTTTCTTTTTTACAAACTTCGTCTTTTGGAATATCTACTCATGCAGTGTCCCTATGGGGGATTAAACCAGTACGGGAAGCCACACTGACTCCTCTTTGGCTCTGTTAGATCTTGTTAAGTGAGCTCTGTTTGTGAGTGGAGGTGGACTTGAGCCATCATGGCTGGGAAGGGCAACCCGCTGCCGGGCCCCCACCTCAACGGCTTCCCCATGCCCACCTACTCCTACTTCTTCCCCCACATGTTGGGGAGCCTGTCGCCTCCGGCCCTGGCAGGACTTCCCATCAGCGGGTACAGCACCCCGTCACCAGCCAGTAAGTAAACTGTGAAACTCTTATTTGTTTATTGTGCAGGTTGAGTGTCAGGAGGCGGGAACAGGATGGTTTACTTTCCTTTGTGTGTGTGTCCTGGTTTACCTGTGCGGCTGTGGCACACTGTTTCCTGTATAACTCCCCCACTGTGTTTGTGTATGTGTGTACGTGTGTGTGCATTATTCTGCTGGTAAAAGGACACTTTCATCTCATCCTGTTTAGCTCATTCGTATCTGAAGGATGTGTGTGTTGGTAAACAGAGAGCCACGCACACACAACACACGGCCACACACCGACGTCGCCTCCAGCGCTGTCCTTAATTTACAAGCCCACACACATCGGCACACACACAAACACACACACACACACACACTGAAATGTCAGCGTAGATGACAAGGAAGTGAGGCAGGACAGCCAGAAAGGAGTATTGTTTATTTGGGGAACACAAATTTTGGCGAGCGTTTCTAAAATACATCTTACAAAAACCATCTTTCTAGCCAACCTTCATGCTACAACGCCTTTTATACGATCCATCAAAAGCTTTGCAAAGTTGCTCAAATTAGATGAAAACTACATTTTCGTAAAGAAAGAAAAGCTGTTTTGTTGTGTATTGATTTATACACAAGAGGACCTGTTCAGCCCTGAACAGTGGTGGGAGGAAGTATTCAGATAACAATATAACAATACGCCATTATAAGTCCTACATTGAGGATTTTACTGAAGTATTATCAGCAAGTGTAAGTATTAAAAGTCCTCATTATGTACAGTGTTTGCTCTCAGAATCTTATATTACTGATGCATTAACCTATTTTTATGTTGTAGCTGGTCAAGCTTATTGTAACTCCTTTACATGCTGTTGCGTAGTTTAATCTAGGGCTGCAACTAACGATTATTGTCTTTGACGATTAATCGATTAGTTGTTTGGTCTATAAAATGTCAGAAAATGATAAAAAAATTGCGATCAGTGTTTCCCAAAGCCGAAGATGACGTCCTCAAATGTCTTATTTTGTCCACAACCTCAAAGATATTCAGTTTACTGTCAGAGAGGAACCAGAAAATATTCACATTTAAGAAGCTGGAATCAGAGAATTTTGCTTTTTTTTATCGCTCTGTTGGGGGTTTATTTCACAACAATGACCCGCTCGCTGTACATTATCCCGCTTATTGCACGGCAACTCTTAAAGGTTGTGGAGTGGAAGTATAAAGTAGAATAAATATATGTAAATGCACCTCCATCACTGACTACTAATCAGAAAGTGCTTTGAAATCCAGTGAAATATTCTACAATCCAACATCGACAAACAGATAATCAAACTAAACGGCTGTGGCAGCAGCAGGAATATGAACTAAAGGACTACAGTCGGTGGTGCAGACGTACAGTCAGTGTGTGTGTGTGTGTGTATTGGTGCGGACAGGCCTGGCAGACCGCGACCTCGCTCTCACAGGTTCATAGGAGGTCAGCGTATTGACTTTCTATCTGCTGGAGTCTGCGTTGGCATGTCAGCGCGGAGGGAAGTGAAGAACAGTTAGTGCCCAGCCCAGTCACTCCCACTTCCCCAATACCATTTACCCCACCTCACTCCCCACCGTCAGATTCCTCTTTTCACACTGTGTGTGTGTGTGCATGTTTCTGAATATCTGTGTATGTGTGCATCAGGGCCACTCTCCCGATGTTTGCCATGCGGGGCTGCGAGGTCCCTTCCCTTTTGCCTGGACAAACATTTCCTGTCTGTAAACACTGGAGAGCCAGGGACACCACAGCTTCCTGACGAACACACACACACACACACAGAAACATAAACACAATCTCTGCCCTTCATGCTGGCTCACTTTCTCTCACTCACACTCCTCCTTGCATGCAGATAACTGCAGGCATGATTCACACATGCTCGCGCACTCACACAGCGACACATGCGTCTCCTTCTACACACTGTAATACAAACCTCCTCCTCCTCCTATATCCCCCCTCTCTGGCAGATCATTTCTCTCTCCCTCGCTCAAACACCTCTTTTTTTCTTTCTTTCTTTCTCACATTTTCACACACACACACACTCAAGCTAAGCCCTCACAACCCCATTCAATGCAGCGCAGTGACGACAGAGGGGAAGAAAGAGAGTGGGTGCTGAGGGAGGGAGAGGGGAGAGAGAGAGAGAGTCAGTTTGTTTGGAGCTTGAATGAGAGGAATTTACAGAATGTCAGATTGGAGGCAAGAGCATTAGACTTTCATCATGGCAGAGCTTTCAGTGAAGGCTGAATTCACATGCCTGTGTGTTTACAGTATGTGTGTGCACTTGTTGTTCCAGTGTTTGTCCTTCTGGATATTGTTGTTGTTATCTAAAAAGCCCTATTGAAAGCCACGTTTGCTTTCTTTTGCTGTCTTCAAAAACAACTCTATTCAAGTTTCTCACCCAAAGCTAAATTTTACAAGACTACATAATAACTAGGGCTGTCAATCGATTAGTTAATCGCTATCAATCGCAAATTAAACACACATTTTTTAGCTGTTCAAAATGTACCTTAAAGGGAGATTTGTCACGTATTTAATACTCTTATCAACATGGGAGTGAGCAAATGCTGCTTTATACAAATGCATGTATATATTTATTATTGGAAGTCAATTAATAACACAAAACAATGAAAAGTATTGTCCAGAAACCCTCACAGGTACTACATTTACCATAAAATATATGCTCAAATCATAATAAACTGCAGCCCAACAGGTAACAACAGCTGTCAGTGTGTCAGTGTGCTGACTTGACTATGACTCGCCCCAAACTGCATGTGATTATCATAAAGTGGGCATGTCTGTAAAGGGGAGACTCGTGGGTACCCATAGAACCCATTTTCATTCACATATCTTGAGTTCAGAGGTCAAGGGACCCCTTTGAAAATGGCCATGCCAGTTTTTCCTTGCCAAACTTTAGCACAAGTTTGGAGTGTTATTTATCCTCCTTCGCGACGAGGTAGTATGACATGGTTGGTACCAATGGATTCCTTAGGTTTTTATAGTTTGATACCAGTATCTTCTAACTAGCTTTAAAACTGAGCCCAGTACAACCTCTGGAAGATCGATTGTGTTAATGCGTTAAAGGAATTAGTGGCGTTATAACCAATTTGCAATAACGCGTTATCTTTGACCGCCCTAATTTGAACACATCATGGTAACGTTATAATTTACCGCGGCCAAATAATTGGTTTTACTGAATAGAGCTTGAACACATCATAATGTAATTCAATGCAACCTCTGTTAACTGTTAGCTCTGTTATTTTGCCAAGTAGGACTGTGCTTCCCGCCGGCTGCTAACAGCTAACGTAAACTAGCTCTCTTCCCGCCGATTTCAACACAGATGTAGCATTATCGGGGGAAAAATAGGGTGCATCTCCTGGACGCGTCCATAGTGAGTTTACTGCTTCATTTACGACGGGACGGCGTTAGTCTCGAGCCCCGAGGTGTTACATTTACACCCTATCCACCTGATTACACCTTCAATGTGTCTTTAGTACATGAACATCTGTATTTCTTTATTTTTCTTCTATGTGAGCACAGTCCAATCATGTATGATGCAGAACTGCAGATGTAACAGTCATGGAGCCATTTTGGGTTAATGCTGAACTCATTGCCATCAAAAAATCTTCGTTTCTCTCCGGTCTCTGTTCACACTCATCCTCTTCCACCCCTGTTCTCAGAGTTGTCCAGCAGCTCTTCTGCCTTGGCCTCCTTTAGTAAACCACAATAGACCAATTATGCAGACCAAGCAGAGCAGAAGGGTTAATCCACGCCTACAACACACACACACACACACACAAACACACACACACACACACTCTCTCTGTCTGTGTGTGTCTCCAGCTCTAGCCTCCTGGGTTACGTCTTCACATCACATTATCTGAAAATCATCAGGTTAGGTTACGCACCGGAGCAGACCAGTCGCAGATATTGATATAACATTTATAGCCCGCAGCTTTATTAGTTAACTGAATATTATCGCTATGGATTGATCACACTCACGCATGCCCGCAAACGTGCACGCTGTTGTATTGAACGCAGCCAAAAAAATCCACAACCAATAGAATGTGCTCATTACACTCGCACACACACACGCACAACTTTCATTAGCGTTTTTCGATTAAATTCTTTCGTGAATATGGAACTATCTGGCAATAACGCCCCATCTATTGATCCCGTTATTATCATTAAAGCCTGCTGCTGTCTGTCACCGGCTCTAACGCCGTGATATTACATTAGCGTGGTGTTATGAGTGATCATAATGAATGGAGCCAGCTTGCTACCTGCTGCCACAGCGGACTAATTGGCTTTTTCCCCACAGAGTGCTCTTGTTTCAGCCGCCACAGTAATTGCTCTGTACAGGAGCGTTAACACACACACGAGCAGCATCTCTTTTGACTTATTAGGGGGGCATTTATGGCATTTATGAATGCACTTTTGGGCCACTAGGAGACATATGAAAGGATATTTGTGTGTGTGTGTGTGTGTGTGTGTGTCACCTATCCCATTAAGCAGCTCGTGGCGGAATGCTCTGACCACGGGTAAATATGGATATGGTAATGTTGGGCAAAGTTTGTGTTTGTGTGTGTGCTGGTGTCTGGACAGACAGGTGGTTCCTCTCTGCCCCGGTGGTCTGCAGGAATCAAGGGGGGCATGTCAGCACACTCCATGGGTGGCAGATACACACACTTTCACACACACACACACACAGCTCGTGCGGTAGGGATAAGCATAATGACGGTGTGCTCCCTTTTTTGGCAGCGATCCAAAGTGTGTGTGAATACGACCACAAACACGCAAGCTATCAACTGGAGCACTTTTTTTTTCCATCAGGCGACCAGGTAGCAGCCACTTCAGGAAGACACACACTCACACTCGGAATCAGTACCTCGGGGGAGCTGGTTGTCATTATTGGAAAGTCATTTGAGGGGTGCCGATACTCTGATGGCGAGGATGCAGGCTTATTAAACGTGGCGTGTAAAACACATCTAGCATAGCGGCACGGCACTCACTCACCCCAGCCTAACGACCTTGTTAATTAACTGCAGAGCGCTGGGAGGCTGAAAAATGAGCACAAGGACCGTCCTATTCTTACATTTTCAAAGGAGGGATTGTCTCTAATGTTACTCTGAGATCCTTGGCCTATCACAGGTAGTTGAAGAGTTTTAGCTTTTGTATTGAATCCAATTAAATATAAATTGCTTTCAACGAGTTTGAAACTATTTCCTTTCACCATGAGCTTTTTCTGACTTAAAGGGATAGTTCAGGTGTTTTGAAGGTGGGTTGTATGAGTTACTTATGCATAGTCAGTGTATTACCTACAGTAGATGATGGTCGGCACGCCCCCCAGTTTGGAGAAGCAGACAGGAGTTACTGGCATGGATCCAAAGCAGTGTACTGCTGTGGACGGGGTGGCAGCAAAATGTATTTTAAACACCTAAAAGAAGTACCGAATAAAAATCAATGTCAGTTTAAGTGTACACTATATTTAAAATATTTTCGGCAGTTTACCTTGCCGTCAGACAGCAATTTCCGACGGGGAAGTAAAGCTATTGTATCCATCTATGCTCTCGCCAAAGCCACCAGACTCCACAGAAAATAACTATAATTTTACCTCGCAGAACACGGGGGTTGCTGGTCAACCGCTGCCTCAATCGGTTAGTTTGTTTGTGCTATTGTGTGACTGTGGTGAATCCGAACTAGCCCTTTAAAACACCGAAGTCATACAATAAAACAAACTAACTAACCGATCAAGGCAGCGGTAAACCAGCAACTCTTGTGTTCTGTGAGATAAAATTACTCTTTTTTTCAATGGAGTCTGGTTGCTTTGGCAAAATCATAGATAGCGGCTTCTATTAAAATAATAATGCACAACTGAGCAGCTAATAATCCACTGTGAATATTATACCAGACTAAACTAGATGTATCTTTAATACTGTCCTCAGATCTGACAGCATCGGTCCACAATGATTCACCAATGTCTATAGGTGGACTGTGTGTGTGTTTGTGTTTGGGAATTTGCTGATTGGGAGTGGCCTCCTTGGTGATTTGATTGTTTATCCTAGTGTGTATTTGGGTGTTGTTCATTAGGACGGCGGGAACATCGCCTAAGAAACAAGTCTTCTGAGAAAAGGGAAAAGATGAGAGAGACAAACAGAGAATCAGAGAGGGATAGAGACGCAGAGATGCAGGCCTTCTGTGCAGATGTGACAGAAGTGGGAGCCCCAGGCACACACACATACACACACACACATACACACTGGCTTTGGCAGCACTCGTGTCTCGTGCCAGCATCATGTGCCAAAACACGAGCAAGCTTAGCCAAAAGGGGCTCCCACAAGAAAACCCATCACCCTCTCCTCTGGCCCTCTGGCCCTCTGGCCTTCCCTCATATATCCATTCTTCCTCCTTCCTGGCTTCTCTTGTTCTCTCCTTCTCCTTCCCTCCCTCCATCTCTACTTTCTCCGTTCGTCCTCTGATCCAGCCTTCCCCGTCCGCTCATCTTTCTTTCGTCATACAGTATGCCTGATCATCCCCCCCACACACTCCTTACTCACACCTCTCTCTTCTTCTCTATTATCCTCCTTTCTTCCCACCCTCCCTTTCTCCACCTTAGGACTTGACAGAGCTATCATTACCCTGCCACCTATTTACTCGCAGCCTGTTATTTTCCATTTGGTTTGAGGGGACCTGGGGCCAAATCCCTGCCCAGAATACTTGATCCTAGCCACAGGATTTATCCCCCGAGTGGCTTGGCGAGTGTGGTCCGCTCCTCTCTCTCTATCTATCTCTCTCTCTTTCTTTCTCTCTCTCATGCTCTCTCATTCTGTCTTTCTTTCTATAGGTTTCTTTTCCTGCCACGGCCGCTTATGCAAATACAGGCCCTCCTTTTCAAAAGAGCTGTCTACCCATAATCCGATGGATGGCTCCATTTTCAGCACCACACACACACACACACACACATACACACACGCAGAAATGCAGAATGCATCACACACTCTATTAGGAATACAAGGACACATGCTATCTCTCATGAACATTCACACCAACTGGCACATGCATGCACACATGCGTACATACAGACACACACAAACTGACATACGAGCGCAGAGAGAGAAAGCCCTCCTCTGCAGCGGTCGGCGAGCGCTTTAAGCTGTAGTCGGGCCATAACAACTTCAAAACCAGCAGGCTGTCGCCAGCAGCCATGCAGCACTCAGCTGGGTAAACACTGGCATAATCTAAATCTCTCTCTGTGATGTGCCAGCGCAAGTATCTTTATTTCTGCTCTCTTCAAAGGCGCTGCGAGGAAGTCAAGACAAGGGTAAAGCGATAAGAACGGCCCCCTTTTTTTTTCCTCCCTATCCTTTCCTTCAACCCACTCTCACTCTGACCCCCTTTTCTCCTTCCTTTTATCTCTTGTCCCCTCCCCACACACACACACACACATATATATCTCTATCTTCTTATGCCCTTTTTCAGTACCCATTGCGTACAGCCATAATTCACACTGCCGCATACATTCAAATGTCAATGACTCTCTCACAGGCATCACTCCTCTATTGTCCTTTGATAAGCGGCAGGAATGACGGCATCTGTAAAATATAGGGCAGTTACCTAATGGAGGAGACGAGGGAAGGAAAGGAGGAAAGGTTTTTCCGAGAGTCTGTCCCGCACCGCCTCAGAGAGAGTGATTGAATTATCAAGCAGAGCTTTGCTTGTTGTCCGAAGGGGGTTTCAGAGGGGAAAGCCCTTTTTCTCGGCGGCTAATGCGCTTTTTCAGCCCGGCACAATGGCTAGCTGTGTTGCGCAAAAGGGGGCTAAGAGAGCTCTGTTCGGCCACAGCTTATGGGGCCACCGGCTCTCTCTTGGCACCTCTGTAAGGGGCCCCTGGCCACACTTAACCTCGAGCCAGCCTGTCTGCTAGCATTAGCACATCACGTCTCCTCAGAGTGGAAAGATACAGGCGTTAGCTCATTATAGGGGCTAAGTGTACCACGGGCTAACTAATGTAATGATAATCGTTGGCATTCCAGAGATTTGTGGCCACCCTCAGAGTCCGTTAGGTGCCGTCAGATGTCATACTAGCTTGTTGGGAAGGAGGCTAAATGATGCTCCAAAGTTGGGATAAATTTTGGCGAGGAAAAACTGGCATGGCCATTTTCAAAGGGGTCCCTTGACCTCTGACCTCAAGATATGTGACTGAAAATGGGTTCTATGGATACCCACGAGTCTCTCCTTCACAGACATGCCCACTTTATGATAATCACATGCAGTTTTTTTTGCATGCAGTATAAATGTGTTATTGTTCGCCTATTCTAAAATGGTGTGTTTGAATATTTCTGCATACTGGGGTCCCTAAACAGTCCTGGAATTACATAAATTGTGTATGACTGTAAAGATGAGACTCTTGTGGATCCAATGAGCCCAACTGTATTCATGTGTGATGATGTTAGTCCCCGTAGTAGCCATTTCTTATAGTGAGACTATTTTTTGAAACTTGACCTCACTGTATAAAATGACCTGTGGTGAGCTCTAGGATAATCACAGCCTCATGACACTTTACAGCCACAAACTAGAGACCTAGGGCATTCAGAGGATGGATGGCTGTTTTTTTGATACCAAAAGCACAGCATGGCTTTTTCTATGGTGTTCCTTGAGGTCTTGGTGTCTTAGTGTGGTATTTTGGAGGGACTATTGATCATTTTGATCAATTGAGTGGATGGAAAAAAATGGTTAAATTTAGCACCAAATCTGTGTAACAAATGGTATCAACCCAAAAATTGCTGCAACAACTTATGAGACATACGTAATAGAACATGGGAATGACCATCATATACTTCTATCATAATGTTCTAAGCCCTTATACACGTTTACAACTTATTTTAAATAATCCATTCATTCATTCATGTTTATTTCTGATTAATGAATAGAACAACTTGACCCACAGTGCTGAGCTGCATCTCAAATTAATCGTCAGGTTCCCAGCTTTCAGATGATGTACACCACTTCTATGTGACATCTACTGTTGACCTGCTATCTCCCACTAAACACCCACTGTACTCCCCTAAAATAGAGAAAAACTGGTCTATTGTTGGTTTGAGGGTTAAAGCTTTTTTATTTATTTTCTTTGTGAATGAAGAGTCTTTGTTATTGTACCTTTTTACCCAGCCTAGTCGTCTGGCTTCTTTTTTTAGTGAAGTATTGTACCGAGGTGAATACTGGTGTCTTGAACACTGTTGGAGTACTGACACCATCATGACAGATCACTGGAAAATGGGAAACCTTAACCCTCTCAAAGCAAATAAAACGTCCTCAATAGAAATGGTTTCCATTCAATAAAAAAAGCGATTTAGTATTCATCTCAAACAACCTTCATTTTCAGTAAACGTAGAGGTCGAATCAGCATCTCTTTCTATTTCCTCCCTGTGAATCGAGAGTCATCGAGGGTGCAGTGGAAATCCTCAATGACGGCTTTGATAGCATTTTGAGTGGAAATGCAAGAAGATTAACTTAATTAACAAAATTTGAATGAAAAATTAAACCGAAGCCCCATCTGGGGCTCAAACAGTAACGCTTAGCAACAGGAAAAGTGTTTCCCCACTCACAAAATACACTATAAACTACAAAGCTTTCCGTCCGGATATGGATTCTAACTATGGGAGAACCAACGAGCGTGCCAAAAACCAGTCGATATTTTGGACCGTAATAATTAGAAACACTAGCATATGCGCTCCAGACGGGATTAAAATCACTAATCAGCGCATGCATTATTAAAATCAACGAACCTCCATTACATAAATAAATTCCAGCTGAATAGTGTTTCCTGTGTGAATGCGGCGCGGCACGAAGCACAGATGTGGGGCGTAAATTCTTCAATCATTCAAGGTAATTCTGGTCCAGTGGAATCAGAGTATTTTAGAAATGGAGTTTGTTCTTATAATATGTTAGGTATACATTAGTGCTATATGCCGTCTGTGTTACCGGGAATTTAGTATTTAGTGAGCTGAATGGCTTTGACATAACATCTGATATAATGAGTAATCATCTTTTTTCCATTTCACTTATGTGAGTCAAGCTCTTTCCTTTTTATGAAATTCATAATTCATATGTGGCTGCATTTGCTTCTTTTCATTTTTCAATCCTCCTCATCTCTCTGATCTCTCTTTTCACTCCGTGATCTCTCTCTTCCTTCTTTTCATCAGGGACAAACAGCTGTTCAGCAGTTAACCTGAGCACCGTTTTCCTCAACCCCTCTCATTCATCCTCACTCTTTCTGCCACTGACACACACACACACACACACACACACACACACACACACACACTAACATATCTGTGCTGCTTTTATCATCGTGTCCTCAGTCTTTCTCCATTTCACAGAGACATCCTGTACTCACACACTAGGCGGACGGAGAGAACGTGATTAGGGACACAGCTTTTGCCCTCCATTTGAAATGGCCTTCTAAACAACTGGTGTGTATTATGCCTTGATTAGTCCCCTAATTTAATCCGTCTCATGCTACAAACAGATGTTCCCACACAACGGCCACTTAAATCGTGTGCCAGGAACGTGGCGGACATTTTTTTAAATTTTGTTTTATTACCCTCACTGTCGTAATGTGAACTATCTAACAAAAAGGGAAGTGACACACAACAACAGGGCATGGATTATGTCTTAATTAATCTCTGCCTTTAACCCAGCGTTGTGTCAGATGGATTACAAAGTGTGGGATTTTCAGTGTTGCTGTTGGTGGTTGTGCAACTGGTCGGATCCGGTGGAGTTACTGAGGAATTTTCTTCAGACATTGACTGATCTTCTACTGCCGAGATAAAATCTAAGGTCTCAAGCTGGGGACACACCAACCCGACATCAGAGAACTATTTGCGTCGCCTCACGTCACCTTTGTTTTGGCCGACAAGTTGCACTCGAATACACCGCAAAGACTACAGCCGACGGCAAGTTAGTACGGATGTTCTGGGACTGCGGATATACAAGCCGTTGTAATACATACATGACACAAAGTGCCGTTTGCCGACCGTTTTCGCACCACTCACTCACCACTTCATTCGAGATGTCGTTGTGAAAATATCCGTGTATTGGAATGATCAGATGAGATGAAGATGAAAAATAAAAAGAGCCCTCTGTGTTTTTCCTCTTGACTTTACTCGTTTGCTTGCTTTTCTCACCTCCGTTTCTGTTCTCGTGCACTGATTCGTTTACGCTGAACAGCCAATCAGAGTGATTTCTCTCACCGACGGGCTCCGCTGCCGATTCAACATGCTGAATCGGCCGAAAAAAACTCCAACGCGGGCAGACTAGAGACGACGGTGCGGGACACACCGAGAAAACTAGGCCGACAGACGCTTACCGACGGCCCCAAACTGTCCGATGGCCGACTATCAGCTTGATGTATCATGGCCTTAACCCAGCGTTGTGTCAGATGGATTACACCGTGTGGGATTTTCAGTGTTGCTGTTGATGGTTGTGCAACTGGTCGGATCCGGTGGAGTCACTGAGGAATTCCACAGACATTGACTGATCTTCTACTGCCGAGATAAAATCTAAGGTCTTAGGCTGGAGCACACACACACACACTTGCCTGTAACAAAACATTTCCTTTGTCTCTTAACTCAGACAGACTTGAGCACAAACAGGAACACAAGATCGTCCAAATTCAAATTGTGGCAGACCTCACAAATAGAACGTGGTTTTACGGATCTTGTCATCTTCGCTGTTGAAGCTTACACACAATGCACATTTTGACAAAGCAAGCACCACACAATTACACAATAACAGTCTTTTGATTTGTGCACATTGAAGAAAAACCTTAAAACAGTCAAAATATCCCACAGCAAGGCAATCATGGTTTGTCATCGGAAATGCTCTTCCGAGGGTCAGGAGAGGACGAACCAGCCGCAATTCTTGTGTAGTGAATGGTTGGCTTTGAGGGTCAGTGTGCCTCTCTGATTATCTAACCACTCGGCACACACGCTGTGACTCATACACACTGTACACCCACGTGCTCTGTGACTCTGTGGTGAAACACCATGAGTAAAAAAACATCTCAAAGGTAGGAGCAGCGGCGTCTCGTGATTGCAGAGAGAGAGAGAGAGAGAGAGACGACGCTACATACCTAAGGTCAAACTCCCTCTCTCTGACCCGGAGACCCCTCTAATCGCTCACTCTTTGAAAGAAAGAGACGGGACTGAAGAGGAGGTTAGGAAGAGGGAGAGAAAGATCAAGAGAGAGAGTGAATGCGGGGAAGTGAAGAGCCCCTGCAGGCATCTTAAATCACAGCAGGCCCAGGCGTACCCTTCACCAAAGAATCAGGAGCAGATTCACGCTCTACACAAATGACCACCGACTTGCAGAAAGATGCATTCAACAAATCCCCCCTCAACAGATGCAGTTTCAAAGATACTTGTGTTTATGCCCCAGAATGTAGGTAAAACGTCTCTGTTTACTGTTAACACACACACAGAGAGAGAGAGAGAGAGAGAGAGAGAGAGAAAGCGAGGGAGGGAGGGAGAGGTCAGGTGGTGCCAGAGATGGGATTTCGTTGATTCAATATTTACTCATCAAACAGAACTATTTCCTGTAAGCACTTGGCCAAACTCTCGCTCTCACCACCTCGCTCTTTCACTCTCAGTCTACTTGTGTTTTATCTCCTCTCCTTCTCTCTCCCTCCCCCTCAGGTCGTCTTTCTGACCCGTTCCCTTTCAAACGTTGTTAAGTTTTATTTCCTGCCTGTCTTTCTCTCGCCACTGTAATCCGTTCCTCCTCTTTCTTCCTTTCATTTTCTTGACCCTGCTATCTCTTCTGTCTCCCTTTAACCCCATCCAAAAAGGCACTGAATAAGCAGTGAGCAAACATCCGTCTATCCACCCGCCCATCTATCCAGAGGTTCAAATAGGGCTGATAATCGAGCTGTGTACAGTGCGAGTGAGCTGGTTTGACTTGGGGAGTTATGTTGCTTTAAATATTAGAACTGATCTTCTCATGGGTGTGTGCGAGACAAGCGAGTGTGTTTTAGCATTTGATTAAGTCCAGGAAAGTCCACACCTTTTTTTAATGTTCTGTGTGTCTTTCTTTGTCCCAGTGGGTTTGGCTGTTAAGCAAATGTACAGTGTATTTCTGTGTGTGTATATACACATATACCACAGTATAATACGAACAGTGCAAGTACGGCATGTGTATGTTTCTGGAGAGCATTAGGCGGTTTTCTGCTGGGAAGACAACTACATGGCCTCTCTGAAAA
Source organism: Sebastes umbrosus (assembly GCF_015220745.1). Classification (NCBI taxonomy): domain Eukaryota; kingdom Metazoa; phylum Chordata; class Actinopteri; order Perciformes; family Sebastidae; genus Sebastes; species Sebastes umbrosus. Next base: position 11,048,556 of record NC_051288.1, on the reverse strand, counting down.
AAAAAAAACTGAAGGCGCTCTGGCAGATGTGCTGTCAAAGCTGGCGTCTTCAGACCTTTGAAAAATAGCCTTTATGTCAAAACCAGCTCGCTTGGACCGAAGGTACACATGGAAAGTAGTGGAAGAGCTCCAGGGGAAAACGTTTTGAGGGGAATATTTTAAGTCTTTATCATGAAGGTAGTCGTCTGTCTGTCGACACGTTTGGTGTGGCTGCTTGTGCTGTGTGCCCAGAAGCTGACGTAGTTTTCCCTTGCGGTGCTAGCGCGCGTTTGTGCACGCATGCACATCTGTCCATTTCTTACTGTGTGTGTGGTTTGTTGGTTCATCCCACCCAAGGCTGGTACACTGCTACACGCCATGTTGCTGTAGCTGAATAGACTCCATGTGAATGGGCCTCATTCCAGAAAGAACATCCTTGGTTATTCATTACGGTCTCTCAATTCTTCCCTTGACCACTTCCTTTTCTTTCCCCGTTGTTGTGCTCCTCTCCGAGGTCAAGAGCTCTTACTGCTCTCAGCCTCCGCTCGCATTATTTTCTCCCATAGTCTTTGGAGGGGGGGTAGTTTCATCCACATGCAGCGCACTCGCTCTAGCCCTAATTAACCCCCCTCTTATTTCATTCCATCTCTAACATTCGTCAGACATTCATGGCCAATGGACTTGTGCCCATAGCAGAAAAAGGATAAGTTGTATGGCAGAAATTCAATAATGGCACCAATACGTTCAGCGGGCACTTCAGATAGCAAGACCAATTTTCTGATGCACAACCAGCCTCTCAACAAGCTACTCTCCTCCACAATGAGATGTTTTTAATCAAAGAACATGCTGTTCATATCGGCCTGTTCATCTATCTAGTCATACACTAACAAATATTGCTTTTAGCTTTTGTTATTGCAAAAAAGAGATACTTGGGACAAAATTAAAATGGGCTCCCATTGGCCACTATTTGATTACCTGCAAATGACGCATGTTGTCGCATGATTGTTGAATGTCAAAGGAAACTCTTGCGTGTGTGTTTTGTGGGCCCAGTTTATTCCCCAGGTTAAAGCAATAGTTAAACATTTTGAGAAGATGATTTATTTGCTTTCTTGCTGAGAGTTGGAAGGGAAGATTGAGATCATTTTCATGTCTGTATGGTCAATATGAAGCTGCCACTTGTGCCTGGTTATCTTAGCTTAGCATATAGACTGGAAACGGGGGGAAACAGCTAGCCTGGCTCTGTCCAAAGGTAACAAAATCCACCTGATGGCACCTCTAAGGCTCATTAGTTACTACGTTATATCTTTAGTTATTATATATACATATCTCTAACTGGCTGCTAGCTGTACTGTCAATGTATCCTAATACAACGTATCTTACAAAAACGTATTCCTCATTTTTCGTACGTTTTCCTATGAATGTCCAGCAGCACGTGACGCACCTATCAATTACTGCTCGTTACATGCATACAGTCTTTTCAAAATAAACGGAAAAAATCGACTTGGTTAGGTTTAGGCAACAAAACGACTTAGTTAGATTTAGGAAAAGATTGACTTGGTTAGGTTTAGGCAACAAAACTACTCAGTTAGATATAGGAAAAAATCGACTTGGTTAGGTTTAGGCAACAAAACTACTTAGTTAGGTTTAGGAAAAAATCGTGGTTTGGGATAAAATAACACCGGAAGTGGCGTAACTTAAGTACGGAAGTTACGTGACAAAAACAACTTAGTTAGGTTTAGGGAAAGATCATGGTTTGGGTTAAAATAACTTCGGAAGTGGCTTAACTTAAGCACAGAAGTTATGTGACAAATTAATTTAAATCACCTTTGACTTCTGTTTTCACACAGGACACGAACACCGGTCTCATGGGTGAAAGTCCGATGTTTTTTGACCCACCCATCCACCCCAACCTTCTCTTTATGAAGCATGTGTCGCTTTTTATACTTCCTGTTTCACAATTACGTGAATTACATACAAATTGATTTTGTGGGATATATACAAATTACAGTGCATTATTTTTCGTAGGTATAGCTACGAACTTTGTATGAGAACAGCCTGATACAGTAGCTTCACGTTTACCGGACAGACGTGAGAGTGCGATCTCCTCATCTAACTGGCGAGAAAGAACATAAGCATATTTCCCAAAATGTTGAATTATTCCTTTAATCTTAACCACAAGTCAAGACATACTCTCATGTGAGCTTATAAGCGGGTTTATTAAACAATAACAATGAGTATCAGGACATTTAGCTTGTAGTGCCATCATTTGCAAGAGTGTTTTATATGCCGGCACGGCTACATGCAAAGGCCTTCACGGGGCTTTTACTTTTGTCAGGAGTACCTCAGGCTTTGTGTTTCAGGACTTTGAGAAGGCAGTGGAATGAACGCTCAAACACACATACATACATACACACACACACACACACACACACACTGTGCTGAGGGAAGTTCGCTCCTCACTCGACTTCAAAGCTAGCTGTCCCTTGAGGAACTTCAAACGCTGGGGAGGCCATTAAAAGACAAAAATTATTTTCTGTAAGGTCGTGATTTATTTGATTGAAAAATGAAACCACTAACCCAACAGACATTATTTTCCCTTCCCAGGGCCTGCTTTACCAGGCACAGCCTAAATTGCTACCAGGTGGGAATCCTCTTAAGAGCAGAAAGGCTCAGCCTGAAGAGCCCGAGCTTTCTTGCTCTCGCTCTTGTCTTCCGGCCTCTCCTTTGACTGCATATCTCATTTTGTCTCTGCGTCTTACTCCGTCTCCGTCTCCATTTTTCTTCAGCGTGTCACTCCTTCATTAAACGAGTAAGAATAAATGCACATTAACTAGTCTGTATGTTTGGTGTAGTGTACGTGTCAGTCCGCAGTGCTCCCAAACAGCCCCTTCACAACCATCAGTCAATGAAGAAAAGATAAAAGAGGTGGAGGAGGAGTGCACTGAGAGTGTTGGAGAGAAATGAGGAGGCAGTGAAATTCAAGCGCTGAGAGGGAGTGATGGACTTGATGGAGTGTGTGTTGTGAGGCAGAGACAGGTAAAAAGTTTGAGGGACTGAATTAAGAGAGCGGGAGGGTGTGGAGCGTCCTCTCAAGGAGAAGGGTGAGGAGGAGGATTAGGAAGAAGCACTTGAAAGAGATTAGAGATTGATGGAAGCAGGCGTACATAAAGACAGGGCGTTAAATTGAATCCTTGCTACTTGAATATTACATTATGCTAATGAGATCAAAGGTGGTCATGGTCAGTTTTGTTGTTTGGCAACGTCCTTTTCTTATTCCTTCAATAACTGAACAACATGGACAAAGCAGTGTCACATCAAGATATTATCAGTGCAGATACATTGGGTTGGATGGTAGTATGAATTTTTCAACAAACATAATCGTAATGTGACAAAGTGCACTTATAGCATACATGTTTAACTCACAGTTGATTGGAATAGGTTCACACTTTGGGGAAAATTTGGAAACCGGAGAAGCTTAAATGCACACCAAAAATCACATAATTTATCATTATATTATTATATTAATTCAATACTCGATTCTGATTAGTCAATCACAGTGTTCTATGATCTGTTATTTCTATATAGCAGACCGCTGCTATGTATAACAGACCGTCGCTATGGATGCAGTTCTGAATGTCGGACTCTGGTGGACCATTTTTCTGTCAAATTATTGCATTCTTAAGTAAGTAGCCGTGTAATAAGTGGGATAATGAACAGCTAGCGAGTCGTTGTTATAAAATAACCCCCTTCAGGGTATCCCTTACATATCATTACATTTGCCGCAATGCTCTGAACATTTTATAAAGCAGTTGAACACCACTAGGGCTGGGTAATCACATGTCACATTAAACTGAATAATGCTTGCAGTGGGCAAAACCATACACATAGTATTTTTCTTTCTTGATCTGGTTACAAAAAGGATTGAATGCAGGTATATCGTTTGACTGGAGGAGAGAGAGAGTTCCATTGCAGGATCGGATTGAATTACGTAGAAGCAAACCAATCAGTGTTTGCACTGTGTGTATATGACAGAGATGGTGTAATGTGGCCTTCGCACCAAGAGTCTTACTACAACATAACAGAGTACAGGTGAAGAAAATGAAATCTGAACTAGTTAGAGAAGTGTAAAGGCTTATGACACTGCACAAGGCCGGGGTGTACAGCTCTGGAAATTGAATCTTAACTGCAAAAAAAATGCCTTTCACTCCATCTTGGTATTGATAAACAGCATGTTATGAGGTATTCTATATGGTATGCACACTTGCACGTACAGCATATGTTATTTTCCAGAGTGCTGTGTTGTTGTTATGTCTCATTGAAATGAATGAGGAAGCCTGCAGTCAGAATGGGAGGGAGTTGATGTTTTCTTTGCATATTAGTCAGGATTTGTGCTTCTGTGAATGTTGTCTTGGCTTTGTTTATCCGTGTGTGGAACGAGAGACTGAAAAAAAATGTGTTTTTCACAGCTTACAGGCCGACATTTTCACCCAACTGTCTCGCGGTTTCGAGCGTATTGGCCTCTCAGCACATGAATCACTCATTTCGAGTACGTCTCTGTGTGTGTGTATTTTCATCCAGCTCCATGTGGATATTCCCACTGTTTGTTTACGAGTGTGTTCCTGTGTTTGCGTGCGTGTGCAGCGCTGATGGAATTGCGCCTCCTCCTCTTCCTCCTCCTCCTCCTCCTCCTAATGTTATCTCACTTCCTCTGGGCCCCTGACAAACCCACCAAACTGGGAGAAAATAGAGCGCTTTATTGGGACGCCTGTCAGGACTCCCCCTGGATTTATGGCCAACAGACAGTGTTTATCACTCAGCCGAGAGAGAGAGAAAGGCTGGGATGGAGAATCAGGGAGAGGAGAGGAGGGGGGAGAAAAAACAGTAAAGGAACAGAGCGACCCTATCCGTCCATTTGCATAAAGAACCGCTCAAACCGACTGGAACCATTTCTGGAAAAGGATCATTAAATGATTACGCTGTTCACATCTTGAACACATTCACAGGACAAACCAGTGCCACTGGAGATGTTTGTTGAATTTGTTATGTCAACTGTTCAAGATTGTCGAAAACTAATTGCACATTTTTGCATGTTTGCGAAAGCCAAAGCCAGTTGAATAAACATCATTTCTGTTTGCTTTGATTGAGCAACAACGGATGGTGACAAGGTGTTAACAGAGTTGAGTCATGCTGTCTTATTTTGTTGCATGAAATTAACATCTGTTAGTTCTTATTATATTATTTGAAAGCTTGGGAAAGTTTTTGTTCACACTGTTTTATTTCCACTTTGAATCCTTTTCACACTTTCTGTTTACCTCTCCATTTTGGTTTTGGAGGTCCAACCGGGGAAATGATAACAAACGTTCATTAGTTTTTAACGACTAAACCACCATTGTAAATAACTTGTGCTGTCACAATATTGTGTGTACTGAAATGTTTTATCCAAACACATTCTCCAAACCGTACCATGGTAAACAGTATTAGCATTACCTCAGGGTTTACTTCTTTGTTGTTACTCTCAGAGATGTTTGCTTCTCTTTCTTGGTTCTGTTTCCCAAGCCAGTGCTGCACCTTGAACTTTGCCTAGCAGATAGCGTATATCTCGGTTGTTGATAAGGATGGAAGTACAATGTTTATGTCAAATTGTTATATTATGTGGCTATTGTATCTCTTATCTTTTTTCCAGTGACTTGTGTAAATTGTGCTAATCTTATTTGTAGCTACAGGGAGTTTGTTTTTAGGTGTTATTTTGTGGCTAACTGCTCATCCTATTAGATGTTTTCTAGGCACTGTCCACATACTGTGCTGCTTCATTGATACTGATTAAGCCATATTAACTAAAGCCGTGTTTCCACTGCATCGACTCGACTCACTTTTGGTACCTGTTCTTTTCTCTATGCTGTGTTTCCACTGCAGATAGTACCCCCTCAGTGTATTTGGGATTCTCAGCTGATTGGCGTAGCGACGGCGTGTGAAACTGTCATGACATCATCTTTGTAGTGTACGTAATATGTCGTTATATAGCACGCACATAAAGGTCTGACCAGTGGGCAACCTCCGGGTCTGAAAAGTGAAGCTAATGCGGAAGTGCTTTAAACTTTGCGACTCCTCTGGTTGCAAAAAGAAGTCTGATTGTATAGAAGTCTATGAGAAAATGAGCCTACTTCTCACTTGATTTATTACCTCAGTAAACATTGTAAACATGAGTTTATGGTCTCAATCGCTAATTACAAGTCTTCTTCAATACAGCATGATGTTCATTTAGTAAATTATGGTCCCATTTAGAGTCAAATAAACCATAATGCAAGGGTATGCTTTAGGGCGTGGCTACCTTGTGATTGACAGGTCGCTACCACAGCCTTGTTTTCGTCTTACAACTTTAACCCTTTCACAGTGTGTTTTCAGTTCATAAAATGTAATTATAACATTTTTGGTCGCTTAAAAATGTCTTATTCAGCGTTAGTTGTGCTTAGCTCCACCCTCAAACCAATGGGTGACGGTGCACGCTAACTAGCAAGCAAGAGAACGCCACATGTCAGTCCATCATGGCAACACAGTTGCGGACCATAATGACGCAGAGGAACAACACTGTCATCACGAAACAAACTGCGGTCTTATTGGCAGACACTACTTACAAAAGAGTCTCAGGAGAGAGTTCACGGCCCTTCATTTTCTACTTCCTCCTCTCGCCGTCCTCTATCTCTGTCTGCTGAGAGGATGAATTAGGGATGACAGAACCTCTGTACAGGCTTTTAGCGAAGGGGAAAGGAGGAGGGAGGGAGGGAAGCGGGTTAACGGAGTCATTAACACATGATGATTTAACTGGTTTGATTTAGTGCCACGCTATGCTTTTCTGGCATCTTAGTCTATCCTCCTGTGGATTGGAGGGGAAAGAGTTTTCTTTTCCTTCCTACCTTCCCCGCCCCTGAGGGGTTCCCCTCTGTGTGCCTTTTATACACCTCCTCTTCGCTCACCTTTCCTCTTCTTCTGTGCATCTTCTTCACCTAACACAACCCTCCCTTTTGGATCATGTCCCCTCCACCTTTTAAGCCGACTCTCACTTTCTTCCCTCTCATCCTCTTTTACTCCTTCTCCTCCCCGGTGTTCATTTGTATTAAGATTTAATGCCCCCAAACAAGCTTTCTGTGTCAGCCCACTGAGAGTGTCAGCGGGGGCGCTCTGTTCCCCCTTCTGTCTCTGCTGTGAGAATCGCTCTCAAAGCTGCTTAGGCACTCTCACACACCCACACCCACACACACACACACACACACACGCAAGCACTCACGGGGCGCTTGTGTTTTGACCACAAAAATACACTCTCAGGCGTATATACACACACACACACATGAAGTGTCACTCACGTTAGAACACACTGCGCCTGAGGATGGTGTCATCCCAGCCCTGCAGGAGCACTCCATGCACTGCAGGTGTGTGTGTGTGTGTGTGAGTGTGTGTGTGTGCGTGTACATCCCCACCAATCCCGTTTCACCTTCTCCACGGGAGGCGGGACACCCTGCCTGACCATCAGGAATTAGATCAAGCAGCATCATGATTGGATTTGAGCTTTGATACGCACACACACACACACACACACTCTTCCTGCTGCCTCAATAAGCACCCCGAGGCCTCACATTGGCCATGCACACACATCCACACGTCTGCATGCATACACACAGTGCCCACTGCCTTTACACTGCTAGTCGCTTGTTTCCCTGCGATTTACCACCCTCATGGGTACCCACATACAGTATACTGCTGCCACACACACACACACACACATTAAAAAGCTAACAAGAACTAGGGCAGGAGTTGTAACTCTCTAATCTCCTTCTACATCTTCTCTTTCTTCCTCTTCCCTTATTCTTATTTTCTTTTTCTCCCTAAAGCCCTTAATCAGAGGGACCCCCTGTCCCTCCCTCTCTCTACCCGCGGGGCGTCCCAATTCACCAACCTGCTGAATAATTAATGCCGGCAGGCCGAGTTGATTAAAATAACACATCAGCTCTCCTTCATTGAGAAGAGGCATGGCTCTGCTGTGAGGTTGCCGGTGGTGTGGCTGAAGCCACAGCAGCGGGGAGAGTTATTTTTCATATTAACATTGATTAAGATTTTATGGGGGTGTAGCGCCATATGTGGGCCCATGTGGTTTTTCCTATTGTAGCAGGTTAGGGTGGACGTTTTGAACAAGAGTGGAAAGAACAGTTACGCTGGATTTTTAGGCCAATTCCAATAATTTTATGGGAGTTTTTAAAAATCTGATAACAATATATCAGCCGATGACACGTTTTTGAATCCCTTAAATATGTTTTTTTAAAGAATTGTGACCTCAGATCTGTACTTAGCGGGACATTTTACAGTCAAAAACTTTCTAAATGACCTCAAACATACATTTCTCTACCACAGTCTCTTGGTTCTTTTGTTATTATAGTTCAGTGTGTTTTGAAGTTTGGTTGTATGAGGTACTCATCCATAGTAAGGGTATTACATACAGTAGATGGCAGTCAGTAACTCCTGACTGTTTCTCCAAAACTGGGTACGCGCCAACCATCATCTACGGTAGGTAATACACTGCCTATGGACAACCCCACTTCAAAACATCCGGACTATCCCTTTAACAGTCAGCATATGTTCCGATACCCGTATATGTGTGATAAACTAAGATCAAGGGTGACTGATGTATTGGTCTGGCTTCATCACAAATCTCTTTCAGCTTCCTACCAGAGCTCACTGCCTGTCACTAGCCCCTTCCTCTTCTCTTCCTCCCCTCCCTCGCTGCTGTTGTTCCTCTGTTCGTAAAGTTCTAAATTGAAGCAGATGGCATTCATGGGTGACACATGACGCATGTTCATGTTTGCTAATTATGTCTTTGCCGTGCCGTTGGCCTGTCGGCTTTGATTCCCTCGCTCCAACAGCTGTACATTCGCTAGTGTCGACCCCTCCCCCCCTCTTTTCACACCATCTCCACTGTACGTTCGGTCTGTTTGTTTCTTTTTAGCTACAGGCTTCAATAATTCAGTCAGAGCCGTCTTTAAAGAGGAGACTAACAATTGCAATTGTGCGTATTTGAATGTGTGTGTAAAGTTTTAATAAGGCATGTTAGCTTTTGACATGCCATCTCATACAGGCAGGTTGTAGTGTGTGTGTGTGTGTGTGCGTGCGTGCGTGCGTGCGTGCGTGCGTGCGTGCGTGCATGTGTGATATTGTTGAGTGGGTGCTCAAGTGGGCTTGTTTACCATTCTTAGCTGCTGTGAGCTGTGAGAGGCTGACTGGCCAAACACTCCTAATGAGTTCCTCCTCAGCCCTCTTTAACACACACACACACACACACGCACACACGCACACACACACACACGCAGACACACACACACACACACACACACACGCTTGTGTGTCTGCTCCACTCTACTCTGAAGCATCGTTGCAGCCACTGGGGGTCATTGTTCCCCATAGCTCCAGCTCAAACTCTGTTGTCATAGTTCTGCTGTTGTTCTGGTGTGTGTGTGTGTGTGTGTGTGTGTGTGTGTGTGTGTGTGTTCTGGTCCATGCCAGTGTTAGTTGCCATGACGCCCTTGCTCACCAGCCTTACACCATACACCCAAACACATTTGCACCTCACTTGTTGAGACTGAGGGATGTCTACGAAAAGGAGGGAGATTGGGTCACTGCTCTGTTCCAATGAGTTATTCATGTGTGACCTTGTTTCCCCAAAAAAGCACATTTTTCATTCCCGGAAAGTGTTTACTTTTTTATTCACGGCGGCGCTTCAGATCGCTCTCCTTCGTCTGTGTGTTTTTCTCTCATTGAGATGCTCACCGATCTCTTCCCCTCATTACCTATTTCACCTCCTTCTTTCATGCTTCTCCCTTTTGTTCTTCTCTCTTTTTCTCTAGTTAGCGTTCCCGTTCAGAATGAATTTTATTGGTGTTGACTCCCTTTGATGTTTTTTTTCCCCCTCTCTCCATAGATACAAGTTATCTAATTTTAATCTTCTGAGCTCGCCCAATAGACTTTTATTGCTCTTTAGTATCTCCATCGGTGCTAGATTAACGCTGTGTAAGTAAGTGGCGCTTCTGCTCCGCTGTTGCTAAGTGTCGGGAGTTACCTGACCCCAAACAGACTTCAGGTGAGTTGGAAGTCCGTACCACCTGTTAATGGGATTACCAGTTGACCTTTGACCCCCACGGCGATCTAGCTAAATACAGAGCAAGCGCATGATGGCTGGGCGGATTAATGTCTGATCCCTGGATATACTAAAGCTTGTTTGGTCAAGAAACCAACCCTGCAACTGCCTTGTTCGTATGGAGCGCAATCACAGGCGAGGGATGATGTTGCACACACACGCACACACACACGCACACACACAAATTCCCAGCCAGGAAGCTAACCTATACACCAAGTGACGGCGTGTTGTTTTTACAATCAGCTCTCTCTCTCTCTCTGGATTGCAGCTCAGACGGCCCTCCTACCCATCTCTGTCTCTCTCTCATCACAAAGAGCGGCCGCTTTACGACGGTCTGGCTGCAGTAAAAGCCAAGGGGTTGTAGGGGGGCACAGAAGGCTGTCGGGGAGGATGTAAATTACACAAATAAAAGTCCACACTGGCACTGAGCATCCCCCAAGAGAGAGAGAGAGTGGAGGGGAGGGGATGGGATGGGACAGGCAGAAGGTATGTAGAGAAGAGGCGGCAAAAGGGAAAAAAGAAATATATGGAAACAAATGATAGCAGACAGAGATTCGGTCTGTGTAGATGTGAGAGAAAGAGAGGAAAGGAAGTGGAGAAAGTTAGTAAAGAGCCATCATTCAGCACTTGACTATAACTGCGCCTCATCAACACAATCCCCCGTAGCTATGCCACCCGTCTTCCTCTCACGCTCTTTATCACCTCCTCCCATCCTTCCCTCAGCATCCCTCCCTTCCTTCTTAAGGGTTTTCTTTTTTTTCCCCCTCATCTGCTCGTCCACGCACCTTCGCACTCTTCAGAGGGCGTTGCGGATGAGTGTTCTCATTCTTGCCGATAGAAACGCGCCACTGTAAATTTAAACACAACATGTCACCACCTCCACTCAGCACGTTTTGGTCCTCTCCACCGCAGCAGGAGCGGGGTATGTGACCAGAAACAGTCAGTAGGAAATTGGGTGTTGCTTTGTAATGCAGGCATTATTTTTGTAGCCTGGCAACATTAACAGTGAGAGGAAACCTAACTATAACCAGGGTTTCCTCTGCAGAATGGACGCTGTCACACACACACACACAGAATGTCACATTTGTAGTGTAGGCATGCTCTTATTTTCTGGGACCGGTAATGCTATTAGCTGCTTGTTTATTTGATAGTTGGGTAAATGTATATTTCTTCAATTAGATTTAAATGTAATTATTGAAGTGTGTTTCAACTTCCTCTAACGGTCCCGGTGTGGTTTTAGGGCTGCAATGATTATTTTCATTGTCTTTTCGCTTAATCGTTTATTCGCTTAGTCTAAAAAAACGTCAAAGAAATGTGAACATGCTCGTCACAGGGCCTGAGATGATGTCTTCAGATTGCTTATTCATCCAATCAACAGTCTAAAACCTAAATATATTTAAATTGAAATAATATAAATAAGAGAAAAGCTGCAGAATCACACATTTGAGAAGCTGGAAACAGAGAATGTTTGCCATTTTTGCTTAATAATTGTCTTAAAGGATTAATCTACTTATCAACTAATTTTCTGTTGATCAAATAATCGATTAATTAAACAATTGTTTCAGCACTATGTGGTAAATCAAACGTCAAATGTCGTGATTTGCAGTGTTAATATGAAATCTACTGCAGCTAAACATCAAAGAAACTTGATATATTAGTTATTTCACAATAAAAGTCGTATCTATTTTTTCGAACTGTTCTTTTTGACATGAATACTTTCACACAGAACTTATGCAGTGAAAATTAATGTACTTTTTTTTCGGAACAAGATCGATTATCTGAGCTTTTGCACCATGAATAAAGGCGTCAACCAACGTTGTGCGGAACCGAGTTGTGCCTATATTTATGAAACACCAACACTGAGGCGCTGGAGTCCGAAGCAGGATAGCAAACTTTATTACTCCTTTCAACCTTGACAAAGGCAGCGCAGACCAGATCCATTCCTTCCGTTCTTCCCTTTCACAATAAAAGCCTTAGACATATAATATTTGCAGGTGAGTATTTCGCATTTTCCCCGTTTATTCGTCCCGCCCCTGGTGTGTAAAAGCCTTCAGAGTAAAAACGACTTTGTTGCTGTTGTTACTTTGTGGAAATACTGCACAGAAAAAGAAGAAACACTGTATATTCAGCTCAGCTTTAAGCCTTCACTGACAGACTGTATTTCTTAGAAACACATGCACACGCTGCCTTAGAGATTCTTTTGTTAGCCACTCAACCAGTGTAACCACCAAGTCGGGCATACGAGGGGCAGCTGGCTGCTCTCTCCTCTCGCTGCCTGCCTGGGCCTCCGACTGCTGCACGGCGCACGATAAGCCGTACAGGGAGTGCAGCCGTGTGACCAGTAAACCTCATGGCAGCCCCGGCATAGTGGCAGACGGCAAAGCGGTTAAGTTGATTATATAGAGTCGTACATTTCCTCGGGGAGCTAAAAGGAGGAACCGAGGCACGATGTTATGAGGGGAGGAAGATCAATTGGAGGAGGGAGAAATCGATCTAGTGTAAGATATGCAAAGAAAGAGAAAGGGACGCGAGGAGGAGGAGGAAATTATGTGTGTGAGACATAAGAATTGTCCGAGACAGATCCAGAGAGAGGACGAAGCAGAGAGGAACGATCAAAGATCTTCTATCTGAAGTACAGTGAAGTGAACTCCAGACCTACAATGTAGGAATGTTTGCAAATTGGCCAATTCAACAGGCCAAACTAAGAGATCTGGAGCACACAGTTCAAGCTTTTAGTACGCAACAAATGTTTCGACAAATAACATTATCCTTTGTGTAAACTACACATTAATCTTAATTCACATTAATATTTTTGGAGTACTGGTTCATCGAGAATCGTTCTTGGATGTTTCTCGGAAACGGTCTGTTATTATTCCCCCATTATGTACCAAATCTCTCTTCTGTTCTATTCTTGGAATTAAGTGCTTACTTCCTTGGAAATGGATGTTGCTGCCAAATTGTATTTCTTTTTTTTCAGGCAAGACAGCCAGTTTCTCTGATTGCATTTGTAACCATGCCAACAATGGTCTATTACAGAAAAGCAAACATTTTTTAGTCTCCAGTAAAGTGTTTTTCACCGACATCTAAATATATTCCAAATCATTCAAATATCTGACAGATATTAAACCGTTAGATGATGTGCTGGCATATAGACCTTATAGCTTTGGAGGCTACAGTAGCACCTGGTGATCCCCCATAACTCTGTTATAAGAAACAACAACTAAATATGCATATTCTCTACTAAAAACAACATGAATTAAAACAAGAAACATTTTGCACATTAACGGTATAAATACGAAAAAGTTTTTTCACTGAGTGAATGAGGCTCTGCCATTGTCACTGTATGTATGAGGGTGTGTGTGCGTGTGTGCGTGCGTCTGTGTTTGTCAGCTGTATTGTGTGGCTTTGCTTTGGGACAACAGAAATACCCTGGATGATGATGTGTCCCACTCAGCTGTTTTGCCAGACGACTGGGTCTGCTGGCACAGAGGGGAGAGAGGACGGCATCCTTTGTTGTCTCCTTGCTGGAATGATCGTGCACCTGCATGTTGCTGATGGTGGGATTTGCTGTACGTGTGAATGTGTGTGTGTGTGTGTGTGTCAGTGGTGGACTGTAACAAAGTACCTTGTATAGCTTTATGGCCAGCTAGTATTCAAATCGTGTGTGTCAAAGTGTCCTTGAACACACCACCAAGGAGGGTTTTAAAACTGTGTCCTACTCACCACTCTATTACCATAATCTGAGATAAGAAATGTATATAGACCCTTTTACAGTCGATGTCATCAAACATATGCGTGCGGGGTAACACTTCATTTTACAGGTCTGCAAATTTCATGGTAAGTAGGTGATAATTAGCAAGTAACCTATTTGAAATCTCTTTAAAATTACTGCCAAATTACCCCAATATATACCTCAAAATGTATCAAAAATTACTTTATTATAAACATGTATTTAATAAACATTTATATTTAATAATTATATGATAAAATAGCATATAATCATTAAAATAGGGCCTCATTAAAAAGACACTTCTGATCAGGCACAAATCTCACCATTGTGTGACTTATTGTCTATACAAATGTAACCTGGTAGCTAATGTAATGACTCTGGGAGTTTTTAAAGAAATTTCAAATGAGTTAGCAGACATGGAAATAAAGCATATCAATTAACTTTGTATTCTTTTCCTGGAAATGTATTGCATAAATTACCATCTATTGGCAAATAGCGGAATATAATTATTAAATCATGTTTATAATAAAGTAATTTTCGATACATTTAGAGGTAAATATTGGGGTAATTTGGCAGTAATTCCAAAGAAATTTAAAATAGATTACTTGCTAATTATCACCTAATTACCAAGTGTTACCGCGTGCGTATGTTGGCAACGGAAGTGCCTTTTTTTTGCCCCAGCCATTCAGGCGAGTTCGCAAGATTCGCACATTGAATTAAAACCGTTACCAGCAATAAAATGTCTGGTTGTTGCATGTTCTGTTGTCAGTATCGATATTCAGACTCAAGTTCTACAGAATTCCGACAGGATCACGACTGTTTCAGAGCAACAGGTGTTTCGGTTTAACGAGTTACCGTGTTAACTGGTGACTTTCACCAAATGCGGCCGTGGTTGCTCATAGTAACTTATGGTTGGTGTAGATAATAAACACAGATGAGTATGTATTTAAAACTGATTGAATGCTGAGAGAGTCACCAGTTAACACGGTCACTCGTTAAACCTAAACACCGGCGGCATCTATGGGTGCAAACTATTAAACCTGTTGACTACCAACAGGTCTGGAGGGAATTTCTTCACATTTGACAAACATCCACTTGGACTCAAGGATGAACTGTTGAGATTCTGGTGGTCAAAGGTCACTGAGACCTCACAGAACACGTTTTCGGCCATAACTCAAAAAATTCATACGCTAATTATGACAATTTCACACAAATATCTAACAGGATAAAATGATGAAGTGAGATGACATTTTGGACAGATATGGATGTAAACTGCAACATCACTGGTTGGCGGAGGCGTACAACCACGAGGCGGTAATTCTAGTTTTCTCACGAGTGTGTGTGTGTGTGTGATGTCTCAGACCAGTTGCCTTCTAATTCAAGTCATTGATTGTATGCACACTTTTATCGATTCAACCTGTTTAATGAGCTTGTGTCTATCTAGATGCATGGAAGTGCGTCTGTTTACAGCTTGTGTGCATCTACTTCTGACTCCAGTCCAAACATTAGACGCACACACACACACTGCTCGTTCATCTGGTATTAGGTAGCATCTGCAGGGACTAAACTGTGGGTGTGACGATTTGTGCACGTGGACATCATCAGTGTCACTGTTGGCCATTGTTATTCAGCAGAAGCCTCTCTGACACAAATTATGATCATCACTCCCAACTTCAGCCTGGAGCGCTCTGGCTGACTGCCCGGGTTTGACCGTTGAACCCTGAGGTGTAGTCTAGCAACTCCCTCAGCATCAGGCCTGCAGGGCATTATATGTGTGTGTGTGTGTGTGTGTGCGTGTAAGAGAGAGAAAAGAGGGAGTGTTTTGTGTACAAGCTGGCTGGCCAACCTGCTTTATCGCCTGATCATACATGCGCAAATTATATCTGTGAATCCGTTAGCATATTGTACATTCGTGTTTGTACATTTGAGTGTGTGTCTGCACCTGTGTCCTATGTATTTGCGTGTGTGTGTGTGTGGCGGCCACATGTGTGTGTATTTGCATTCTGCTCCATACAGGGTTATTTTAATGTGAACTTTTTTGGGACAGCTGAATGTCAGCAGATCCATTATCCTTTATCTGAACTCCCCAGAGAGATAGTGGATGAGGGTGGTTCAGTAGATGGATGGATGGATGGATGAACGTACGTCAGTGTCCAATGACACTCTCCTGCTAACTGTCGCTTTCTGTCCTTCATGAATTATTCACACACGGTTTCTTCACTTGTGTGTCATACTTGCTATCTCCTCCATTAAAACAGACTCTCTCTATATATTAAGGGTAGGACGATGATTGACCTTTATCAGTACGCTGACACCAGTATTGCACTGTTCGTTCTCTTGCAACAGCACGATGTGTCCATCCTTTATTGCGTTATTTTAAGTCTACACCTTCTTCGCCACTTCCTTCTCTGCTGTCGAGACTGTTAAATGATTGCATACATGTTGGTGTGTGTGTGTGTGTGTGATCGTATTATATTTTCGTCTCAGTTAATCTGAAAGTCTCTTCATAATGCAGGTAGTAGATAATTATGACTGATTATTTTTAAAAAATATTTATTTAGGGTTATTTAAAAGTTAAGGGTTAAGGCCTTTACACATGTGACGAAAAAACAACACGAAAATGCTAAATACTTACCTGCGAATATTATATGTCTAGGGCTTTTATTGTGAAAGGGAGTGGAAAGAGTGGAAAAATTGGATCTGGTTTGCGCTGCCTTTGTCAAGGTTGAAAGGAGTTAAAAAGTTTGCCATCTTGGTTCGGACTACGGAGCCTCCGTGTTGTTGTTTCATAAATATAGGCGCAACTCAACCAGTTCCACACAACTTGATTGCTTGATGCCTTTTATTTGCGGTGCGAAAGCTCAGAAAATCAACCTCGTTCCCAAAAAAAAGGCGCTTTTTCGCCATGTAAAATGGTGCCTTCAAATAGGGTCGTGTTTACCGTGTTCACGAGAAGAGTCCATATGAACGCCCCCTCTCTTGTGGTATTCACAACCTCGTGAGTGGATAGTTTTTGAAAGCTCAGAGTTTCCGAGTTGTGACGTGTTTGTTGATGTTGTCAGAGCCCATGGAAGTTCATTTTTCGGTGCATAATAAGTTAATATATTGTAATTTTAGTCGTATATTGTTTTTCTTCGTAATTTTATAACAGGTCTGAGGAAACTGTTGATATCCCCAACGGCCTCATCTTTTACCTCTGTCATTATGCCTTTGCATTTCCTGCATTATCTTACCCGCTTGCTAAATTGTAAGCATCTGTGGCTTCTAGACGCCGACAGTAACGTTAATATTGCCGTTGCGTAGCAGCGGCGTTCTCACGACTTAACCACTTGAACGCCAAGCATATCGTGTACTCGACTTCGCATGTTGTAAACACGAGCTCACGAGTTTAATTTGATGGCACCATGATCTGTGTGAAAGTACTCATGACAAAAACAACAGTTTGCAAAAATACATTGTACAAAAAACGGTGTGTATAGGCCTTAAGGAGTTTTTATATGAATTATTTTCATGTTTTTTAAATGTTGCATAATCATGGTCTATGCTTTATAATAATATCCTATAATATGTTGTGATTTATATCCCTATTACAACGGTACACAGTATAAAAACACACTGCAGTAGGTCCATTGAATATCTAATTGCCCCTGGCCCTGTTATGTCTCAATGGTATTTGTGTTGTGATTGTATTACTATTAGTGGGAGTGTGGAGTGTGAAGATGTGCAGAGGGATTGAACTGTCGTATTAAAGAGTTCAAGATAGTTCACAGCACACACACGCTCGACAGGAAAACAAAGTTGCATGCAAATATACGACATCTGGATGTCAGCCATTTTGCAACATAGGGAAGTCACAGTAAAATAAGGGAAGTGTAGAAACCATTACTAGTCATTACTGTTAGTGCTTGCGTGTTATTTACTGTATATTGCTCCCGACAGTTGCCACTCTTGTCAAAGTTGCTACAGCAGTAAGGACTTTTTGCAAAATCTTTTTAAAAAATACTCCCTTTTGTCTGATGAGATGATTCAAGCAGTGAAAAACAGGAAAATTTATTGAGTTGTTAAATGCAGGGGAGTGATGGTGTTGGGGGCGGAGGAGGGCGAAGGGGGCAGCACCTCCCATCACTTAATATTTGGTGAAATTATACCCACAACACACACAGATTCTTATCTCTCAGAACCATTAAACCCCCACACCTCTTTAACCCAATATCACGCCAAAGCGTGTAAGAGACCCGCCTGTCCACAGGAGGATAGCGTGTCAGTGTCACGTTCTGCCTCGCCGAGGCGTGAATATTACATGTGTGTATGAAGGTGCAGTACGTTAGGAAAAAAACGTCATGGTTGGCCTTAAACTAAGTATGTAAACTAAGTTAAATATGTACGGAATAGGGCTTTCAATCGATTTTAAATATTGAATCGCGATTAATCGTATGATTGTCCATGATTAATTGCAAATTAATCACACATTTTTTATCTGTTCAAAATGTACCTTAAAGGGAGATTTGTCAAGGATTTAATACTCTTATCAACATGGGAGTGGACAAATAGGCTTGCGCATTATCGTATCATTCACACGCCTTTTCATGCAACCGGGCTGACCTCTGCTACTCAACCAGCTTCTAAAGTACATTTAATTGCTTTAATGTTGGAAACAACGTCCTATATCCCTCGAGTATCAGATTTGCCCCTTAGATAGCCAGATGGCGGCTGTATTAGTAGCTGGGTTTGGTACCATACATTCAATACATTTAGATACACTTGATCACACAAACAATATATACGGATGTTAGGTAAGGATGACCGCAGTAAAACTGTTACGACACCAACTTTTTCCTTCTTTTATGACTTTGAAACAGCAAACCTTTATTCATTTTATTTGATTTTACATCCTCTATACATCAATTGTGTATTTTATTGTTTCATATTCCATTTATTTATTTTCGTTACTCTATATAATAAGAATTAAACTTGTCATGAGCGTGACTCTTATCTGTAGTAACAGCTGTATTGGTGGGACTAATGTTGTGGACCGAGATGCTCTATATGGAGGGAAAGAGGGGAGGGAGAGACTGATGAATGATCCGTCCAGAGAGAGAGAGAGGGGGGAGATATAAAGAGATGGGCTGTTGGCCAACTAGGTTAGAGGTTTTATTGTTGATGTCTGCTTGGTTGCATAGAGACTACCTCAGATAAACACACAGACCTGAGAGCATGCACGCCTCTGGTCAAACACGGTCTAGACAGCCTGACGCTTTAGCTGTGTGCTAACTGAAATGTGCATCATTCTTTTGTTGATTCACTGCAAACACACAACAGCGTTTGAAGATGCATCTTCAAAACAGGGCAGAGGAAGCACGGGGGTTGACATGCGCTAAATGTAAATGCAAAATGTCACATGTGTACGCATCTTACAAATAAACTAAGATTCACTTTTCATCAGTGGAATCTAAAGCATTTAAAGCTACAACGACATAATAGAGAAACGTGAGAGGATACTCCATATTGACAGGTTCTGGAGGATGATTTCGTTAACTCCAGATGAGGTCTGACACACCAGGCCCCTCAAGCAGCCCCTGGCGCTCCTGTTCTCACCCCTGCACCTCTTTACACATTTTACTGTGGCACCTTTTTTTTTTCTTCTCCAGATTAAACACGCAAACACTGATACACAGGGATCCATGCCAAAACAGCCCCGAGCTCACACACACACACACAGACGGCTGCACCTACGCTTTCATACGCCGTCACTGAAGCTTGGCCTTCACTTCTTTTTCTGCAAGAGGGCTGTTGGCAGCGTGGATGGAAAGACAGGAGAAGCTCCAGAGAGAGAGACGGCGGCGAGAAGGAGAAAAAGAAAGAAAGGGAGGGAAGAATGGGGCTCTCCATCATGCTGTCAGTAAGGTGCAGCTTTAGCGTTAGTAAAGAGTGTTCTTAAAAGGTGCTGCGAGGTGCAGTGAAGATGAGTCGGATAAATGACTTCTCTTTTTCATTCAAAGAGCCTGGCGAAGCCCACAGGGTCACCCAGTGTGTGTGTGTGTGTGTGTGTGTGGAGAAGAGAAAGAGTGTGTGTGCAAGCACGAGGGGAGAAAATGTGACGACGTGCATTCTTCAGCCTGCAGTTTGCACTTGAGAATGCATGCAAAAAAAGCCAGACTTTTGACGTTTTTGTTGCTCCTGACACTATAACATATGATGTTTTTTTCTGGCTGTGTCCCCTCTCCTTTCACCGCCGAGTGGGAAAAGTAATGTAGTTCAGAGGGGGCATGTAAGGTGGAACAATGGCTCCGAAATATTGAATAAGGAGTGAAAGGGAGCTGGGGTTTTTAATGACAATAGGCCAGAGCTGGGAGTGAGGACTGATGATGTTGGGGGGTGGCGAGTCCAGATTGATGATAGATCTCCGCTGGTTAAATATTATCAGGCTCCTTTTTTCATGTATCCTCCCCCCCCTCCTGTCCTGGTATCACACAGAGAATGGTAGATGTGGCCAGCTAATGATCTGCCCTTCTGAGCCATTCACTTTTTGTACTAGCCTATTTACTTACCACGGAGACACTCCCCCTCTCTACGGGTTCACAACACAGATGGTTCGGGTAGCCATAGTGACTGCCCGGCTTTATTTATATCGGTTTCAAAGCCCTTCTGTGCCTTTTTGGAAGTTTTGTCACAGACGCAGCGCTGAATTGATAGTTCCAACTACAAAGGTGGATGATTTAAAGAGTTTTTATTTGAGCTTTCTGACATAAAAGTGAGTCGACATAAAAGGGGAAAGGCATTTTCTTTAACATATTCCCTATGAAATAGAGTGGACGGAAAGAGCTTAAGGGTGTCCGAACTTCTGCACCTCTTTGACAGCTATATGTGCCAATGCAGTAGGGCTCGCGATTATTTTGATCAATATTGAGATCACGATTATTATCACGAATATTCGTTAATTTTAGGGACAAAATTGCATTTTCACGTTTTAAATAAACAGAGCGCTGCTTTCACTTCCTTGTCGTCAACCGACAAAAATTTAAATGTTGTCCTTTTACTTTATTACTGTCATCTATAGTAGTTATTTGCATAAAAACACACAATTCAAATGATTAGGAAATACATGATTGTATTTTTACTTAAATATTTGCTTTGATTAAAACAAAAATCTTGGCATTAGTAGTTCTAATTATATATTATAAGCTGTTTAGAGCTGGTGTTAGGAAGTTAAACAGGTCATAATTACCTCTCTATTATATATTTTTCATTGCTGTGAAAACATCTTCAAACAACTGGATTTATTTGAGTTTCTCACCAAAAACTACATTTTACAAGATTACATTTGAGCGCATCATGATAGGGTTATAATGTACCATCGCTTAATACTCATTTTTACTGAGTAGAGCTTGGACGCACCATAACGTGATCCGTGCTGTCGACAAGCCGGTAACAGTGATTACTCTGAGTTGCATCATGGGAATAAATTACAATATAATAAGAGTCTGATTAAGTTAGTTGTTCCAAATGTTTAATGGTTGGTCTTCCACTGCTTGCAGTTGTAACAAATTGCAGCTTTATGTCTTCACTCAAGCTGAAGAACTTCCACATCGACGACATGTTTTGTGTGTGTGTAGTCGATCACGTTCATTTAATTCTGGGAAGCCAAAATCGTGAATTAATATTTGATTAATTGTACAGCCCTACAGTGCAGAGAGAGAGAGATTTGAAATCTGTGAGAGACATGTCAGTGAGATTGCGAGGTGGTGTGTAACATTGTTAAGCAACAGCACAAGAGTCGCTCTGTGTTGTGAGATGCATATGATAAGCCATGTGATTTCAGTACTTCCCTATTTTCCCCCCCAAGTGTTCGCTTTTGCCTAAATATCAAGCGCGGGACAAGGCCAGGCCCTGAGGGCAAAAAAGTTTGACATTGATATCAATTTTCACAGCAGCAGCTCTCTGGGTTTGTTGACAAAGGACGAACCTCTTCCCCGGCCGCCTGTAGCTTCGCTGAGCAAACCTTTTGACTGCAGAAACAACCGCAGCGCAGTGAAAATCTGTGCTCTGACACTTTGTTGTCCTCGACTCTCAGATGGAGTTGACCACCTCTGGGACTTGTGGGTAAAAAAGGGCTGGCTCTCATCCAATTAACTCATCTCTTTCATACATTTTTATATATATATATATACACACACACACTAGGGTCGGGATGGGGTGGACAATAACAGAGAGGGTGAGAGATGGTGGAGAAAGGGGAGTCGCTGCTCCATCTACATTCCCTGCGCCTCGTTCTTTTGAAATGCTGATGACTCCTCCTCCCTCACCCTCATCGCTCTACTCCCTTCTTCTTTTAATGTGGCGGAGTCATCCATTCCATTAACCCTCCTCCTGCTCCCCCTCCCCAGGTTAGAATGAGGGAGATCCCCCCCACCGCCGCCCCCCAACCCCCTCTATAAAAGGCAGGGTAACAGGGGCCACAGTGGTGACGGTGGCAGGGGCATTTGTCATGCACTGAGCCGCGGCAGTCTGTTGCTCTCCCGTGGGTCTTTGTTGTCCCCCTAGCTCCCAAAATGCTGGCTAAGCAGGGGATTTCACATGTTTCATTAACATCTGAACCAGCTCGGCACTTTTGTGCATCGGCTCGGCGGGAACGGCCCCGAACGCAGACATACACAAACATGAAAAGCGGGATGCAACAAGCACATGTGCCCAGGAGAGAACGGCCCGTTTTATGAAAGAGCAAAGGCAGGATTAGAGCTGTATCACACACACGCACACACACGTGCACACGCCTGAGTGTTGACTGCACATTCAGCCTGAAGTTATCCAACCTCTGCTCGGTTCATGGCACACATTCGCTCTTTGTACTAAGCACAACAATCAGCGTGCCCTGCCCGGCGCCGGTGTTAGGGGCACCGCTCAAGTGGAGGTCACTTGTCGAGGCGCTATAATGCTTTAGGCTGGGCACAAGACTGAGGGCAATCCACTTAAAGCGAACCACTAACCCCCACCCACCTACCACCACCTCCTCTCGTATCCCCTCCAGGCCACCCCGAGCATCACACTTCTGAATAGGCAAACGGGAAACCGGCCCTCTGCAGCACTTCAAAAACCAGAGAGAGAGAGCGAAAGCAGTGAGAGGCAGGGTGGGAGATATACTGTGTAGGGATGGCGGGGGGCGGGGAGGAAGCATGTCAGTGATGCAGAGCTGCTTTTTTAAACACAGTGCCTCGACACCCAGACAGCAGCGCCTAAGATCTCTGTTAGAGGGAGATGAAACGACTCGAATCGGGTAACACGGGCAAAATCAAAGCTTGAAAGTGTGTTTTGATGAGAAGACGGCTTTTTTGATTTTCCCCGCTCCCTCAACTTCTAGCTCCGTCTGTCTCTTTTTCTTTTTGTGAACTCTGAGTTAAGGCCACGAGGGTGAGGCTGCGGTCGGGAACCCGGATGCAAGAAATGGAGAAATGAACGGTATCATACATGGATACTTCTGCTCCCTGCCTGCCTGTCCCTCTCTGTCTCTCTGTGTATTGTCCTTAGAGCAGATCATCTCTTTGCCTTAGCCTCCTCACACTACACTCCATGCCTGCTTCTTACTCTTACTCTGGGCCGCCTGTAGCTCAGTATGTAGAGTGGTCGTCCTTTAACAGCAAGGTTTTGATCCACAGTTCCTATTATCTGCATGTCAAAGTGTCCTTGAGTGAGACAATGACCCCCACGTTGCTTCCCGGGCGCTTTACAGCAGCCCACGTTATTGCAGAAAATAAGCTCTTGGGCAAACAAACATTAATGATACTTACACGTTTGTTTTTTTTCTCCACAAATGAACACCACTTTTATGATTCTTGAAGCGTGAATGCAATCGCGACGTAAAAAGCTAACGTTAAGCTATAAACGAACTACACCACAGTCACATGAGCGTGAGTATACACAACGAGGCTGTAAAGGCGGACGAGTCGGCATGATGGCGTTTAGTAGTCTCATTTAGCCACTTGTTAGCAACCACCTTTTTTAAGACACATAAAGGCTTCAAAATTCACGAGTGGGGCTATTTATTGAGGTTTTTTTTGTCGTAGAACAAAACATTAAAATCTCTTAAGCTTGTGTTAACCACAGACCTTATTTCAGGCATCTAACTAAAAACCTATTCAAAAAACTCATTGACTTCCAAACTAGGGAACCGGAAGTGCTAAAATGCTAACTCATTTCCGGGCTTTAGGACTCATTCCTGTAACACTCTATAAAGTTTAAGTTTTAAGTTGTTGTTTTTTAGTTAGTTTAGTTAGGGTTTTTGTGTGTCATGCTAAACATCTGGCAGCCACTGCATCTCAGGTAACCAGGTTTTCTATGTGAACAGTCTGCTCAGTGTTTGTGCATTATTTGTGCTTTTAAAATCAGTTTCAGTTTTTATCTCACCGAACAAAGATTTGCTGGGATTCCCTGTAACAATGACAATAGAAACCAAACTGGAACTTTCCTATATCACTAAGATGGCACATGCATGAAGTGGTGAAATACCAGAACTCAAACTCGGAGCGTAGAAATCTGCAGTTCTTAGATGAATTTAATAAAACCTATTTCTCTGTACCATCATTTCTAATTCCTAAATGTATGTAATTCCTCCAGATGTCAGTAGCCCAGTGATCTATACTTCCAGCAAACACCGCTTGTAATGTAATGAATGTAAGAATCCTGATCTTTTCATTATTAGTAAACACCTCGCCGAACTCATATTTGTAAAACAAACTGCTCACTTCTTTTTTAACCACGGCTCATTGATTTGTTTATCCCCCGTCATATATAATCTCTCCTCTCATCTTCCCTCTAGGTCGCTCTCTGTGTTTCATTCTGTCCCTCTTGTCTTTTCTTAATAGAATTAGCGGTGTGTCCGTCCGTTTGTACTAAACATCTCCCTGTTTCTGACAGCTAATGGGGGCCATTCCAAGTCCGGGATGACTGATACTGAGATATCCTTCCTCCAGGGTAACATCCATAGCAATTTTCCCTTGATTTGCTGAGTGATGGACTGTGCAAAGGAACATAGACCTAATGATCATTGCGGAGATGGGCCCTCTAACTCAAGGCCGTAGAGTGTGGGCGATTACAAGCCATACAATAAGCCCTGTCTCCTCCCCTCCTCCTCTCTCTTCTCTTTCTCTCCCTCTGCTGAGGTATTTCCAGAATGCCGCTGGCCATGATGGATTTATGACTAGGCCATACTTTGGTAAACACCGATGGTGGGCAGCTTTGTCCTCCCCCTCTGTGATATAGTGAAGGTCCCCATAAAAAATGGGAAAACCAGGTTACGGCCACCATAGAGCCGGGCTAAACAATAAAAGGCTTTATGGGCAGATATAGGCCTGTACCATAAACGCTGGAATCTGCTGTCAGAGGGACATTAAAGGGATAATGACAGGGGGGGTAGCTTTCACAAAATCCCTGCAGCCACTGAGAGGGTTTTTAGAAAAGACACACAGACTGAAGATAGCAAAGCACCGATGTAGAGATCTATAGAACGGTTTAACTTTGGGTCAAGCTTTGTGTGTGTGTGTGTATCCAGTAGATTGACGGAAAGGAGGTGGAGGCGCCGCAGTGTTCATCGATAACTGCAGCTTGTTCTCACATCGAAGGGTCGGGGCCCTCATTACACATTGGCTCGCCGTCGGGGAGCACAGCTGTTGGGTTTGGCTGGTGCTGCCTGTCCGGGCTGCACAAAACCAGCTGTGCAAACAAACACACACACACACACACACACACACAGAAACCGTGATGGCAGTGAGGGGAACGGAGTGGTAGTTTCAGGTAGACTTAAAAGCAAACATGCACACATAAATAAACACATGCGCCCAGGGGAGACGTGTGCCTGGTGGCATGAGGAAGTTGGCTGATGGGACCATGCCAGCGGTATGAGTTGGGGGGCGGAGGAGGAGGGGATTATGGCGCTGATCATCACAGTCATGGGATAATACCGCTGACATGCAGACAGCATGTGTTTGCCCCACAGCGTGACAGAGACCTGGACATCTCCTTGGGGGGAGGAATGGCAAGGAGAGCACGTTTTACTGCTTCCTAACGCCCCCAGATTGGGCTCAGAAAGAAGGAGAGTGGGGGGCAGTAAAAATAGTTTGACACCCTCAAGGTCCAGCCAGCAATCTCCTCTCCGCCCTTGCCCATAAAACTCTTTGAATTCCCTCCTAAAATCCTTCTCCCCCACTCTCTCTCTCTCCCCCCGCACATCTCCGCTGGACTCTCAGCTCCAGCTTTGCTTGGACGCTATGTTTACCGCTCGTGGTGTTCCTCTATTATTTGCACTTCTATAACCATCCATTTGTGCATAAGCCTCCACTTCGGAATGGTGCTTTAGCCAGACCTCGCCATCGGTTTGCCTGGGCTTTATGCAACAACACTTTGAAGGCCGGGCCACGCAACCAAGTCTCGCCTCTCACTCGAGACGCATTCTCTCTGGCTTTGCTTCCCGCTGAAGTACTTCTCCGTGTTCTCAGGATCATGGCGCTTGTTGATGCTGGATCAAGAGCAGCCACCTGGACCGGTGCATTTTTCTACTTTACACAGTCATGAAGATGCAGTAGAGACCACTGACCACTCTCACTTCCCCTACACTTTGTGGCACCAATTGTCAAGTGTGTATAAGCACTTATACTCATATTATATTGTGTGTGTTTATGATGAATCACTCTCGAGTACAGAGTAGACACCACCTGGCAAAGGTGCGATCAAGTCATTGTTTTACAAGTCACAATTAAGTCTCAAGTCTTTGCACTCAAGTCCCAAGTCAAGACAGGCAAGTCCTGAGTACTAAACTTTTAATTTTAAGTCCTAAACAAGTCATAATGCGCTCGTCACCAAATGTAATGCCATTTTATCAACTGAGTAACTGGCGCTCAGGAACGTAACGTTAGTTCTTCATGGTTTTCTCCTGCAACTTGATTGGATGCGGTCAGATTGGTTCAAACAGTGGATCTGGGGAATTAAGTGTAAAATAATCAAATGCAATTCCAAATAATATTCACCAAAAATTCAGTTTGTTCAGTTCAGTTATTTCCCCCATGAGTAAATCCTCTCTCAAAAGGTAAATAAAACCAACATTGTCTCCGATGCTGTCAGAGTTACCTCCGGTACTGGACAGTTGATCATCTTCATGCACACATACTTTTATGTCTGGGCTTCGGGGAATGTATCAAGTATTTTCAAGTCAAAAGGCTCAAGTCCAAGTGAAGTCACGAGTCACTGGTGTTAAAGTTGAATAGCAAATCTTTCTTTATTTTGTCAAGTTGAGTCTAAAGTCATCAAATTTGTGACTTGAGTCTGACTCAAGTCCAAGTCACTTGAGTCACACCTACCTCCTGGCTCTAAACCAGCACTTATTTTTCTATTGACGTGATGTAATACATCCAATTCCCCAACTGTCTACCCTAGAAGCTCCTGTGACAATACAAAATACCACATTTATTTCATCTTAGGCGCCTGAATATATTCAGCTCTATTTAAAGGATGATAAAGGTGACTTTTTTGTTTAAAAATAAATGTAAGAGCGCCGTGGGAAAAGGGATTTTTTTCTTCCCTCCCTCCTCAGTAATAAGCAATGATCAACAATCCGTTATCTCTTAGCTTGTTCTATGCTATCACAGGGTATTACCCAAGAATGAATGCTCTCCCCTCGGAGAAGAAAACAGAGCCTGGAGAAATTAGCATTTTCTGACAGCCATTACTCATAGGGCTAATCCTGTCAAGGAATGTGTGGCTCCGCTATCAGTGCAGGCGAAGGGGTCGCCGCGGCCCAGGCCTGCACACTGGGCTCTTATCAGGCAGCGTAAACACACTGGGGCCTGCATTAAATAAGTGTCACAGTCAGTGGGGGCGGAGCGGGCCAAGCCCCCCTGCCAGGCTCCATGCAGATAATCCCTCTTCAGAAAACCGTGTTGGTCAGACCCAGCTGTGGCCTGTGGTGGCTCAGGTGTAGAGAGAGCGGGGGAGGAGAGGTATTGTTCAGGCAGCGGGTGTAGATTACAACACAAGACATGCAGGTTTTTGGTCATTTCCACATTAATGCAGATGTATTTGAAAAGGTATTGTATGTAGAACGTTTTATCTGTCCTCATGGGCATTTGCAGGTCAATTTAGAAAAGTTAAGATACCAAAACAGTTGAAAAATGCTCACGATTGTCCATGAAACTATTGGACAGGACATGTGATTCTGTTGTCATATAAATTGTCAGAATCTGAAGCCACAGAAACTAGAGCCAGTCCATGTTCTCGACCTATATATTTTTATATGTGGTCTTTCTTTTATTTGTATTTCTTTCCAGTGTGAAGGTGAGGAAAAAAACACTGTCACATAATGTAACTAAATAACATCTAGTGGCTGCTTAGCCTTAATCTCTACCATTGAACATGTGCAGGCAGCTTGAGCCGACAGCTGTACTCCAGATCACATGACGATCACAGGTCAATGTTCTTGAAAAGCCTCAGTCTCCCCGTCAACACCACAACACAACACAACACAACACAACACAAAGCTGGTGACGTGTTTGTGAAAAGTTTGGATGTGTTCGTGGCAGGGGTGTAAGAAAATATCGATGCACATGAGAATCGTGATATAGGAAACTGGAAAAACTAAGAAATCTATTGGTACCAACCATGTTATACTAGCTTGTCGCAGAGTAGGCTAAATAACGCTCCAAAATTACACTAAATTTTGGCAAGGAATCTTTACCCCTGTAGCATGATTCATATCGTTTTGCCAGATTCTTGCCAATATACAGCCTTAGTTCGTGGGAGCGTAACTGCCACTATCTTCTTTCAGCATTGTCATTCTCATCACCTGACTTTGAGAAGGAAACATTCATGCCTTGAGAGTTCTGCTATCTTTGGCGTGGTGTCAACAGGCCTCGGTGGACGACACGAGCAATGTTGCATGGAATGTTGCAGAGTAAAGGTGGAGTAACATTTTATAAGCGAGGGAGGCTGTGGCGCAAGTCTGAAGCCAAAAAAACAACTTCCTGGACTTTATTCCTCTCAACACACACTGTGAAGAAGTGTCAGTTACCAATGACTGGGTGCCACTTTTGTTACTTTGCGGGCGCCCGGGTTGAGCCGAGGCGCCTCTCTGGGCATGCACTCGAGGAAAAGCCCGTAATGGTGTTGTGCGCTGAGTGTGTGTGTGTGCAAGGTGGGAAAACCTTGAATAATGTGGGATGAGAGCGAGCCAGAAAGGCGAATCCGAGTCAGCCAGTTGGGTCACCAGGAGGTGAGGCTGCCTACTTCTCCCTGGGTTCAGGAAAAGTTCAGCCGCATAGCATTAGGCAAATTAGGGAGACAGGGCTGGGGGAGAAAAAAAAAAAATCTGAGGGTAGGGACTGATGATGAGAGCATGGGGGGAAAGGGTCAAATTAGTTGGAAAAGGAGGAGCCCCAAAAGAAAGAGTTAGACGGGAACTTCCAGGAAAAAAGAACCGAGAGAGATACAGTCTGGTCTCATTAAGTCCATGAATTGCGTGTAAAGATATGAAAGGCTCATTACTGAGCTTATATAACTTAATCATGTCCTCAAATACATTCTTATTTAAAGCCCCCTGCACCTAAATGTGACTCTCCTCCTCTCACAGTCCCATGCAGGGATAGAGAGAGAGAGAGAGAGAGAGAGAGAGAGAGAGAGAGGGAGATCCATGACGTCCCTGAAGGGGTTAAACGTAGGAGGAGCAACAGCATGAAAAGAGACTGAAGGGGAAAAAAGAAAAAAAGGAAAAGAGCCGAGTTGGGAGGTGGAGCCAAAGCCCCTCAGCTGCTGTGCCTTGTCACATTTTTTTGCAGAACATGATAGCAGCACGATCCGGTGTGTGAAGGGAGAGAATGGTTTTAGGCGTCTCTTCGCTTCTCGCTCCGAATATACAAAACACAAGGCGGTGCTGCGTTCACGGGACCCTGCTCGCTGCTGGATATCTGGAGAGGAGCGCGGAGAGAGAGAGAGCGCGGGGTGTGACGGAGGAGAAGCCGCACGCTTGTTGTAGCCTAGCGCACGGAGGGAGACCGGTTCATCCACGGTGGCTGACAGGAGTCTAACCCAACGGAGACGGGACCGTAAAGGACAAAACTGCAACTAGACGGAATTTCATCTCATTTATAGCCCCCGTTTCTTCTCTTTTCTGGGATTTTTTATTCTCCTTATTCTATATTATGGTGGATACAGCTTCAAAGGCCGATCGGACCCATATATTGTGCTGAAGTTCTCTTTTTATTTAGTGCATATTTCCATTGTCGGACACCACCATGCAGACTGCTCTTTTAAATTATGTTTCCAAATTGAGCGCAGCCGATTAGAGGCTCTTTATCCCTCTGGTTTCTGATCAATACACAAGAAAAGATGCCAAATGTCCAAATGTTCCCGCTGTGCTTGGATTTACCACCTTTCCTTCGATTTTAATGCAGTTTTCCCCCCTGTTTTTTTGTCTCTATACCTCTGCTGGTGGCGTCACAATAGTTTTTTAAATCTAATAATAATAATAATAATAATAATAATAATAATAATAATAATAACCCTGCTGTCGTCCTGCTCCTCCGTATGATGTATGAGAGCGTGGACGTGGTGGGACTGAACCCCAGCCCGAACCCGTTTTTAATGATGGATTACTACAACCAGAGCAGAGGATGCTTGATCCCGGAGAAAGGACTGGTGGTGCCCGGAGCGCCTCATCCATACAGCACCTCCATCAGGAACCAGCACTGGAACGGCTCCAACCACTGTAGGTTTCATCCTAAACTTCATTATTGTGGGGAAGTTAAAGCCTCTATGTGAATATATATGTGTGTGTGTGTGTGTGTTTAAAGCCTGTGTCCCATTTTTTTTTTTTAATTTTCCTTATAATAATCTTTATTATAAGGCCTTTATTCCAATGTTCCCAGCCTGTTGTGTCTCAATAATTCAAACTGGATAATATGTGCCAAACAGCCTTGCATGTTATCACCACCACTGAGCTTCATAACTGCATTATATATACTTGACCCACTTTCCCCTCTCTCTCTTCCTCCCTCTCTCTTCCTCTCTCTCTCTCTCTTCTGCCTCTGTATGCACCCTGGCTGGGGTTTTTTTCATTTAATTTTCTGAGAACCGTCTGTGAGACTCTGATCCAGGACCAGGCCAGGTTATCCTAAAGCCTCTGCGTTCCTGAAATGTGCACTTAATGTAAGCAAAGGGGTTTTGCAAGCCATGCCAACGTTAATCAGATCAAACTTTCCTGCCAGTGTTATCCCCTTTGATTCCCTCTGGTTAATCTGGATAGCTGCACCCACACACAGGCCACACAGTTTCCTGAGCAGCAACTGGACAGTTTATAATGTGCCACAATTAGGGCCACAATTAAATGTATTTTAAGCCAGTTTATCTTTAGTAGGGGAGGCTGGGGACATCACAGTGTGTGCTCTCAGAATTAAATTTCTAAATGTTTCAATCGCATATTGATCTTAATATCATAACAGAGAATACACGTTAGATTATTAGAATACATTTTTAATTTGTAATAAATACAACCAGAAATTATTATGTGCCAGACAGGCTTTTCTGCCATGTCTAAAATATTGTAGAGTATCGTGATATTCCGTTTTGTGATACATTGATACAGTCAATACTTTATTTCACTGGCAAAGATAAGCTCCTTCTCAGTGTTTTGTGCCCTCTCAAAGAAGTGATATGAAGTTGGATGTTACACTTGATGTGAAAAATGCAGAGATCTAAACTTTTCTTTACTCTGATTTAATGCATATGGTGGTGTGTTCTCTATGCCATGGAAGTTTTCCTAAAATTAGATTTAAAAAATCACAATATATCTCCTTACCTACAGTATGGCGATATATTGAATCGTAACCCCTGTATCATGATACGTATCGTATCGCCAGATTCTTGCCAATACACAGCCCTACTGATTCTGTAGATTGCACATTTTTACAATGAGAATTTGAATGCATATGGAGGTGTGTTGTTTATGCCATGACAGTTTTCCTAAAATAATCGTAACCCCTGTATCATGTGACGTATCGTATCGCCAGATTCTTGCCAATACACGGCCCTAGTTGCAACACAGTGTGCTCTCAGAATTAAATTTGCAATATTTAAATCACATTTTTATCTTAATATCTTAACAGAACATGCATATTAGAATAAATATTTAAATTCTAATAAATACAAATTAGACATTATTATGTGCCAGACAGGCTTTTCTGCCATGCCTAAAAATAGCATGATGCTTTTAAAATCTCCGTTTGGGTTCAGTCCAGGTGTGTTTTTCATTGGTGTTGAGTAACCGCTGCCAGTCATGGGGAGATTTCAGCGTATTGATATGCCGCAATAAGAGAGAGAGTTTTATTGCAACAACAAAGTATCACAGAGGCCGTTCTCATTCTTCACCTCAAAGGAGCTGCACTGCACAAAGCTTCAAGCAGCAGGCCTTTTATATAGGAGAGATAGCCCTGTCTGTTGTCTTTCACAGCTGAAGGAGTGTAAAAAGGCAGGAATCTCCACAGGCTCTTAAGGGCCAATTTCCTTCTCGTCTCAAGACTATAGAAACACGCGACAAAGGGGAAATTTAAAAACAGGAATTTCAACTACAACAAAAAAGCGGGTTATGTTTGTAGTCTCTCTGTTTCACGGCTTGTTTTTCTAAAGTCACATGAGATTAGAAATTCCTCTTGTCTGAAAGGACATATTTTTTTCAAAGCAGATATCCAGAAAGCTTCGGAGTATTTATCGAACTGACCCACTAAAGAGCTTCTAGTGGCGGCATTGATTCAAACCATGTGAGCTTGTCTGAGGGAGGCTGTGGGGGTTTGGCCCAGGAAAAGACCTCTGATCCCTCAGTCGACTCCACATTGTGTTGCTCAACGGAGGAGTTGCAGTGTGTGTGTGTGTGTGTGTGTGTGGGTGGGGGGTAGCATAGCATAGCTGCTCTTTGCCTTACTGCTTGGATGTAATAAAAAATTTAGTGCACAACCAGGGAGCTGTGGTAAGGGAGGGTTGGGGGGGGTTAGGGTAGAGGCACAACATCCGTTAGTGTCATCACGTGGCCTGGAGGCTTATTGGATCATAGGGATAGAAAACAAAACAGACAAAACAGAGTGGGATTTCTTTTTTTTCACCTCCCCGTACTTAAGCAGGAATCCAAAGCAGTCAGGCTCAAAAGCACGAGATCCCAAAAACATCTGCTGCCTTCTTCTCCGTCTCTTTCTGGACTTCTTTCTCAAACTTCACAGACAGTAGTCTCATGGTATGTTATCCTCTGCACGTGGGGTTTGGAAACAGATTGCTGCTGGTGGAGTTTTTTTTTTTTTTTTACCCCCTCAGCTCAGTGCTTTTTTCCTTTTTGGTCCTCTTGTTTTTTCAACCTCTCCACATCGGGTCTAACTATTCATTACAGGCTTTACAGACGAGCTCTCTGGCTCTATAAGAGTGCACTCAATGACATCTTCTCCGAAGTAAACGGCCTCCTGGACCCATTAAGTGGCTGGGCACCAATCCAGATCATATGGACGCTTCATCCCCGGTGTTATTGGTTCTTTCAAGACGCTGCCACTTTTTAGTTGTTTGACTGTTTCCATCCAGCGCAGGTTTGTCCTGTCTCAAGCGAGCTTATAACCTGCTTATATTCAGATGCTGAATCTTTATGCTGAAAAGGCCTCGCAGATTAAAGTGTGCCTGTCAGAATCCTTACAGCAATTATGGGCTCATGCATGAAAGAATGTGCGTGGCCTTGTTCACATGACTGTCACACACTAAAAGAAACGGGGGGTATGAAGGATAGAGGGATTGCATGGTGGGCTCAAATGCTCACAAGCCCGTAGGCTTCTTGCTCTTTGTTTTTTTTCTCAGGCTGTCCACGGCGCAAAAGAAAGCGGTCACCAGTGATTTCCACAGAGAGTAGACGAGGCAGATAGGAGGGCGAACTGCTAGTTTGGCAGGGCCCGCCAAGTGGGCTACGAACGCCGTGCGCCGTCTGAGGGGCGAGTGACCGGCAGCTTAATCTGACTGATGTGGTATTTAAGTGCGGAAGTCCTTTTTGCCTAGCAGGAGACAAGGCCCGAGAAAAAACAGATGCTATTTTATTGTTTTTCGGTGCGGCGGACTGTAAGAGCAGGAGCAATTTTGGGCGATGATGAAGGGGGGGAAGGTTGGTTGGAGTGGATTTTTTTCGAAGAGAAAGTTTGCTGGTGAAGCGCAAACCCATGTGGTTTGGCTTTCTGCGAGGCTGCAGCATCACAGACAGCGCAGCCTCCCTAATTGTTTGTGCTGTAACATGGAAAACTGTGGGTGATGTTTGGACTTTGTGCAGGCCAGCAGATTGGTGTTGGCCTTGCGAAAGAACAGGCGAATATCAATTCCTCCCCCCTTTATTTATATATGCAGATTATATTTGGCAAGCGTTCGCTGGGAATTGAGAAAAACACGAAAAACAGAACATAAACAGGGAGAGAGAGGCTCGTCCTGTCCCCAGACGGAATTGGCCGGAGGTAGCTGTCGTAAACAGCTGGAGAAAAGTTCATCTATTAAGGCAGAACATAATGTATTTTCTTGATCAATCCACTCAGGGTTTCTTGGCAAAGCTGCTTACAACTTTAGTAAAATTGCAGCTTTATTGACATAAAGCAGTAATGCAAATTCCAGAGCTTAATATTCCTGAACTGCAGCGTTTGTCCTTAATGTCAATGCCAAGTCCCTGAGCCTTATATGCTATTTTCTGCATGCTCTTTAACGTCCATGGACCTTGGCGCTTTCATGGACATGCTGATGAGAGAATGGACATCTCCTCCTGGGGCTTTGTTGATCCTGACTTGATGGAGCTGGCAGGATGGATGGACAGCATTGAGGCAAGGTCCCCCTGCTCTTCCAGGAAGGGGGAAGCGTCAGGCAGTCTCCTTATTGCGCCACGTCTGCCTAACCCCCTTTCAGCCAATGGCGACAGTGATTTAGTACCCTGAACGCCTGGAACACCACGGAGCATGCGTGTGTGTGTGTGTGTGTGTGTGCGTGAGAGAGAGAGATCAGTATGTCCACAGAAACACGCCTGCTTTCACCTTCAGGTGAACATCAATAACACATTTTGTCATCAAGGTATGTTTGTAATGGCACAGGGGTGAAGGGAGTTCAACGCCGCCGCCACCGCTCTGCTGGGAAAGGCCGCGGGGCAGCATTTCACAACCTGCCATCACTCGCTCCCATAATGGCACCTTGCCACCAACCTTCAGAGTCGTCGCTAAGCTTTTTTTAACCGCGACTCGTCGTGGACTAAATAGAGATGCCCTCAGATTGGGACGTCCACTGTGGCGAAAGGTCACCAGGGTCGACACATATTTGTTTGATAGCACCCAGTCATTTTTTGAAGTTGTAATGAGCGGGTGTGGTCACCTTGAACGCGGGCCGAGCAGCTGGCATTTGGACACGCACAACAATGCTGCAGCTGACTTTTATTTTCTCCCGAAGTTGACATATTACAGCGTCATATTGAGCAGAAATCCTGCATGTTTTTTCTTTTTGTGTGAACACACACACGCTCAGACCCCACCGACGGGCCCCGGCTTGTTTGTAGAGAGAATTAGCCTGGAGGCATCAGTCGGAGAGTACTGTACACCGGTTTGGTTTGACGCTAAATCCCCAAACAAGGGTTTGTGTACACTGCAAAGCCCACTTTGATGAACAAAGCGGGGCGGACTGAAAAGATCCAGGCAGTGTCATTGATTCATCAGGGCTTAAAGGAGGCAGCTGATTGCAGATATTGTGACATAGGGCCGTAATCTCACTATCAATAATTACAGTCTCCCTCTTGTCTGTCCTGTTACATACACACACACACACACATACAGGGGTGGGAGAGAGATCGAAACAGTTCAGGTTAAAGGGGGGGTTCGTCCCTCTAAAATATTCATAGCTTCTTCATTTAAATCAATTCGGCTCTACGGGGGCAGTCAAGCGTCAACTGTCAGAAATTGAGCTGGGCCTGTTGTAATCACTTCTTTACTTATCTCTACAGATGGCTTGTTCGCAATGGGCTCTGCATGGCTAGCTCCCCAGCACATTGAGAGAGCTCTCTCTCTCTCTCTCCCCTTCCCCATCTCTCCGCCCTATCTCCATGTTTCATCCCCACCCTCTCATAATGGAACACACATAAATTCATCTGGGTATTGAACCGGGGACATTCATCACCCCGGAATTCATCTGCGAGGCATTTTCATTCCCAAAGTGTCTCCTTTCTCTCTCCCACTTTATCTCCCTCTCGCCCTTCTCTCTGTTTCCCCATCTCCACGGTGGCATTCACCGCATGGCGAGCCCGAGCCGGGCAGTCGGTGTCGCGATTAATCTTTAATGCTCGCCTGCCCTAATTTTTCCTCATATTTTACAACATTTCCTGCCCTCCAACCCCCCCCTTTTGCCAACATCCAGCTATATATAGAGTGATTACATGGAATGTTGCCTTGTTTCATCAGTTGCGGGAGGACCACTGCCTCTCCTGTGCAGTCAGCCACACACACACACACACACACACACTCTCTCTCTCTCTCTCTCTTAGGCCACTAGCTCTAGGCCAAAGCATGCTTCCACCAACATCCCTAGTCTCCCTCTGGGGTATCTGTGTTAACATCACATGGATGACAACTGTGTACACCTCAAGTAGTTCACACACACACACAACACAGTGGAATGCCCTCCTATTTAGAGAGTGGGACAGCCGAGGAAATAGGGTAGAGGTTAGTATGCTAAAAATAAAAAGAGCCCTGGCTGTTCTTCTGCTGTCTGGGCAAAAAATAGCGCCGTGTTGCTGCCGTCTTGGTCAGCATTGTTAACTAAGGAGCAAGGGCTCTGCCTCGGCTCATGTTTGTGTTTCATGCAAGAAGGAAGACCTCTTTGCACACACAAAAAAAACCAGTTGCGCTTTAAACAGCTAGCATGTCAGCTCCTGAGATAGAAGAGATCTCTCAGTATATCAGATGATCTCATTGCGGTTAATAACTGGAATCCTTATTTACCTCCCTTTCATTATACCTGGTGTTGGTGTCTTTAACGTCCCCCCAGGGGGCACACAGGGCAAGTTTGGAGGAAGAAGAGCCCTTTCTGTACGTCTTGATTTATGGGAGCTTCTTTCTTAAGTAACTTTATATATCCATATTGTGTATCTTCTCCTCCTTCGGTTCTATTCTGTTTGCAGCCTGGTTCAATCTGGTCCCACTTAGTGACAGAGGAGCTCGGCATGTCTGGACGCCACTGTCTGATCTTTCCCACAGCCCCTCTGAATCATTTCATATTCATTACGTGTCTGGCTGGAGCCCGGCCTCTTGACATTTGACTCTTAAAAGCCCACCTGGGACCGGGATGAAATAGACTGCCAAACGGTGCGGCGGAGGTGGAAAGGAGGAAGAGCGCAGCGCCCGGATAGTGACGGATAGGACGCCGTGTTTCGACTGACGGCTCGGGTTACAGGCCGCTTGTTCCCCCCGTAACCCTGTTTGTGATGTTAGCTTTGTGTGAACCGAGAGATGCCCTGTAGCAGAGCAGCTCCGAACACGCGCAGGTTAAGAGAGGTGAACGAGGAGAGGCTCAAACAACTGGATCGTGTTTGGTATGAATAGAGCCACTGTGTGTTAGAGGGGGGACGCGCTCGGATATCAAGCAGCCACTTCATTTCACAGAGACATATTGTCTAACCTTCGCCCGCGCAGCGTCTTATCAGGGGCCATTGTTAGTGAAGTACCTCGGCTCAAGATAGTTGCTTGGTAGATATCACAATAATTAAGTGGTCGTGTCAGATGCAGAGGAGTACCTATTGTTCTGGAAAAAATAAATGTCACCCTCTTTGCTGCAAGTTCCTGGTCGGGTTAAAGAGAGCCTATTATGCTCATTTTCAGGTTCATACTTGTATTTTGGGTTTCTACTTGCAAATGGAGCCTTTTTGTGCTCGCATGTGTGTTCTACTTGGAACAAGCTTTTTATACCGATACCATTGTGATAGCTGAGTTTTGATTGCCAAAGACTGTTATACTGCGGGTGTTTTTGTCATTTAAAGAGGACCCATTAGGCTTATTTTCAGTTGCTTACATGTATTTCGGGTTTCTACTAGAACATGTTTACATGCTTTAATGTTAAAAAAAACGCTTTATTTTTCTCATACCAGCTGTGCTGATGCATCTCTTTTCACCCTCTGTTTTTGCTCCTCCCCGCCGTCCCGAAAAGATTGGTCAGCTGGCCCACTCTTGTTGCGATTGGTCAACCGAAACCAAACTCTTCGGACTCCGCTCCGCTCCAGCTCCGCTCTAACTAGCTTTGTTTGAGGGCGTGCCAAACTAGCCGCTAGGCAGAAATCCTGCAAATGTGTTATTTGGTGACATCACAACGTTACGGAAGAAAAGGCGGGACTTCAAGCAAGGCGTTTCAGGCAGTTCAGGAGCAGAGTTTCTTCCTTTGGTGTGGACTTTGGGCTTTATAACTTTGTAGACCTTTTACGTGCACAAGAAACTATATAACACATTAAAGGAAAAGGAAAACACATAATAGGTCCTCTTTAAGTTGGTGGTTTGTTTCAGACTGTTTCATACCGTAAATCTCATAAACGGAGATAAAAGCCCTCAGGATGACATCCTCTCTGGGTGAAACTAGACACATAAATGTCTTTTCCCTCACTTCTAGTCATCTCTTTTTCAAAAATGTTCCTTCAGATTGGGGGAAGGCTGATAGGGAAATACGCAGCCATGCAGCACTTAGAGCGGAGAGGGCACATTCTGTTATTCCACGGGATTTTTAACACAAACCTGAGGAAAGCTTTTTATAGGAGGCCAAAAAGACGAAGGGCGGGTAGGAAAGAGAGAATGAAGAGAGGCATTTGTTCATCAGCCCTGCTCAAGGATAAGATAGACGAGTCTAAATTATGTATTTAGTTACCGTTTCACAGTTGTGCTTTGTGCTCCAAGCTATTGTCTTACCATTTGCACGCATACACACCTTTGTTTGGTGCTCCGAATAATAGCGCTGTGATCAAAGGGGAAGCGAAGAGATAAAAATCAGAAGTACAGGAGCCCTTTGACAGCTCGGTTTTCCCCTCCTCTCTGTTTCTGCTCCTGCCCGGGGAGCTGATTAATGGAAAAAAGGTGACAACACTTTGAACCAGGGTTGTCAAGTCGCACAGTGTGGGGCCCTGTAGTAACCGGTGACCGGCCCCCTTTTTTCGCTTGTAGCGGTGCCACCGCCGCAACAGCTACGCCCGGCTTTGCCCTCGCGCCATACGTGGGAAACCTTTTCGCACAGCGCCGTTGCCACTGTGGCAGTTCCACAATAGAGCTGGATTATTGTGTCTGGGCTGTCAGCACCTCTCAGCTGAAAGAAAACGAGAGGGAGGGAAGGGGAGAGAAAGAGAGAGATCTCAGACACCGGGAGAGGAAGCAGGGGGGGGGGCGGGGTGCTCCGGGAGAGCTGGCATTTTCAAACAATAATCTCTGTGGAGTCTTTCAGGGGGTTTAATGTCATTTTTGGCCTCTGGATTTTTGCCCTTTTTCTCCTTCTGAACAAAAAGCAGCGGAGAAGGGGGAGGAAAAGAACGAGGAAATACGGGAAGGGAGACAACAGAGGGAGAGAGAGGGAGAGGCTTTGCTGTGTGACTGATATTATTAGTGTTGTAGTGCGACTGATGGAGCCTTGGCCTGCGTCCAAAGGCTGCCAACAGGCCAGCGTTGGCAAATTGAGTCTGGTACAGAATGACCTATATCCCCGTCCTATTTAGCACATTACAGCATTCGTCTTTATCGTGCCCATCTCTTTATCCATTCTTCACCCCTCATTTCTTTATTTTGTATCAGGTGTCATGGTGAGACAAAAGCTCCATGTATGATCTCAGTTTTTCAGCTTTTCTTTTTTAATGTGTTTGGCCCAGTTGACTTGCTTTTTGCTCGCACAAAATCCAGCCCTTACAGAGATGTTAGTGAGGGCAGATTGATGGCAGATTGATGGCAGTTTAAGCCGACCGGTGCTTTTTTTTTTTTTTTTTACTTAGTACCTTCGCGTGCAAAGCTGCATGGCTGCCCAAATGTGTTCCTCCTGGCTACAGTCAAGAGTGGCAACACTAATCTTCTCTGCCCCGTGTGAATTATGGATTGGATGTAATGCAGCGACTAGACACACGCACCTACACACATGTCACTCTGCTGCAGCGGTGACCGGCTAGGTTCCCTCCCGCCGCACTCAGAGGAGGGTTTCCCTAACTGCCTAACTTGGGCCACCCATGCCTCGTCTTCCGCCCACGCCGCTCACCTCTAATCAACCTCCACAGCCACATACATCCTAGCGAGAGATGAAATCCACTCTCGCACATATGCTGGCTAAAGCCTTTCATGGCAGTAATCCCCGACACCAGGAAGAGATGCATGGGAATCCTGGTCAGCTGACTTTAAAGAATGAGGAAGGGAAGGAGGAACTACGGCAAAGGTTGAAGCCTATCCCTCCCCCTCCCCCTTCCTCCTTCCCTAAAGCCTGCTGGGATGCTCCTTGGGCTTGACATACCCCAACCCCACCTGCCCTCGCCGCTCAACGGGAAGCTCCATCACTGGCTTCCCCTGAGCTGGCCTACTTGGGACTGTTTGATCTCATTGTGGAAGCAAGTGAGCTCGCCCGCTGCCTGGCAGGCAGAGAGAGCTCCTTGATGCTGAGGGGTTGGGGAGGTGGAGCAGGCTTCAGTAGAGAGGCTTAATAACTGTATTAACATCGGTGGCTCCCCAAGGACCCACGCCTACACAGCAGAAGGAGGAGGGTGGTGGTGGGTGGGGGGGGTAGCACTATAAAGCTGCCTTCTCACACTTTGAATGCCCTAATTTTCTCTCTTCTCCCGCTCTCTTTTCAGCCCAGTTTTTCCAATTCATTGTGATTTATAAATCAGGATATGTTAGATTTCCTCACTATGCTGCATGACAGCATTCTCTCTCTGTATTAGTTTTTCTTCTGTGGCAGCCCACTTCCTGTATCCTCTCCATCTCCACATTTTTGTCTTCGTATTTCCTCTAATTGTTCATCCTCTTTCTTACCCCTGGCTGTTTTATTTATTCATCACAGATTGACATTGTTGTTCCATCCAAACTTCCCCCTCATCATATTAATCAATCTGGCTTACAGATGTGTAATATCACAATTGAAAGTACGCTACTCTTTCCTCACCTGTGTGTGTCGCTATTCATGACAGGTCCCCTTATCCCTTGAATTATGCATCGGGAACTGTTGAATAATTGATAGGCCCCACTTAGCTTAATGGACAGAGTTAACTGGGAGAGGCGTGTGTTCCCTACTTGCGGGGGGAACTGGGTCGCAAAATAAACGGCACCCAGTCACCCCCGAGGTCATAATGAGGCCCCCAGTCACATGGCGGAGAGACGGTGGAGTCGACAGAGGCCAGCTGGGGTTAACTGGACCCCAGAGGGGAGGAGGACAGGAGGGAGAGGTGGAAACGCTAACACCAGGCTCACCTGAGGGCTCGGATAAGGTTGCTTCCACTCATTGTTTTGGCAGGGCTGCTTACTAGTGTGTGTGTGTGTGTGTGTGTGCATAGGCAGCGAGCGTGGTCCTGTACGTGCATGTAAACATAATCTATTTACGCTAGTATTTTTCACACACGGGCAAATACAGAGGAGGAGGCATGCTTAACTCTTTACACATGGATGCACAAGTGATTCAAGTGTTCCTTTATAAATAATTATTTGCTCTGCTACGCTTTTAAGAACATAGAGTTGTAGACTTTTACATTAGCAAACAAATCCTGTACATTAAATCTTTACATCAAGGGCCTATTTGAAGCTTTGAATTGCCCCTTTGCTCATACAGAAATATGAAAACTGTCGCAATAATCTTGAGCTATGGGCAACCCAAAATTTCTAGGGCTTGTCCCCGACCAAATAAATTCTTGGTAGACTAACACTTAAACGATTTTGTCAACTAAACGATTATTTTATTTAATTGACAGGTCTGTAAAACTGAGTTGATCCACAAAAGCACTTTAAATCTTGACATCATCAATAGTCGGCTTAAAAAAATGGTATCCTCAATATCAAAAATGTATCTATTTTTTATGTTCTATTCGAAAGACCTAATTTTGTCGACTGACATCGTAGGGAGAGGTCAACTTTGTCTCACTCAAACCAGTCCACCAGTCCATATCACAGGAAATGATGTGTATTTTTGTGTGTGTGTGTGTGTGTCCCGATCAAATGGCTCCCCCCAGGCTACATTGAAAGGTCAGAGATCCATGCAGGAAATTAGTGTCTGTGGAGGCACAGACAACACACACACACACACACACACATAGAGAGAGACTCTGGAAGAAGGGAAAAGCACAACCCACACCCGAGGAAGCTAAACATGTCCTTCATTAAATTCTAGTAACATCCCACTGCGCTCCCTTGATGACTCTGCCTGCTTTCATCAGCCATTTTTCCTAAGCACAGAAGCTAACTTAACCTCCCGGTGTTATCGACAAGCATCTCACTTTTTATTTTTTATTTTTTTTTGCATTAGCGCTGACACTAAAGACAAATGAGTCTGCCTCTCTCCCGCCCACCCGCTCTCCCCTCGCTCTGCCCAAATCTTCCACTAAGGAGCCCCCTGACGCCATACATCAGACAGCTGAATCAAATGTGTGTCATCAGTCATCATTAGGGGGGCATGAGCAGGAGAGCAGTGGCTGGATGTGCAGTGGTGAGCCTAAAGCCGGGTTTCCACTCAGAAGTTCCTGGTAATTTTAGTCCTGGGACTACTTTTCAAGGAAGTAAAAGGTTCCTTCAGCCTATTGTTGTCTGTGTTTATTGGTGGTGCAGCCTGCAGTTGTGCGCCCGCCCGTTTCATCTGAAAAACATGTTGACGGTTTTGTCTCACTGCGACAACTGCTGCAGAGTTTTTACTGATGCACGTTGGATGTAATGGATGAAATGCAGCAGAAGAAAATGAAACTAAGAGCATCTGTCTCCGCAGTAAATCATCTGTTGAGTGTTTGATGGTTATTTATTTGTGCTTTAGAACGTAACCGCCGTGAAACAATCAGAAAATAACTTTTATGCGTCTGTCTCTTCTACAGCTCGCCTTCTCAGCTCACTCGTGCGATCTCTCTCTTTTTTCCTCACTGTCTTCCCGACAAACG
The DNA here is from genome assembly GCF_015220745.1 of Sebastes umbrosus. Classification (NCBI taxonomy): domain Eukaryota; kingdom Metazoa; phylum Chordata; class Actinopteri; order Perciformes; family Sebastidae; genus Sebastes; species Sebastes umbrosus. Next base: position 11,005,530 of record NC_051288.1, on the reverse strand, counting down.
CTAAAGTCTGTCACTGACTGACTGACTGACTGAGTGATGAAGTTATACGATAGGTCGGCCGATTGTTGGAGTTTCTTCGTTGGCCGATGCTCTTTCAAAATGAAAAGTCGCACAACAGTCCTTTATGCAAATGAGCCTTCCAGCACGACGCGTCTGGCTCAAGAAACTTGGACCAAGCTGTCAAACTAGGCGATCTAGTTCTAAAATGAACCGAAATTCAGCAGTGGCATAGCCTATTTCTCGCTTAGAATGTTTTCAGAAATAGATTTTGGTGGATAGATTAGACGGAATAACAGAAAACCAGTGACCAATCACGTGCATTCCACGAGAGGGTACATCACCACTTGAACGGCCAGTCGAGTGGAGCAGCGCGTCCCCTAGTGTCCTCGCCGGACCGGACCTGGTGGATATGTAACGCTGCATTTACCATTATAGACACGACCACTGACTATTTGTGCAACAATTTAGCCACAAATTTGCAGACTGACCGTACACGGTCCAGCCATATACTCAGTTTTGACCGAGTCTCGTTTGAAAATGAGTCGGGAAGCCGACAGGAATGCCGAACTAATACATTTAATGTTATCAAACAAAGATAAATGTTCTCCCCTAATCCTAAAATGGTCCTTAATCGATACTAGAGTACTTCCTTGTTTATGAAAGAAGCGGTACAGTTGAAGCAGAGTGTGTGTGTGACCAATCAGCGACGGTCATCCTAACAAACTCCACCCCTAAAGCTCCTGTACGTTCAGAAAGTACTACCCCCCTGACCAGGGCCTTTTTGGGGGGTAAAAAGGCTCCAGAAAATGTCACCCGTAACTTAATTTAGACCCTAGTTCCTGCGGTTGAAACGCAGTGAGCTTCTCAAAAGGTTCCTAGATCGGGGGAGGGAAGTTCCTGCGGTCAAAACGGGGTTTACGGTGTTTAAAGCTACCACTGTGATCTGTGGTGGATTTAGCCTCCTTACTTGTCTTTATGCAGAGGAGTTGGGTCACGTGTGCAGCTAAGTAGGTGTGATCAGCCTGTGAGTCTATAGAATAACTATATGTCTATATAATATCTATATGTGTATGAACGATTTGGTTGTTCTGTTTGTTTTCCGTCTCATCAATGTGCAGCTAGCTTGTTTTCCTCTGCGTCTGGCTATTCTAAATATGTCAGCTGTCTCCTCGGGGTCTTTCGGCCACTTTAACCCCCGCGCTGACCTACTAACCTCCTCGGGTTCCCGGGCATCGCTGAGCTCTTTAACAGACTAGTGACAGGATAATGGCACACTTGCTGCATCTTCTCGTCCACACCCCTCGCAAATACCTCCACTTACACCCACGATAATATGCTTTCAACTTCCAAACCTTGACTTTTTAGCTAATTTATGAAGGAGACTGTTTTTGTGTACAGTAGAGGAATGCACGTTAGCCTGCCGAGGCTTGAGGGCGGATGTAAATTACAAGTGAGTTGTAACTATTAGCTCTAACTCACGTTGACAAGTACACAAAGTGACAAACCTATAATGGGTGTCTGGATTTTAAGAGAAACGACCAGGTGAGGGAGGCACATTATTTAGCGTCGCTGAACACACTCAACCACTTGAGTCACACACACACACACACACACACTCGCGACCTCTCTCTGACTTCCACAATCCTGCTCTGAGAAGATCAGTCCCTCGTAATCTATTCCCCCTGTGATTGACTATTGTGTTATCCACAGAGAGAGGAGGGGAAAGGGAGAACATGAGGCAGTTTAACATGACAAAGCCTGTCCCTGGTGATCCTCTCTTCTCCTCCCCAGATCCTCTTCTCTTTCTCCCTTCTCTCTTGATCCCTTGTTCCCCTACTTTTTTTCCTCTCCACCTCCCCCTGGCCTCTCCAAGTCCACTTCAGCCCCCCTAATGCAAATAGCCCTTTTGCCCCCCTCCATATTTATGACCCGCTTCCTCCACTGTTAAATATGCGCTTAAGAACGAAGGGCCTTGAAAGCTGCCAGTCACATTGGATTAGCGAGTATCAATGGGCAGATAACCTCTCTGTTAGAGTGAGTGAAGAGCAAACACTCGAGCATGAGCATTCATGAGGCCCTCAAACACTGAGAGGCACTGTGTGTGGCACTCGGCTCGGTAAAGATGAATAGGGTCTGATTGATGTGTATGAATGTAATTTCAGCGCAAGCGGAAGGAATTGTGGTGCATGAAATATAGGGGTGGGAAAAAAAACAATTCACCTATGTATCACGATTTTGAAATAGATTTTCTAATGCCAGAATCGATATATTTGCTTCATTTGAGTCTATGAAGAGGTAGAAGGAAGTTACCACTTTTATTGTTGTAGTCTGAGTAACGTGACGTCATATCCGTTCCGTATCCGTCAACCAAAACAAACTGCAGTCGGCCGGAGCGTCTGCGTGGATACGACCTGCACCCTCACATTTTAAATCCAACGTGGTAAACACTACACATACAGTAAAGTATGGAAACACTTTGGGTTTCACACATTGCCAGGAAAAGCAGAGCTAGACATCATGGCTAAAGCTGCATGCTAACTCTGTCATGGACAGGAAGCGTTTTCATATTGCGGTAAAGTGCGGTCAAGCCGGCCGTCACTCTCATCTCTGTGGTCAAATTTGTCGACGCTACAACTGTAGAGCACCCATATACTGACATTTATGTTAAATACAGTCAAACGGTCCCGATGGAGCTGACCATGGATGTATAAAAAAACGGAGCTGACGGGAGAGCTATGACGGACTTAGTTGACGACTTTGGCGGAAGTACACGTGTAACTACGTCTGGTTTTCAAAATAAGGTGTTAACAAAGGGAACTGAAAATACAAAATACATATATGGAAATAAGATTGATTGGATTGTATTCACCAGAAGTATAAAACATTACATGTCCCTTAAAATTAACACATTTTGTAAAGTCAAATTCTTTGATTTTTGGGTTGCTGGAAAAAAAATGTAATAAATAATGCCTTACAATGACTGATATATTTGACTTCAGGACATCTCTGACTACATACATGCTGAAAATCAAACATTTTTATTGTATTAATTTAGATATTTTCCAGAGTAAAAGTCCTTAGTTTTGTATGATTAAATTTTTCCTATGGTCCAGTGTTAAAAAAGTTAACAAAAATCGTAATAGTGAATCGCAATACTTAAAAATCGCAATACATATTGAATCGGCACCCAAGTATCGTGATAGTATCGAATCGGGAGATATAGATGTATCGTCCGAGCCATAATGAAATACATTTTGCAGTATTTGTTTTTTTTAACGGCATGTATTTGTGATCTCCAACTAATTCAATCATATCTGCACAAATCGTTCAACTACAATGTTCTTAAAAGACATACAACCTCTCTTCTTTGACCATTTTAGTATCTTTTCCTGCGCTTTGTGAGTACTTCAAGGTCACATGAATATATTCAAGCCTCTGACCGTTGGATTTCTTCTTACTGGTTGCTTGTAGTGTCGTTGACCTTTATTTTACGTGAATAGAGGGAATAGAAGCTTATTTGGCTCATTCTAAGCCGCTGTGAGAAAAAAAGCATCAACCATACGACTAAAAGGTGAACCTTAAAGGCTTTTGTTGTGAGTTTCTGGATTGAGTAGGCCCACGTTTAGTGTTGCTTTGCCACCCTCTTGACTACTAGTATGCATGAGTGCAGTTTGTTATCGCAGGAGGGAAAAAAAAAGGCACGCACACAGTCATCCACTCACGCACAATTCTATAATTAACCGATGCAGGCACTCTGTAAAAGAGAGGCTTAATGTTTCATGAAGCCATTTTCATCGTCAGAGCGGTAACATTAAAGACCAGGCTGTGGTTTCACTCGTGTGTGTGTGTGTGTGCGTGTTATGATCCAATGGCGACCTTGATCTTGAATTATGTGCCATGAGGTATCACAGCTGTAAGTCACCCCTGGAAGGGTTTATTAATTCACTTTGAGAGTTGACAAAGGGAGGTGACGCTGTGGTTCTCGCTCTGCAGAGGGTGTCCTATGTGCACAGCTTTTATTTCGGGAAATGTTTGTCTCCTTTTTTTCTCCTCACATGCCCTCTCCTCCTCCTCTCCTATCTTTATCGTGCCTCTTTCTGCTCCCCCTCCCCGGCTCGCTTGCCCTCCCCTCTGTCTCCTAATGTGGGTCAGTGATGTCGCTCAGCTGATAGTGTACAGCTGCTGCATGCGTGTGATCAGCCCGCAAAACATAAATTCATGCTCAATGGCAGATCCAGTGTGGGAAAACACTGCCTGGACCCGTCACGAGGATTAGCCACAGAAAAGGGTCACTAATCACAGATCTGATTCTCCCGTTCAGTTAAAATCTGTCTTTAGATCATTGCAGTGATGAAGCTTTTGGGCTGCCCCTCATGCACACACACATTTTAATTATATCAACACAAAAAAAGTACACTAGAACCTTTAATAAATCCCACATTTTCACACACTCTTACATTGGATATCATGTTTTTTTAGTGTCTGTGCCCTCACCCTAGCACGACACCCGCTGTGCCCGTCCACATGCTGGCATCCTCTGGCCGACACAGGCTGCCTTTTGCCCCCTTGTGCCCACCACCGTGTCCCACACCATCAGCTCATGCCAAATATCTCCAGTCACCCCGGGGCAAGTGCCAGCTCACATAGTCCCACTGTCAGTCAGCAGACATAGACAGCTGCTGGGTAGAGTTACACCGTGTTACTTGGGGTTGCGAGGGTGCGCTGTTGCCAGGGAACTTGTGTTTCTCTCTGGCAAGATAGCCATCTTCCAATGATGTTTTTTTTTACATAAATAGATCCATTGAGAGTGCTATGGTAGTTTAGGAATTTAGTTGTGGTTTGTATGCATTCTGTATTTGTTAAGAGACTCGTAATTAACTGTGCCAAAGGCTAGCATGTGGCTGCAGCAGCAGCACATGAAGTTGCTGCTAAAAGTCTAACCCCCGCAGACCTCACCTTTGCCATCTGCTCCATCCCCTCGCTGCCCCTCCCCTCCCCCCCGTGCCCTAGTTTGTCCACACATGTTCTCAGTTCCGCCTCCATTTGCCGGGGCAGCGGTGATAGGAAAACCTGGTGTGTTGTTATTTCAGAGGCCTGGCAGCGTGGAGAGGGAAGTTATCTTGGGCCCCTGGAGAAGGGGGCTCTGGAACATGGCGGGGGCCGCCGGGCTGATAAAAACCAGGCCCCGGCTTAGACAGGAACATGCTGACGTTCACACGCACAGGCTGTCACGCACATGCATACATATCGCACAGCGTGCGCTCAGGTATGCGAGGCAGGCAGACGCACTTGTTTGCACGAGCATGCACATTTTAAATACATACATTTAGTGTCACATATTTGCTTATACCAAGACAGACACACACACACCCAACTCCTCCCCACCTCACCAACATGTAAAGACGCCATAAATTACCCCTGCTAAACACAGCCTGGTGTTTCCCCCCTACTTTCTGCCCCACCGTTTCCTGGTGTCGAAGAGGGATCGTCATAACAGCCAAGAAAGACTCCTCGCTCTGCACCGCTTTGCCCTTCGGCCTCTGCTCGGACGCTCATCTATTACTCACGTATATGTGTTTTTCTTTGCCGTAACACTCTACATGGTGTGGGGGGAGTTATTTGGCCCCAATTTGGAGCACCATCCATCAACATTTTTTGGGTCTCGGAGCCACTAGTGTAGCCTTCAAACGTACTGCGTAAGAACTCAAAGCTGTCACATCAATTTCTGCTCGCTCTGCAAAAACTTGAATATCTGCAATGGTTGCAAAACAGCAGGCTGTCATTTTCTCTGAAATGTGGACCACAACATACCCCTCCTAAGTGGAAGTGATGTGTCATGCGCTGCAGAAAATTGTATTAGAATCAGATTAAGCTCTCAGTTTGATCCATGCCCTTCCCTCCTTTACACTACGAGCGTCATGTTCTCAGACGTATGAATTAAAACAAATATATTAGGACTATTAGAAACCATAGATCATGTCGGACCTTGATTTTTTCCCCCTAAAATTGTGTTATTGCATAACACTGCAAGTATGTTCCCATTATTTTTGGAGACTCATTATTCGTGACAGCGTCCTGTATCTCCATGCACACTCTCTCTCTCCACACTGAGAAGGCAGACTGCAAGCTAGACATGCTGCAGCTTAACCAGGGCGGGAGGATCCTCGGTAATCCTCCTAACTCGTCCTCCCTGAAACACGCACACATAGCATCATAACATGCATGATATGAGTGGGAGTAGTGACAAATGGACTGTTAGCATAACAAAATTCAGAAGAATAATTATCTATAAGGCTATTAAATACCGTAATTGATCGATTTATTCAGATATTCCCGTGTTGGATACTGTCAGATTTTAAGGCCTTTTGCTGGCTGTAGCTGTAATGATGAGCATCTTGATGGATGCAAGACGTGAAAGAGGACCTCCTGGGAAGAGGAGAATGTCAGACTCAGTAAGTGGGACAGGTATGGATAAGAGGGGGGTGAAGGTGGAAAGCGGCGGGAGACGGGGGGGTTGGGGAAAGGCTGGATTCAGTTACAGTGGATACGGGAGGCGTGAGGCTCGCTGTCTGCTCTCCTGCCCCATGGTAACCTCCACTGGCTCTCCTTCCTCTTCTGTGTGTGTGTTTTCACTTATGCCTGTCTGCCCCGCCGCCAGGTTCCTCCCCCTCTCCCCTCCAATAACTGTTCACACTCTGTGTTTGAACACAAACACACACACCCCGCCGTCGCTCTCCTCACAGCTGTCGCCCCTGTGCGTGCCTGCTAAGCGCGGCTCATATTCAGATGGCGTGCGTGGCTTTCGCTGTCAGTAATCAGTGTGGAGGCGGGCGAACGGAGCCCCCATCCATTTTTTCGGCGGAGAGCTGTTGTGACGCTTTGCAAGAGAATGGCAGGATTTCCCCGTAAGCAAGGAAATAGTCCCATTTCCCCCTCCAGTAATTGAAGAGTGCTGACAAAGCATTCCCGCATGTGCGTCGTTTTTTTGCCCTGCTGCACACCCACTTTCCCGACCAAAAATAACGTCTGAATATTTAGCATAAAGAGTCAAGCACTAATGCATGAGCGATGCTCCTCTCCGCTCACTTTTAGGTCTGTTTCGCTGCACATAAAAAGCTCTTAAGTTGCTGCCAGTCGTTTTTATGGACAAGCATGATACATTGGCCTACAACTCCCAGGGTTTTTGCGAGGTGGTCTCTGTCCCCGAGGCGGTCCCACTGGCCATCCCACTTCATTATTTTAAGCAGACTTCAAAGTGCGACTTAATGTGGCAGCCTGTGGCACGGTGGTCTGGTGTGGTGTCTCCTCTCCAGCACACTCACTGCATGGAAATGGACCTAAATATGTTCTCCCCTGTCTCTTACACATGGCCAGCATGTGTGTGTGTGTGTCCAAATAACCTAATAGAAGCCAGGGGACACAATGGTCCATGACAGAGTAGGATTCAACAAAGTGGAAGACCCCGTCAAAGCCCTCCCTCTCTTCCTCCTTCATTTTCTCCGCTTCTCTTTACCACAATCCAGCCAGCCAAGCAGCCAGCCTGCTAATGTAGTTAGCTTCCCCCTAATGATGGTGAAATCTCATTAATATGCTTCACAGCTGGGCCCGGTAACCAGTGGGGATGAAGGTAATCAAATCTCAGAGGACTAACCCAGAGCTGAACCTCGAGAACTGCTCGGCAGCACTGGGCCGAGACAACGGAGTCTGGGGGCTTGATAATAGCCGGTGGGCTTGTGTGTGTGTGTGTCTCTTGGTCTGTGGTCTTGATGCCTTTGAAGTGCTGATGTTAGCCAGGCTATCTTATGTCACCATTACAGCTCAGGCCAGTTCATCATCAGAATAGATTTCATTTCGGTCTTGTGCATATTTGTCCGTTTAAGTTTCGGCCGCGCTGTAATTGCTTACTGAGGATGTGGCTGCGGAGGGCGCGGCTTCTCTCTAAGTGCACTTGTGGCTCATGATGTATGCAAAGTGGACCTGAAGAGCGGGCATTACAGACCACTCACACTTGAACTTAATTAAATCACCGGTGCTTTGGCTTCTGAGTTCGGGAACGCTGCGCCACATTAAGCTATTAAGATATCTAAGGGGCCGCACGCGCGCGCTGCACACTTGCATGCGCACATGCCGAGTGTTTATAATACTCATCTGTGAATGTGAATATCAACGGAGAGATCTCAGTAAATTAAACCCAGGCGCTTTGACACATTGGTCATTCTGAATGGGTTTTATGAGAGAAGTATGTTGATAATTCATGGCCCACTCGCGCATTGTTTAGACCAATAAGTGACAAAATTCAGAATTAGAAATGATGAATAAAAAATAGGGGTTTTAACGATACGATACGTATCACTTTCCATGGTTCCGATACGATTCAAGGACGATATTTGGCTCATCTAGAGCGATACGATATGATTCGGTGACTTGAAATCACTTTTTGTCTTGCCAAAAATTCAATCAGTGTGAAATAAATAGCTGGATACTGGACAGTGCAGGTCAGGATTCCTCAAAGTTTTTCTTGTAAGGGAATCAGGGATAAATTAATTATGGATATAAACAAGTGAGCACAATGATTAATGGAAAATACATACACCTTTTATGTGAAAATAGTAAAAAGTGCAACTTAAGGGCCCGCTGTTTCAGTTCTCAAGATACAAGGCAGTGCAATATTTAACAAAAACTAAAATAAACCAACTTCTTTTCAAGTTAAGTGAACAGTGGTTTAACAACAAATGAAGTGCATGGCTTCTCAGTATGTGCGTGGAAAGATTGGTCGTGTTGCCGTTTTTTTTTTTATCTGGCCTTTGCATATTCTGCAAAACAGCGAGCGATTTATCAAAGACATCGCCCTTTTTGCAAAAGCCAAAATGTTTCCACACGCTGGACCTCAAACGCGGCTTGAAAATCTCTCGCTCGTCTGGCTCTTCCTCGCCATCGGCCATGCTTCGTTTTGTTGTAGTCTTTCTGAGATTGGCGCTGCTGGCGCATGTCGATGACATCATACACAGGGAGAGTTAACCGGAGTAACGTTTAACATTTCTTCACTATTAAAAGTGCTAAAAAAAACATGTCCACATAAGGTTTGTCGTGCTTAAATACAAGGTGCAAATTCTTAGTATCGATACAATAGATTATTTACCTTGTAAATCAATTTCAGATCGATATACGTCCCCCATGAAGGACAACTTGCTGAGTACCTGTCGATGTAGTTGGATCGTAGGAATATAAATCGATACACCGATGTAGTACATGAATCGGTACACCCCTAAGAAATAATATTTTATACCATTACTTTAAAAGAGAGGCTAGTTTTCAGCCAGTGATCACATGTGAGACAGACACAACCTCCTCCTCCTCCTCCTCCGTGTCAGGTTTGTTTCCGCTGGTGACACCTGGTGCTGTTTCTTCTCCGCCTCTGGGACTGGTCGGACCACATGCCAGGCTGTAGGCTTGAATCCAGCCTTGTGGTCTGGTAAACAACAATTGCGGTGACCATGTGGACCGTGTGATGTGTGTTTCACCTCCTCGCCAGAGCACAATAGATTCCTTATCAGTAAAAACTCCTTACTGTTTTTCATTTAAAAAATGTTTCCAGTGTTGCGGTGTTCCTGTACCCTTAAGCAAAGCGGCACGTTATTGTCTATTCATGTTTCCCTCTCTTGGCTAAAGGAATGATATTCAAGCTGTAGCTCCAAGTATTAGTTACCGTGGTGACATTGCAAGCTCTGGAGGGGCCTGGAAACCTTGCCAGACGCACACATTTCCAGTGTTAATATGTTGCAAGGATATCGAAGGAAGCTCTCCAGGCGAGCGTGAGTCAGTCCTTCCAGTGTTTGTGCGTATGATTTCGTGGATCGCACACAATAGGCAGGCTTGTATGACAGTTGGTGTTGATCAGAGCTTGGATGCGAGGCTGGCGTTGAATAATGCCTGCTGAAGGGCTAAGTAGCTCTGTCCTCTCCGCCGAGCCCCTCTGCCTCTCCGTCCACAGGCCCGCCATTGTTTTGCTCCATGCCTCAGTTTGACAAGGCTCCAGAAGCCAGCCATTGTATTTAATTACAGTCGCCAGCCCCCTCACAGACTTTCGTCCTTGTGTCCCAGATTTCCATGGGTGCTCTCATTAAGAGCGCGCATTCTGTGCGTGTGTTTATGTGTGTGTGTGTGTGTCGGACCGATAAATGGCTCTAGGAAAGCCCTTAGCCTGCTGTGTAAATGTAGGCATGGATGTAATTTTCATGTTTGTGTGTTACTGTTTGGGTGGGTGGCACATCTGTTTGTCTACGCGCTCCTACTGAAGGCAGCTTGGATGAATGGCTTTGCGGTCGCACTAATAACGCGGGGCCGTAATCAGTCCGCATCAAGAGAGGCAGAAGAGGCGCAGGAAAACTGTGAATGGTTATTTTGCTAATGAGAAAATATGCCATGTTACGTAAGGGGCTGATCTATTTATGGTTAATTTGTTTGACGTGAGCGTGACCCACTGGCATGGGCAAAGATGGCCCGTAATGACACCAGTGAAAAAGGACGGACTTTTTCCCCGTCCTTCTCACACTCACCCCGTGGATGTATGAAGAGAACTGGATACAGCGTTGGAGGCGGGGCTCCCGTTCATTCCTATGAGAGTTGCTCAGGGGCGCATGAAGCCCAAATGGCTCGACTGCCGAGTGATAAAGTACCCGGATCATCCGGCGATCTTCAGCATCCATTGGGCCCACAGAGCAGGCGCAGTAGTGTTTCCTTTAACCCCCGACTCCCAGCACTCGCTCCAGCCTCGGACTGTTGCTCATTCACATGAACGGAGGAAGGGAAATAACTCTGGATTTGGCTAATATTGCATTTTACAACTTTTAGGACTTAATGATTTAAATAAGGGCTATTCAAGTGTTCATACTTGGAAGTTGATTTACCTCAAAAAAAGTTACAGATGTCTCTTTCCCAATGGAAGTCTATGGGATAAAGTCTTTTTGGGCCCAATGGCATCACGTGACGGACACGGAAGTTGTTATTCCACCGTTTGGCCACTATGAAAATTTGCTTCAACGCCCGGCGCTCTTCCTGGGGGCCTGACTCACTTTCCCAGCTCACTTTGCGACTGAATTTGTCCCCTCCTTTGCTCTAAACCTCCTCCCATTTTTCATCGTCAACAACAGCAAAAACAAAAGTGTGTCTTCCTACTGCTATATGCATAACTCTCCTTGCTGGAAAATAGTATAATTCCTGTTTATGTGCACTTCTTTTCCTCTGAAATCAATAGTTCACACTCTTGCTTCACACAAGTTAGTTCAACATTAAGTCAAATCCTGACAGCTGTGTGTGTGTTTGTGGGCGTAATGTAGATGTTTCCAAAAAGCTTTCACTCCCTGTGTGTGTACCATTTTTTTATCACTTCATCTGTTTTGTATATTTGTCTTCGTTTATTGCTCAAACACATCGTAGTTCTCAGTCTCTTCCACGTCTTTGTGCCACCCTTCTTTCCTCCCCTCATCACCCTCCATCATCTTTTCTTCCCATTTCCCTTGATATTGCAAATACATTTTCCTAAGTCTTCACAAAAACATCTCTGTTCAATTAGGTGGGAAAAAAGCCTTTGGAAGTAAATAAGTATGTAGTGTCTGACTCCAGGCTGAGGTCCAAACTCCCCCCCACCATAACCCATATTATTGACCCATTTACACCAAGACCTTGAAAAGGTCGTTGCTGCCGGTGTCAAAGTGACATATGACATCTGGGCCTCATAAATGAAATGTCTTAATATCACCGGCCTGATTGGGTGTCACCGTTAGGTGTTGCAATGCGAGTTTTATTGCTGTTAGCTTAACTGTCACCCGTCACTTGAAACCCACTTGGATATGCTGCGTGTTTTCTCGACGGCAGAGATAACACGCTGGCTGGATTTTGTTGTACCGTGCTTTCTGTCTGTTATTTTTTCCAGGAAGCCTTGAACATATCTGGGCATCAGGTTGGTTTATTTTGGTTGTTCTGAATGTAATCTTCCCCTGCACCATCTGCTGCATGTGCATGGAGATTGGCAAGCTGAGACCAGACACTATAAAAGGATAGGAAAGTGTGTGTGTGTGTGTGTGAGAGACAGAGAAAGAGAGGTAGAAAAACTTCACCCTTGCTTTTATATTGCCCAGTGTGCAGTGCGATTAGAGTTGTGTGTGTTGTGTCGGGACGCGGAGTGTGTTCCCAGCTGTACTACGGGCCTGCTGAACCAGCCCAATCTGTTAAATATAGATGGCTTATTTACACACTGAGCTGCAGGCGGCTCCTGAGCTGCTTGTCAACCTCCCCAGTCCCTCCTCTGTTGAGCTGATGATGCCGGGTAGAGCAACGGGGCTGCGGAGATGCACACGTGCATACAGTGTAGCTGTATATTATTGATGGAACCACAAGGATTCAGACCACTAGTTTTGCACTGTAACTAGTCAAAGCTCTTGAATGGCTGTGTGTGTTGAGGCCACCACCACTGATTTCAAGTGTATCTTATTTTCTTAAAGAGGACCTATTCTGCTTTTGTGCTTTTTCACTTTCCTTTAGTGTGTTATATAGTTTTTTATACATGAAAAAAGGTCTGCAAAGTTACAAAGTCCACTCCAAAGGGAGCAGAAACATTGCTCTTAAACTGTCTGAAACACCTTGCTTGAAGTCTCGCCTTTTCTTCCGTAACGTGGTGATATCACCAAGTAACACATTTGCTTAATACCTGCATAGTGGCTAGTTTGGCAAGCCCTCAAACAAAGCTAGTGAGAGCGGAGCTGGAGCGGAGTCCGAAGAGTTTGATTTGGTTGACCAATCACAACAGAGTGGGCCAGCTGACCAATCAGAGCAGACTGGGCTTTTTTGGAAAGTGGGGGCAGGAGCTGAAACAGAGGGTGAAAAGAGGTGCTGCAACGAAGCTGGTATGAGAATAATAAAGTGTTTTTTTGAACATTAAAGCATGTAAACATGTTCTAGCAGAAACCCAAAACACATGTATGCACATGAAAATAAGCATAATAGGTCCTCTTTAAATGAAAAAAAAACACAGTATAACAGTATATACATAGTATATATACAGTCTTTGGCTATCAAAACTCAGGCATCACAATGGTATCGGTATAAAAACCTTGTTCCAAGTAGAACACACATGCTAGCACAAAGAGGCTCCATTTGCAAACAGAGATTATCCACTTATTTAGTCAGCCATAGGCCACAGGGTGCAGGCCTCTGCTGTGAATGTGTGTTTTTATACTTGATTAAAGAGCCGTGTTTTGCAACACACAGGATATTGAGGTCAAAGTCCAATACATATTACATGAAGGCAACAGCAGGTTACTTCCCTAACAATCCTGGACTGCTTTTGTTTACTATGTGCAAGCAAGCACAGAAAATACGGGAGTCAGGCCCGCAAAGAGCTCCTCACATGTTGTTTGGTTTGTCATATTAGTGCTTATTGGATGAGGACGGAGCGTACTCAGCCTCTGTCTGTTTACTGGGTTGATATTGAATAAGAGGGAATGTTTGGTTGCGGGGGTAAACAAGTTACAACGATTAGCGAGAAGTATGCTCAGCCTTGTCTGCAGTATTTGTTGCTCAGTGTATGTTTTATCCTTTTAATATTTCCAAGCATCCATGCTTAAAAAGACTGCACAATTTTAAAAATACATAAAAAGCACAATGCGGTGAATCAGAGGAGAAAACCTGTCTTTGAACCCTGATGGCAAAGCAGCTTCTTGCCATAATTTCAGCAGTAAATAAATAAGAATTCTCTGCAGAGGCTGGTTTCGTTGGTGCTTTGATGATCTGTGCGTGTGTGTGCGTGTGTGTGTGTGAGAGTGTTTGTTCTTTGAAGATATTTTTGTAGAGTCTTTCCTATGGCGGATCTGAAAATGCCCGATCAAGAAGTTGTCCTTGCACTTCTTTTTTCTTCTTTAAAACACATTGTTAGAAAGTGAGTAAGTTCCCCTTCTGGTGATTCGTATCGGATGCTGTCAGCGGCAGTGTATCAGTCTGGACTGGAGGTTGTTTAAGATCTGTGTGAGTGTGTACACATGAGATTTTTCTGTTTGTCCCACCGATATCGATTAATGCCGCCTGTCTGTCAGCGCTCCATCTGATAGTGTTCACTACTAACCCCCCCACTCTTCTTCCTCTCCACAGCGATAGAGACCCAGAGTACCAGCTCAGAGGAGATAGTGCCAAGCCCGCCCTCGCCTCCCCCGCCGCCCCGCGTCTACAAGCCCTGCTTTGTGTGCCAGGACAAGTCCTCAGGGTACCACTATGGTGTCAGCGCCTGCGAGGGCTGCAAGGTGAGACTCCCGGCCGTCCTCTGAATCTGCCGAGCAAGCAAGACGTTTCGTCAATCTTGTAACCTTCATGTGATTTGTAGGGGGGGAAAAAATTCACTACGGGCTGAGCTGAGATGATGAAAATGATAAGTCATTTTGAGAATTTCACATCCTTTTGGGGTTTTTCAATGTTTAATGCCGGAATTTAATGTGGGAAATGAATCATTTACTGCTTTATTGAGCTGTCTAATCATCCGTATGACCTAGACAATATGCAATAACCTCTTAAAAACTGCCACCTATATCTGCGCACTTTGTAAAACAAGATAACGTATATAAGATCTAATCACGTACAGTATGTGGAACTCTGTCAGCCATGCAGTTTTACTCGTATCAGCAGTGCTGACGTGTCCACATCGGCCGTCTGTTATCAATACAGCCATGTTATACAGGTGCTGGAGAGGACTTATAGCCCCCATCTGCTCCGTTATCAGTTGATAGCCTGTGTGCATGCATACATGTTCTTCTCCGAGCATGAGCAGCACACAGACTCTCTTTATCTCGTTTTTCCCAAGGCGCAGAGCCAGGGTTGTGTAAGCTCAAGAGGAGGATAGAGATGAGGAGAAGGAGGAGGAGGGATCTGTGGAATCTAATGTAATCTCACTGCCAGGTGCAAACCTTATAAATCCACAATGTCAACATTTCAACCAGCTTGGTTTTCTTTCGCTCGGCGATCGGGGCATTCTTGAATTTCAGGATTTCCAAAGTTGTAGAGTCTTAACCCAAACAGGAGCATGTGAAACCTCCTTCTCGTAACAACGGCCCTGTGTTGTAGCAAGAGAGGAGGAGGTAGGGAGTGGTTTGATGAAGGCAGACCGGGGTTGTGCTGTTGGTGACAGGTGTCTGCTAGGCCCTTTGACTTATCGACTGTGCAGCCAATACTGTGGTCTGTATGTGTTGCCATATGTGCTGCGGAAGGAAGGAAGGGGGTAGAGCAGAGAGGAAAAGCCATACTGAAGGCAGTAAAAGAAAAAAAGAAAAAGAAACGGTAAGGGAGGGCAGGAATGTAGAAATGCAGACAAAATGATACAAAGATGGGAGAAACTGCAGGGAGTGAGATAGTGGGAGTGCTCTGGGAGGCATGAGCAGCTAAAAAGAGAGGAGTGGGGATGGTTGAAGGGGCAGCAGATTAGGCGGTCGGGGTACAGGGGCCACGGCTGAACTCATTGACACCAAAAGAAAGACGGTCAGGCGCACCAGAGCACGGGGGGCGGAGGGGGAACATGAATGACGAGGGCACAGGAAGGCAAGCGTTCATACATACAAACACTTAACCCTTTAACACAAGAGCTCCATGAAACTCAACCTGCTCCCCAAACGCGACTTATAAAAAGTTAACAAAGTAAGTTAAAGGCTGACCCCTGAGCTGTTTTATAGGGGGGCGACCAAACTGCTGCTGGCTGTGCTGCTCCATGTGGATACCTGAAATATCAGCAGATTGATTTTCTAGATTTAAAGTTATAAAATTTTGGATAATATCTTGGTTTGACAAATTGTATACATATATGGACATACTTAGACTGAAGTCAGTTTATATCAAACTATGTTATTTACTTCTCATTAGGGGTGGTAATCACCAGAGGCCCCACGATATGATATTATTATGATACATTTTGAGTATTGCGTTAAGACATATTGTGATTTATTACCTTTTTTAAACAACAAATTCTGCTTTTTTTCACATATCTTGAGGTCAGAGGTCAAGGGGCCCCTTGAAAATGATTTCCTCGCTAAAATTGAATTCAAATTTGGAGCGTTATTTCGCATTCTTCCTGACAAGCTACATGACATGATTTGTATAAATCGATTCCTTAGGTTTTTCTAGTTTGATATGATGCCACGTTTCTTCACTCTAGCTTTAAGACTGAGCTCACTACAACCTCTGAAAGACTGGATAGCGGCCATCGGATTGTTAAGAGGTTAATTGTTTATATAATATAAGATCAATACTTGACGTCTGTGTATCGATAGAATATTGCAATGCAAAATATCGCAATGCTATGCTGTATTGATTTTTTTCCTCCACCCTTACTTATCACATATCTTATCAAATCTATTACTCATATTGATACAGGTTAGTGGAAAATCTATTCTTGACTGGTGAGACTAGACAAATCATGAGTGTGTGAGAGAGAGAAGGAGGAAAAGAAGGAAGATGGTGCGTAGTTGCCCTTGTCGAGATAATGTGTAGTGTGATGCACCGGATTTTTCTAATGTAATCAGGTTTCATAATTGGTGTTTCTAAACTAGTGTTTCTTAACAGTTACCAATTTAGTGTTTCTAAACTGTTTAGCACAGACGGGAGATGTGACCGTGGGAAACCTTGCAAGTTTGAATGTGCAGCGTTTTGTTTCCAGGTGCTTACATGTATTAAAAATAGGGCTGTCAATCGATTAAAATGATTGGCTAATTAGTTGATCGCGATAAATCGCACATTTGTATCTGTTCAAAATGTACCTTAAAGGGAGATATGTCAAGTATTTAATACTCTTATTAATATGGGAGTGAGCAAATATGCTGCTTTATGACAATGTATGTATACATTTATTATTGGAAATCAAATTTTAGCGCAAGTTTGGAGCGTTATTTAGCCTCCTTCCCGACAAGCTACTATGACATGGTGGTTACCAATGGATTCCTTAGGTTTCATATGATGCCAGTATCTTCACTCTAGCTTTAAAACTGAGCCCGCTATAACTGTAAAATTTGCGTTAACGCGTTCAATTTGACAACCCTAATTAAAAAGCATTGACTTTAACATTTCAAAAGGTGTGCAGCAACTCTGCGGCCATTCCAAACCCCAAAGTGCTTTTATTGTGTCCCCTTAACAGTGCTCCCCATTGTCTAATAGCATCTGATTAAGTAGGGTAATAAGTGAGATAATGAGGCTAAATCACAGCCGCAGTCTGTGTGGTTGTTAGACCAATATAGAAGTATGAAACACAGCTCATGTCGCCTTAAGCAGAGGCAGCGGTTGTGCAGTTTTTAAACGGTCAGCTACGTTGATGCAAACTCGTCTCTTCAGCAAAGGTCTATCATAGACAAAGGAGGCATTTAATTTTAAAACATATTAAACACACCACAGTGTGACACTCGCTAATGGTGTGTAAGAACTCTGTTAACGGTGATAAACATAGCAGGAGGGCGAACAATAGACAAGCTGTAAACTTGAGTAATTAGATGTTTCTCCTTAGTGGTCACAGTGTTGTTCACTCTGACAGCTATGAAATGAGATTTCTGAGGCTATTGTACATCGGGGATATAGCTGTTGTTTAATCAGTCAGCAGATATTGTGCAGTGCATATTATTTTGGAGCAATGACAACTTAATTCAGAAGTAATTGACACGCTATCTGAACCCTGGAACGTCGAAACACAGCAAAGAACTTCAATCTAGGATTCATTTCATCATATCACCTCCACTAAAAGAACACAACAATTCAGCTGGTTATTAAATCATAATCATTAGGAATGTTGGCTAAAACTATGAATATATATATTAAAGTTCAGCAGCTAGCGTCAGCCGCTAGTCCCCCCGTCCCTGAGCCGGCCGCGTGCCCACTCAACAGCCGCAGTGCTAATTTGAAAAATTCAGGATGCCTTCTCCATATCTCCGACTTCAGAGGAGATGACTTGGCATAGCACGCTCAATAATTCAACACTACAGGCATGTGAACGTATATGGTTGTCTCATCAGAGACCGGGGTAAGTCGAGGGTTAGCAGCGCCGACTCTGCTGCGGCACGCCAAACTACAAAGGCATTTCCTGGGGGCTGCGGCGAACAGAGGAAACAGGAGGGGGATGTCGAGCTCTGCGACTTGGAGACAGCTCGTTTCGTTTGTTGTTTAAGTTCTACCGCCCGCGCACACGCACCGGCGTTGCACTCCTTTTCCCCCCTCCAGATATTAACACTTAAACATTAAATATGCATGCCCACCCCCTCATGTTTATGTTTTTGTCTTGGAGGCACGGCAGCGCGCAGCGGGCCATCGCTCCTCCCGGTATCCGCTGCGAAGGGAGGGAAGCGACCATATTTTCCAAAAATCCCCAACCGCCGCTTCCAGCGAGAATGTCCCCTATTTGCTGCGTTTTTCAGCCCTCTTACCGAGCATCCGTCTTTACTAATGTGTGGGCTGCCGGCTTCGTAATAGAGGCACACACACACATTTACACACATGCACGGACGCAGTGGGAGGCTGGGAACGCACTCTTAATCTGGGCACAGTGTGAAAGTCACGTAAGAGAGGATTCCTGTGCTTCCCTGTGAACTCGCCAACCCCAGACTTCCCCCCCTGCTACGCTCTTTAATAAAGCATTTCCTCACACGCATGCAAAGTGGAAGGCGCTGACACAGTCATAAATGCGCGAGGGCTCATAACGCACACCAGGTAGACAGCAATTGAGGAGCACATGGCACATGCAATCATGTGTGTGCCGCCAACGTTTCGCTCTTCTTTTTCCATCCCTCCCTCCCTCTCGCTCTTCTCGCCGCTCTCATCTCCTCTTGAACGCTGCAGGGTGGCTGACAGGCCCGCTGAGGGCTCTTGTCGCCGGGTGGATTAAGCGGTGATACAAAAAGAGGCTTAAGGGCCGCAGGAAGCAATGACTCCTAAAAGAAGGAGGGGAGGGGGAGGAACAATCGACTGGCCCGCGAGCCGGCAGCGGCAGCCAATCGGGAGGTGTCGCGAGGGGGCACCTGAGCCTCGTGGTGCGAGGAGTGAGCGGGTCAATCCCCTGTGACACCGGGGTCAGGGATGGGCCACCGTCGGATCAAAGGGGACGTGATACACGCACGCACAGGCACACACAATGAGCGCAGACTTATCCCTCAGCATCAGCGCCTAGAATTAACGTCAAACTATGAGCCCCTGTTCTCTCTGCTTTGTTGTTTGTTCAGGCAGCAGAGGAGTTTGTAGGTATCTGGAGGAACCAGACCTTCTATTTGTAGGCAGGAAATGGTGCGTTAAAAGATAGAAGAGACTTTGATTGTGATTTTTTTAACCCATCTCTAAAGACCTATTTTACGCGACAACCGCTTGAAAAGCAGATGTGATTCCTTGATGAAATCTGGACAAAGGTTACATGACGTGACCCCCTCCCTCTGAGGATTGAAACACATCCTATACAAGCCGGAAGCAAAATCTGCCTACGTGTCATCGAAACGATTGCTGGTTCATTAGAAGCCTTCTTCTCACTTCCACTCTGTGGCGGTGGACGGGAGATGTGAGAAGAAGAAGCTGGTGATCCGGGAGGGACAAATTGCGGGCTTAGGTCCACCGGCCATCTGTCGGCTAGCAGAGCTAATCCCCCGGCATGGGACGGGGCTCCCTGGCAGGCAGCTACCCCCACCCAACCTCCCTCTCTCTCCCTAGCTAGCCCCACCCACCCTCCTACCCACCCGAACATAACCCACATCCCACTGCGTCACATCAATACTGACATTGACCTGTATTACATTTGTCCTAGCTGATTTGCATTAACCTCTTTTTATCTTTTCGACACACTAGGGGTGTTTAAAGGCCACAGAGGTTAACATTGATTTTAACGGGTATTAAGGAGAATATAAGTCGGGATGCATCTTATCTCTCATGGAGAGGATACTTTCCTCTGTTTCTACGTCTTGCTTCTGTGCGATCAAAACATAGTTAGCCTCCCTGAAGTGCTCTCATTCCAGCTCAGTGGCCAAAGATGAGCTCATTATAATTTACCCTCTACCTCATGCTACATTTTTAAAATGTATGTTCTTTGATCCAGTTGGATTTAAAAGGGCAATGCAAGAAAAGGAGGGATTCCTTCTTTTGTTCTTACACAACACTACGTTCAGCCTATGTTCTCTCTCTCTGTCTCTCTCTAATAATACGCGCTTGGCCTGGATCTACAGTTGCTTATTTCTGGCGCTGTAAACTAGGCCACGGTTATACGGCATCCAGTAACCCTGTGCCTTTTGCCCCAAAAGCCTTTGGACCTGAAACATCTCCAAAAGAGATGTAAGCGTCGTGGTGGTCGTGGTGGTCGTGACGGAGCAGGTTTAACCTCTGCCCAGATTATGACACAGAATAAGCCTTTTAAGAATTTAACTGTTTGGTAGTTTATTGCCTTTTAACTGCAGCTGCATTTGGCCTTTAATTTTGTTTTTGTTATAGGGTTGTCAATCGATTCAAATATTTAATCGCACATTTTGTATCTGTTCAAAATGTACCTTAAAGGGAGATTTGTCAAGCATTTCATACTCTTATCAACATGGGAGTGGACAAATATGCTGTTTTATGCAAATGTATGTACAGTATATATTTATCATCGTAAATCAATTAATACTGCATTTAGCATGAAAGATAATGGATTCCTTAGGTTTTTTCTAGTTTCATATGATACCAGTATCTCCACTCTAGCTTTAAAACTCCTTGTTACAACCTAAAGATCGTTAAAACGAATTTGCATTAACACTTTATTATTGCGTTAGCTTTGACAGCCCTAACTTTTGACCTCGCAAGTAAGTTTTTGTGGGGAACTGGATGAAACGGGACGTCGTAAACATGAGCAACATAGGAGGCAAGAGTTTGCAGAAGACAACCAAAGCACATAATAAAGGCAGTAATGTAGATATAGAACCACACGCTGGGTGGACATGGAACGGCAAACAGTATAGCCCTATTTGCCAAATAATTTAGTCCTCTAGTTGCTGCTTTATTTGCTAAGATAGTCCTATTTCACTCCGCCGAAACACCTGTCCTCTCTCCTCTCCTCACCTTCTCCGTCTCTCTGCCACGCAGGGCTTCTTTCGGAGAAGCATCCAGAAGAACATGGTGTACACGTGTCACCGGGAGAAGAACTGCATCATCAACAAAGTCACCCGCAACCGCTGCCAGTACTGTCGGCTGCAGAAGTGCCTGGAAGTCGGGATGTCCAAGGAGTGTGAGTATAAGAAAAAACAACTGCGTTACCCAGAACTCCCTCTTCCTCCTCCTCCTCCTTTCCCTCCCCACAAAGCTCTTATGGACGAGCACAGATCTCATCATAGTTGTTTTAATCCCAGTGGGGTTGGCTTGATTGTTACCACTGCAGGAAGTCTTAAGCCGCCGCATTTGTTGACATTTGTTCCACCAGCAACATTGCGTAAGCGTTCATTATTGATGCACACACATATCGGCTTTGGCTGCGATTCAAGTGCGACTGCTGCACTTGATTTATTATTTATTTACAACTGCAACTTGGACGTAGACCCCATCCTGTCCATTTCTGAGAACATTTTATGACCCTTTTTATCTCTTATCCAAACAAAGTCAGAGTGAAATCCAAACTGTTTGTATTAATTCCTCACACAGTGATGCTTTTAGTTGATTTTTTTTAATATATATTTCGAAGAGAATATCCAGTGTAAAAGCAAGACAAAGGGCAGCCGTGATGCAGACTGGCAATAACAGTCAGGGTGTCGCCAGGCTTGGCAGGCCTCTGTGATGAATATGTTCTCACCTGCCGAGAGTGAAAGAGCAGGCGTCTGCTCCCATCATTGCACCCCGGGGGCTGTGTGAACACACACACACACACACACACTCACACTCACACTCATACA
The DNA here is from genome assembly GCF_015220745.1 of Sebastes umbrosus. Taxonomy (NCBI): domain Eukaryota; kingdom Metazoa; phylum Chordata; class Actinopteri; order Perciformes; family Sebastidae; genus Sebastes; species Sebastes umbrosus. The sequence continues at coordinate 10,983,631 of NC_051288.1, read as the reverse complement.
CACACATACGCACGGGCAGTCAGACTTGATAAAGTAATTGGAAGAGGTGTGACCGCAGAGAACTCAGAGGCCAGCAGGGGTTTTATACGCTGTTATACACACACTTGCTATTCTACACGTCACCAGAATGTGTGTGCGGGACACATTTGTACTCGTGAATGCTGATAAATATGCTTGATAATAGGACATGTATTAATAATACGCATATGCAGACAGAAAGTGCAGCACCTCTCCTCCTCTCACAGGCCTGTTTAAACTCCGGCGCTCCATCCCTCTACGCCTCCTGTCTTCCCGGCGCTATTTACCTCGTCTTTCTGGTACAGCGAAGTGCAGGGAGCGCTCCCCATGCCACAGCACTGTGGCTTACAGTAAAAGAAGTTATCCTCTGAGCTCCTTACCTTTGAATGGGGCCATTAATCATGGTTAGAAGGATCACAGCAGCCAGCTCTTTTTACACATACACACACACACAGAGAGAGAGAGGCACACAACAGGGGAATAGACTGGAGTTGGAGAGCCATCTAGTGGTGAATAAGAAGTACTGAACAAGTCACAAATTGTTTTTTCTGAATGGAATGGAGGCTTGAAATGTAATTATGGGATAGATTTCGAGTCACCTTTTGCTTAGCTGCTCTTGGTTTAACAGTTACGCCTTTTTTTCTATGCGGTCATTTAGTGCAGAGTGCACCGATTGCACGTCTTTTGTCCTCAGCAGTGACTTTGTCCAGCGAAACTGGTCTGGGCTGGTGAGGGAGGAGAGGCTGGCCATCTGGGGCCAGCAGGGAGTCTCTCTGCCTCCCTTTCTCTCACACGCGAGAACACGCACGCACACAAAAAATGCATGCTCGCGCATAATTTCACGCACACACTCGAAAATTATGCACATGCAAGGTGACCAACACAAACCGATATGAATAAAATGCTTTAACAGAAATGCACTCGCACTGAAACGCCGTACACTCTCTGTGTGTGTCACACACACACACACACACACAGAAGGTGGACCCCCTGCTAGCGCCGGGGGACGTCTGGGTGACCTTGTGTCTGTCGGCAGACAGCTCCAGACGACAGTGCCAGGCCTGCTGCCAGGTGGCAATGCCAAGCAAGACGGCGTCAGAAGGAAGGAGGATGGAGGGGCGGGCAGGGGGGTGTTAGGAGCAAGTGGAGGGTTACAAGGGAAACGCCTGTAAGCTTGGTGCCACATTATCATCAACCTGACAAAATGTGGGTAAAGAAGACTTGTGGTCAAAATGAAGGTTAACGTTAGGGCTGTGTATAGGCAAGAATCTGATACTCATCATGATACAGGGGTTATGATTCAGTATATTGCGATACTGTAAGCAAGGCGATATATTGCGATTTAAAAAAAAAAAAATTAAATCAAATATTAGGAAAACTGTCAGAGTATAAAGAACACACCACCATAAGCATAACATCTGAGTAAATTAATCATTGCATGTAAACTATTAACTGATATACATATAATTGATATTAATTGATACATAGTTAACGTACAGTAAATCATGGAAGAAAATGTTCACAATCATATTTAGATGAATAAAACATAAAAATATTATTATACACACGTTGCCCTGGTAGCTTAGTACACCAAACATGGGGGTCACACATTTCTGCTGCTTAAAACGATAACACTCTTTGCTTGAAATGCTAACAGCTTATAGGAATGTGTACATTTTGACAAGAGGTCGCAAGTTGACTTTGCTTTATTGTTTTTTTAAGTAGAGCTGCAACGATTAGTCGACTAATCGATCAGTCGATTGACAGAAAAATAATCTGCAACTATTATGATAAGCGATTAATCGTTACATCTATTTTTCATGCAAAAATGGCAGAAAATGCAGTTTTTAGTCGCTCAAAATGGAGATGGGAGATCATATTAATGTGAATATCTTTGGGTTTTGGACTGACAAAACAAGACATTTAGGGCGCTTTCACAAGCCAACATTTAGTCCGCTTTAATCAAACTCTGGTGCGTTTCGTTTAAGCGGTTGTGAATGCAGTTATTGAGCTGTGGTTGAGATGGACACAGGTAAACGACAGGTTAACATGAGTAGGAGAGGACTGACCTGGACCTCTGCAGAAGTCTGATATTTGCTCGACCTTTAGGCCGAAGACAACACACAGATAAATTATAAATAAAATAAAGTCCACAAAAACTTACATTTATAAAGTAATAAATTGGAGGAGAAGGGGTCGATCAGTGCTGAGTCAAAGTGAAAAAACTTCGACTGGATCAAAGTCTGTGATTCCCTGCACAGAAGCGGCAGAAAAAAAGATAAATTTGCTCCTTTGTATACGCCCCTCAGCAACTTATTATTTTATATTTGGTCCACTTTAGTTTGTGCACTGTGAAACTGAACCAGATTAAATAGAAAACAAACCAAAAGTGTCAATTCACTCTGTTTCGGACTAACCAAATGCACTATGGCTTGTGAAAGAGCCCTTAAAGACATGACCTTGGACTTTGAGAAACAGTGACAGACATTTTTCACTATTTTCTGACATTTTATAGAACGATTAATTGATTAATCTAGAAAAATATCAGCAGATTAATGAAAATAATCGTTGGTTGCAGCCCTATTTTAAAGGGTTACAAGCCTAATAGGTTGGGAATGACTGGATTCTCAAGCAGCATATACATGAGGCTACATTTAAAGCACCTTTCAGCTAAAGTAACTTAATTCCAACTGCTGACACTTCTCCATTTAGGTCTTTTTTTTGTTATTGCACAATCCTCGAAACTGAATTTATGTTGGAGAGTTCAGACCAGCCACCATAACTCAGTACCTCCCTCCCTCTATCATCCTCCCCCCTCCTTCACAAAGCTATCGCCCACATGTTCCTCGAGGAAGGTGTTATTCAGCGATAGAAAAAAGTAATAAAAGTAAAATAAGATGAAGCAAAGAATGATGGAGAACAGCGCGAGGGGAGGATAACATCAGGCAGAAAGGCAGGATAGTAGAGAAAGATGAAGGCGGTGAGAGGAGAGAGTATTGAACTCAGTGTGAGTGAGAATGAAAATCTAGAGTTGAGAGAGCAGAAGGGAGGAGGGGGGGGGGAGTGAGAGAGGCTGGAGGACAGGGAGAGGGAGAAAGTTTCATCACTGTCGACGGTGGCTCTGCGCTGCGAGCAGCAGGAGCAGGGGGGAACATTGACATTTTTATCTTTCCATTGAATTTAATCTGTGTGATGGACGAGCTGCCAGCGCTTTAATTTTCCTCACACGAATTATCCCTGTCTGCCCACCTCTCTCTGTCTTGTATACACACACACACACGCACACACGCACACACCAAGGCACTAACAGAAATTGTCCATTAAACTGCACACTGCGGCTGAAATCCACTATGAGAACAAATGATTGAGTGATGGCTGCGTGTGTGTGTCGTCAGTGTGTCAGTGTGTGTGTGTGTGCTGTCACAGTATTCTGTACACGTTACACGCCAGCTCTTGTAAATCATTTTTATGCAATGAACACGTAACCGCAAACAATCCAGGATGCAAGTTCCCCCATTAGCATTCATATTCTCATAATGCATTTTGAAAGATGCATTGCTTGAAGTTAGCACGCGCGCACACACACACACACACACACACACACACACACACACACACACATAATAAAAAAGCAAGGCAGTATTTCTTTTCATTTTTACTCCCCCGCTACAGTCGTCCTCCCCCACCCCCCACGCCCCCAAGTTATTGCATGTGGCAATTCGCCATGACAGATCGTCAGTCGTGCCTAATAGTTCTTTAATGACTTCATTAAATTGTGTTGTGCGGCTTATGATTGTGCTGCCAATTTGTCAGCGCGGGTAATGTCTGGGCGCTAGGGATGCCCCACTTTTATTTGTGAATTAATTGGACATCGGCTGTGTTGCAGCCCGCCGCCCCTCCCCCCCCGTGGCAGAAAGCACACAGATTCCCAATCAGCGCCACAAGCAGCAGGGCTGGCCCCAAATATGTTCAGCAGCTTACTACACTTTTATGTAACTGACCTCAGAAGCTTAAGAGGGCGTTACTTCACTAACTGGGGCATAATTAGCTTGTTAAAGTAAATGGAAGTGGGAGGCATTTTTTTTTTTTTTTTGCTTGTTTTCATCGACATAGTGTAGAAAACTGTTCCATCATAACTAGGCGGCAACCTCTAGATCTGAAAAGTGAAGCCAATCCCTTAAACTTGCATTCTCTCTAATAGCCAGCAGGTGGCGACTCCTCTGGTTGCAAAAAGAAGTCTGATTGTATAGAAGTCAATGAGAAAATGAGCCTACTTCTCACTTGATTTATTACCTCAGTAAACATTGTAAACATGAGTTTATGGTCTCAATCGCTAGTTTCAAGTCTTCTTCAATACAGCATGATGTTCATTTAGTAAATTATGGTCCCATTTAGAGTCAAATAGACCATAAAGCAGGGTATGCTTTATGGTGTGGCTACCTTGGGATTGACAGGTCGCTACCTCGGCGTTGTCCGGTCTGGGAGTTGTCCGTGTTTTCGTCTTTAACCCTTTCATGAAAGTTAATTAGAACCTTTTTGATCGCTTAAAAATGTCTTATTCAGCGTTCGGTTGCACTCCACCCTCTCATGTCACATCTGGTTGCAAAAAGGAAGATGAAAATGCCAAACTCGAGGTTTCAAAACAGCAGTCCATAAACCAATGGGTGATGTCACGGTGACTACGTCCACTTCTTATATACAGTCTATGGCGTTTCCAAAGCTATTCGACCATCCGACAAGCACTTCTGACGGAGTATACTGGCCCTTTAAGAAAGTTATAGACCAGTAGCCAGTTAGCTTATCTTAGTTTAGCACCAAGACTTAACACAGCTAGTTGTTACACATAAGTTTAAGTAAAAAAAAAAGACATATAACACGTTTTGGTGACTACATTAGCTTACCAATAAAACGCTGGCAAATAATGCATCTCCATGCTCTATCTGCACAGCGGGGTCTTCTTCATTTCTTGTTGTGGTCAAGCATTGCTTAGCAATAACATAGTGCAGCATCAGCCTTCCAGCCCCCCTCCTTCCTCCTTCCCCTCATGTTCTCCCAGGCAGGGAGGCCTGTCTGTTGGGCTGATGGATGAGCAGCAGCGCCGCGTAGTGCATCCCTCCCTGGCCCCGGGCCATGCCCCTCTGTCACAGACACTGATCTCCCATCAGCCTGAGCGCTCTCGCCCTTAATGGTCAAGGTTAGGATTAAGACAAGGAAAATCTGATCTTGGGTCAGCAGGCTAGGGGGGGAAATTCAGGTACCTCGAGGGCGAGGTGGAGATGCGAGAAACTGATAGAGATGAGTTTAGGAAAGTGGGATGATTTAAAGCAAGAGAAATACAATTTTGCAAAGGGGGAGATAGTGGTGGGAATGAAACGAGAGTGTGTGTTGTATAACCGAGAGAGAGAGAGGGAGTAAGAGAGAGAAAGCTGGAAGGTTTTTTCCGGTATGGGCTCAGCAGCCGAGCCCTTTTAAAACCATTAGAGGCAGGATATTTGTCATATTATGTTATTAGATTAGCCGGGACCCCTAATGAAAGCTGTGGCAATTTGTCAGCCTTATGGATAGCTCCATCCCCCACTACTATTTATCAACTAGCACCCCGTCTCACCCATCCCACCCCCACCCTCAACACACACACACATACACAACCCAGTCATAGCTGAGCTGCACCCCAGTCTGGATGGGAGAAATGGATGGACCCTGTAATGGGATTCCAATGCTAAACACCCCCGCCTGGTGTTTTTTGTCATTTGGGGTGAGCACACTATTCTCAGCCAGATCGCCCAGAGGGAAAGCACATTGGATTATTTCAAGGTTTTCTTTTCCTTCCTTCCATTACCACGGCCCCTTCTTCGATGGAGCCGTCTCACAACATTTATCTTATAGCAGAGGATAAGAGAAGTGATGCTGCGGGTGCTGCAGAGAGAGCATCCTTTCCTTGCTGATGACTTTGCCTCTGATCTTGATCTCAGTTTACCTTTCTGGTAGTTATTATATGGGACATATAGGCATATTGCAATTACCGTTTCAAGCAATATGTACAGATTTAATTGGCTGACGAAGGCTGCATAAGTCTGGTTTTTCACCACAGGTTCTATATTTTCTAAAAATGTTGCTGAGATACAGTATGAAGCACTCTATTTATATTCATGAAAGCTTTAGACATTAAGCTCGTCAGGAGCCAAAGTTTGTCACTTGAGTCAAAAGTTTCTGCCACACGTCGTAATCTACTCTCTCTTCCTCCTCCCTGCAGCAGTGAGGAACGATCGGAACAAGAAGAAGAAGGATGAGAAGAAGCAGGAGTGCACAGAGAGCTACGTGCTGAGTCCCGACACGGAGCGGATGATCGACAGGGTTCGCAAGGCACACCAGGAAACGTTCCCCTCTCTCTGCCAGCTGGGCAAATACACTACGGTCAGTAGCATGATGCTGTGCAACATGTGTGTCCCTATATAGTGTTGTGTCCTGTGCAAGTTGTAATGACATTTATCTGGAAATATCTGAAAATTGTCCTCATCTCTTTTCAGACTAACAGCTCAGAACGACGTGTATCCTTGGACGTAGACCTGTGGGACAAGTTCAGCGAACTCTCCACCAAGTGCATCATAAAGACGGTGGAGTTTGCCAAGCAGCTGCCCGGCTTCACGACGCTCACCATCGCCGACCAGATCACTCTGCTCAAAGCCGCCTGTCTGGACATCCTGGTAAGAGCAGCATTTTTATTCACAAAGTTTCCGATTTTTAAAAATAAGTACAGGATTGGTTCAAATGTCGGTTCCTTCTCTGCTGTCCCCAGATACTCCGGATCTGTACACGCTACACGCCAGAGCAAGACACCATGACTTTCTCAGATGGACTCACGCTAAACCGAACCCAGATGCACAACGCCGGCTTCGGCCCCCTCACCGACCTGGTTTTTGCCTTTGCCAACCAGCTCCTCCCTCTGGAGATGGACGACGCAGAGACGGGGCTGCTCAGCGCCATCTGTTTGCTGTGTGGAGGTACGGCAAGCCTCCTCAAAAAACTTACTGAGCACTCTCTTTCTTTATTAAAGCCGGACTAAGAGAGTGTCACCCCTGTCTGTCTCTGGATGAAATAAGCAGTAGGGGTGTCTATGCTGTGCTCTTTCATTGAGCACCACCTAGTGGCTAACTGTGATTATGACAGCGGGAGATCTGTTGACACCTTTGTGTTTCTGTACTTTGTGTGTCTCGCCACAGATCGTCAGGACTTGGAACAGGCAGAGAAGGTGGACGTCCTGCAGGAGCCGCTCCTGGAGGCGTTGAAGATTTACGTACGGAGGAGGAGGCCCCACAAACCGCACATGTTCCCCAAGATGCTGATGAAGATCACCGATCTGAGGAGCATCAGCGCTAAAGGTCCGTGGTCCTCAATAGTGTTTATATGTGAATAATGCTAAAAAGACTATTGTGTTGAAGAGAATGAATGAATGTAAGCTGACGTTTTCCCGTCTCTCTCTCCAACCCTCCCTGCAGGAGCTGAGCGTGTCATCACCCTAAAGATGGAGATCCCCGGCTCCATGCCCCCTCTCATCCAGGAGATGCTGGAGAACTCAGAAGGTCTGGAGAGCGGGGCGGCGGGCAGCCGGCCCAGTGGCGCCCCTCCGGGCAGCTGCAGCCCCAGTCTGTCCCCTAGCTCTGCCCAAAGCAGTCCAGCCACACAATCGCCGTAGTAGCGGCCCACCTTTTTTATTATTATTCCTCACGACGCTCTCTGTCTCCTCCCTCGACGTCCTAAAGAGGAGGGGCGAAGGATGGGGGGGGGGCTTGACCCTGACTGCTGAACACAGGAGACCGGCAGAGCCAACCTCCTCCTTTCCTACGACACAAATCCCCACCTCCTGATCTGCTTTCCCCTCACTCTGGAGCACCGTTCCCGATGTGAGGGGGGGTAAGGCCGGGGCGGGCCGGGGCAACAGGATGCCTCTGAGAGACCACACCGTAAACACTGCTGATGACGTCTCCCTCCACTCTCCCCCCTCCACTGCTGCTCCCCCTCCCACTCCACCTTTCTCCAAAAAAGACTAATGGAAACAAATCTGGATGCAGCGGGCGACCAGCTTCGAATGGAACCGAGGGTGGGCGGAGCACCGCGGGACAAATATATGATCAAGGACATAAAGACTGACTTGACAAAAAAAAAACACCAGACACTTTTTTTTGTTGTACTCCGAGGCAGACTGCAAGCTTGGGACTTGTCAAAAGACCCCCCCTCCTCAAAGACTCTGGGTCTTTTTTTTCCAACTTCGAAAAAAAAAACAGATTTCGTACAAAAAGATATATAAATATATATAGAAAAAGTTAAGGAACTATTGTGATCGACATGTCCAGGGAAAAGAATGGCAAGGTTGAAACGAGGACATGTTTTTCTGAGATTAGAAATTGTTGTACTCCTCCACTGTTTGAATCTTTTCATACCCATCGAGAGTATTGAGAGAGACCTTTCAGTTTTATCACATTTGTACATTATTCCGATTAACGAAAAAGCAAAAGATGTTGAAAATTTCTCTCCAGTCTACACATGCAAACACACACACACAAATGTGCACAGAAAACAAGTCGCAATGAATATCACCTACTATTCCAGGTTGGATTTGTTTTCCTTTTTTTCTTTCTTTTTTTTTTTTTTTTGCTTCCAAGAGAATGGAAAAAAATGATTGTATGAACTTGGTTGTATGATATGGTCACAGGTCCTTTCAAGAAATCAGATTAATGAAGATTCATTATTAAGGTGTATTTTAAGTAGCCTTTGAGTTTGTGTATATAAGCTGTATTCATTTCTTTAAAACTATGAAGAGTTTTAGGCTTCACCTGATTTTTTTTCTTTTTTTTTTTTTTTTTAAGAATACCTTTTATGTGTTTTTGTTTATAGGTTTGTGATGCAAGAAAAAAGACATTTTGAGCACATTTTACTGAAGGAAGTTCTTTCATGTTTTGTGTCCTACTAAATACTGGACAGACCCTTAACCAATCACTGGCTGTTCAGAATGTGGCTTTCACGGACAATTTCAACCCCCTGCCCTTCACTTTTAAAACATGTTTTTACATACAGTAGAATGACAAAGTAGCACTCCAGTCGGGGCATAGCTTTTTTTGGCCATGTAGCAGAAAAGAGATGGTGTTTCTGAAAAATGGTGAGCCGGGTTCAGGTGAGCCGCAGCAAGCTCAGCTTCAAAGAGAGTTAAAAAAATGTGAAGAATGGTGTACATACACACTGTATTAAACACAAAGTGATTCTCAGTAGTCTCTGAATGGATCGATAATCTGTAGTGGATGGGAAAAGACTAGATTGTAGTGATGCCTCTGCTCTGTCGGTGGTCAAGTGGCAAGTGAAGGTCCCAAATGTGATGTTTGTCGACTTAAGTCCTCACGAATCTCCCCCTGGCAACCTGTGGTAGAAACGAAAATATGTGACTTTACGCCGGATCCAGAGCAACCTCGCACCCTGTGACTCACTTTACGCCAAAACGCCTTCACCGTTAACACACGTTTCATCTAGACCATCATTACTGTACACACGCCAATGTCTCAGGAAGGAATCATTTTTGTGTGCTTGGCCTGTTCTATGTTCTGTGCTGCACCCCCCCCCAAACCCCCAACCCCTCCACAGACACACACTTCTGCTACTGAGCCCCTGTGTTTTTTCACTTGTTTCTGTTCGGCCTGGCAGACCAGGACTTGTGCAGAGAGACACTTTACCCCGACCCCTGCAACGTTACGACATAGGATATGCCAGTGTGGAGTCTCTCCGAGTCGTTCATGATGTGTTCTTTTTTTTTTTATTTGTACGGTCAAAGCTGCTTTCATCATTTAGGACTTCACCTGTCCAGAACAGCGCACAACTTTTCCCTCCACAGCTAATCTGGAATAGCAACAGACACGCCGTCAGTTTGAGAATTATGGAATATGTTGCAATTTTGTCAAGATTATCAAGCGACTTTGGAAAAAAAACAACAAAAACAACAAAAAAAAAGATCAAAAAATAAAAACCAACATTTAATATTAAATGTGTTTGTGTTGTTCACGTGTGTCATTCTTTTCATTCTCTGCTACAGGGGGCGTCTTCATAACAATGACCTTGATCAAAATGAGCATTAAGGTTGGATTAAAGTGAAACTTTATCACTAAAGTGTAACTTTTGAATAAGAAGTAACACGTCATTCCTCTGAAAGGTTTCTTCACGAGCCGTAAAACACACCCCATGCTTAAATCAATACACTCAGGGGTTTTCAGCCTTACTTGGTCCGATTTAACCAGTAGCCTAGTTCCTGGTGGCTAATAAAGTTCTAAATGTTGGATATATTGCTGTATAAAATACATTACAGAATGAGTTTGCTGACTTTATGGGTATGTTTTCGCAACTGCCATTTGAGTTAAAGTTACAAAGACGGGAAGGTACAATTAATAATTTTGGACAGCTTGAACGTTGTTGGAACTTACGATATCTTCAACAAACAAAACACTCATTTTGGACCCGCCAATAAATTTTAAATGATTAATTCACTGTCATAATTTTTTTTGAGGAAAATTACTTTAATTCGGCACCTTTCTAAAAGCTATATGGATGCATTATTTTTCAAAAATGATTCGTCCACATAAAAATGTTATTAATACAACCTTTTACAAGAATAGAATAGAATATGTATTGGAGAAATGATATCAGAAACTCATACATCCCGAACCTGTTTTGGGCTGGATTTACAAATTATTGTATGAGATTTACCTCTACTATATTATATATATATATATATATATATATATATATATAGTGCACAGTACATTGATTATTTTCTGAATATGTTGTGCTCACCACTGGAGTTGGTGTCGAGATGAAGATAGACACAAACATCAAAGAGTAATTGTTACTTGACGGTGTGCACTAGGTCCAGTCAGACAGATCTGTACTTGACTTTAGGCCTGTAATGGATTGCTTCCGATAGTTGTCACACCTAATCTGACAACTGTCTAGAATCACATGTTGACACTGAAACAAGCTACATGCATTGCACAAAAAATGATTAGAACTGAATAATTTGAATTGTATTAGCAGACTCATGTTGAGAGCATATTATTGCAAGTATGGGCCTAACATTTTTCACTAACAGTTTTACATCTTAAAGCAGAAAAATCACAGGTGTAATTGATAACATTAATGATGGCTCTGTTCCATTTAGGTGTCTCAGTAAACCAAGCCAATATACCAATATACATAATATCAGGGCCCTGGAACTTGAACACCCTCATTGGAATAAGATAAGATAAGATAAGATGAACCTTTATTAATCCCCGGGGGAAATTCAGGTGTCAAAGCAGCAAAGTGCAGATACAGAGGTACAGGTGTACACAAAGATTATAAAACAATAAATAGAAATACAGAATATACATAGTGAATGGACATAGCGTGTACCGTCAGTCAGTAAAAAAATGTAGTGTACAATAAATAGATGTAATATGTGCAGTCTATAAAATGGTATATGGGATGTAGTGTAAAGTAAGTTTAAAGTTTAAAGTGCACCAGTGGTTAGGAGAGGTGGTTGCAGATAGTGCAAATAGATGCAGGTAGTCCAGATAGTCCAGATAGTGCAGTTTTCATGTGGGGGTCAGCCTCGGTTGTGGAGCCTCACGGCTACCAGCAAGAAGGACTGACCCAGACGCTTTGTGTTGACAAATTGAACTGAAGGTGCTCCTCATCATGAATGCAGCCCTTATTAATTTTATGATTTATACCTGTGCTTTTTTTCTCCAATTAATTATTTCTTTATATAATAAATAATAACTACTCAATACTCTTACATTGTGTATGTTAAACCCATGAAACAGCGGATAATCTGGATGTAGTTGTGTCCGTGTCTGTAGATCCATTGAAGGAGTCTGCTGGGTGTTTGGAAAATAGGTCCATCTTTATCAAATCTTATAGAAGTTTGAAACAAAATGAGAATTACAATTATAATTTGTATAACATATATCTTTTTTTTATTGTGTTATAAAGTGATTACAAAGCAAGTGGAGACATGTGCAGGGACATATATAAAAAATACCAAAATATATTTTACGTAGAAAGACAAATAACAAAGTACAAAAACAAAACAAAACAAAAACAACACAAGGGGATAAAAGAGCAGGTTGAAGAATGTGTGTGTGTGTGTGTGTGTGTGTGTGATGTGGATAATGGGTGTGTGTTTGACATTGAATGAGGCTAGATGGTCATTTATGACATATATCTACTCTTAAACACATATACTGTACACATGCACACATATCTACACACACATACAGCTATCCTTCCTTTTATGTGTAGAGCATAGGGGGAACAAAAACGAAACCAAAAGAAAATAAATGATTAAAATATATATATAATACAGTATATATACATACATATATCTTTTTTTAATCTCTGGACAAAATTAGAAATGCCCAAACCTTATTTTCATGAGAAAGCTCAGTGATTAGGGGCTATCTAGGAAAAAACTCAAAGTATTACGCCCCGCCCTCTGTTCTACTTGTGACGTCACAACCAATCACAATCCTTCGCGCGGAATTTCAAATATTTTCAAATCAGAGTCCCTTCACCGAAGTGAGATTGTTCCGCCAAATTCGTAAACAAAATAGTCCCTGTCAATAAAAATGCAAGTTAAGTTTGATATTGAGAACAAAATAGAAGATTAAAACGTAGTGACATAAATAACACCTATTCGGTATCACAAAACATCAGTTAATCCTTGTATTTCTAAAAGTTACTGTGTGTTTGTAGTGTGTGGCGGAGTGATACTACTATGTGGAAGCGGTGAGAGACGTCAGTGGGCCAAGACTGTAAGGTAGCATCCGTTAGCCATTCGTCGGTGTTACACTGTAGGGTACGGTAGGATATATCAAATGTACCTTTAGTCTGATATGATAATATAGTACAATTCCTTTTAGCCACATCCCAGGTAGATGTTTATGGATTTCCAGAAGTTGACGTGTCTTTGAGCAGGACTTTCAGGTAAGACTATAACGCTTAATGTACACATGTTTATCCAGGCTGTCTGTGCTCAGTAGTAGTTAGGCCACATACACGTTGGTTAAATTATAGCTAATTTAGCGTTACACGTTTCACTGAAAAGTCATGTTTTGTAGTCATTAAACGTTGACAAACTGTTTCTGACAACAAAAAAATATAATGTTACCATCGTGGCGACATTACACGTGGTGTGTTTTAACTTTAACCTTACTCACTATAACAACGAGCTGTAACCATAACGACGAATTGCGTCAACTGTTAACCGACAAATATATATCATTAGCTAACTAAGTCAAGTAGTTAAGTTACTAGAACAGGGGTCTCTAAGCAACCTGCAGCTCTGGAGCCACATGTGGCTCTTTAGCTCCTCTCCAGTGGCTCCCTGTGGATTTATAAACATGGAAATGAATAGCCTAACTGTTTTTTGTTTACATTTTAATTTGTATTTATCATTGTTGTAGGTCTATGGTACAACAGAGTATTAGGGCCACATTGAGGAAAAACAATAAATCTGAGATATCAGGAATAAAGTCAGAAGTTTATGAGAAAAAAAGTTGTGATATTATGAGAATAAAGTCATAGGTTTATGGGGAAAAAAGTTGTAATATGAGAATAAAGTCAGAATATTATAAAGTAGTAATTTTACGTGCTATTTTCTTTTTTTCTTGTAAAGTTATGACTTTATTCTCCTAATATTACAACTTTTTTTCTTGTAATGTTATGATTTTATTCTCCTAATATCACAACTTTTTTTCTTGTAATATTATGATTTTATTCTCCTAATATTACAACTTTTTTTCTTGTAATGTTATGATTTTATTCTCCTAATATCACAACTTTTTTTCTTGTAATGTTATGATTTTATTCTCCTAATATTACAACTTTTTTTCTTGTAATGTTATGATTTTATTCTCCTAATATTACAACTTTTTTTTCTTTTAAAGTTGTGACTTTATTCTCATTACCACCTTTATTTCTCGTAAAATTATGACTTTATTCTGTAAATCTCAGATGTTTTTTCCCTCAATGTGGCCCTAAAACTCTATAGTACATTTGCATTTAGGTCACTGCATTAGACTTATATACTATATACTTAGACTATAACCTGTGTTACCTTCATCACAATGCTCAAATGTTTTGCGGCTCCAGACAGATTTTTTTGTTTTAGTTTTTGCCTAAAATGTCTCTTTTGATAGTAAAGGCTGCTGACCCCTGTTCTAGACATATCGTTAAGCATATAAATGGTGGTTTCTCGCAGACACTTGTGTTTCTGGGAGGCTTCTTTTTCTAACTATAAAATGTTAACTTACATTCTCCTTTTGTATACCTAACCTTAACCAGTTGTTGTTTAGCTAGCTAGCACTCTGTACACTTTTTGACACTTGTGTTTTGCTTAATGTTCCCAGGTAACGTTACGAAAATGCCACTGCATGGTAAATTAGTCGTGATAAAGAGGAGTGGAGGAGAAGGGACAGAGTTGCCTCTCACTGCAACATGCTTGTTTGGAAGGTGAGATCAATAAAAATGCATTTTGGTGGCTATAATGTTAGTTTGTCATGTGATGTGTTAATTTCATATATGTCATATAAATCTCCTCTTTTCTCTTTCATCTTAATTGCACTAGTTTTCTATTAAGACACATGTCTTTAGAAAGCACATGTTATGTTGGAGCCAACATTTACTATGTGTAGCTCATGGACGGATGTGCTATAAAAAAAAACTTTGGTCTGGAGGCGGGCCATTTGCTGGTGACGTCAGAATCTGATAGATAGATAGATAGATAGATAGATAGATAGATAGATAGATAGATAGATAGATAGATAGATAGATAGATAGATAGTAACTTTATTGATCTTATCAATTACTTTATTGATGTGTGTATTGATGTATATATATATGTGTGTATACTTTACTTTTAGACCACAGGGCATTTAATTCACTCCTTACGAACAAGCACCACTTGCATGCAAACCTAGTTACATTCCACCTAACATGTCTCTTTTATTGACACGTTTGTTTCTTTGTGGTCTTACAGGAGTTCTGAGTGCGATATTCGTATCCAGCTTCCTCAAGTCTCCAAGGAGCATTGCAGAATTGCCTTGAATGAAAATAAAGAGGTAATGACACATTTTTGAACATGACCACATTGTCGCAGTGTTTCACCTTAAAGACGACCTATTGTGCTTATTTTCAGGTGCATACACACATTTTGGGTTTCTACTAGAACATGTTTACTAGGGCTGTGTATTGGCAAGAACCTGGCAATACGATTAGTATCACGATACAGGGGTTATGATTCAATATATTGCGATACTGTAAGTAAGGCGATATATTCCGATTTCTTTTTTTTTCTAATTTTAGGAAAACTGTCATAGTATAAATTACACACCACCATATGCATAAAATCTTTTTTTTAATGCAATCAGAACAGTATGATCTGCATTTGCATTTATCACAGTCCCTGTAAAATCCAACATCATAGCACTACTTTGACATACACTGAGAGGGCGCATCGCTTTGAAAATGAAAAAAGTATTGACTAAACTGTAAACTATTAATTAAAAATTAATATTGTTTTTGAGAATCGATACAGTATCACAACATAATATCGCAATATTCGTTTTTTTCCAATATTTTCGTACACACCGAATGTTAACATGCTTTCATTTTCAAAAAACGCTTTACTTTTCTCATACCAGCTGTGCTGCTGCACCTCTTTTTAGGGGTATACCGATGTCGGGTTGATACTGGCTCAAATAGCTGGATCGGATATGGGTGGGGCTGTTCTATTCAATTAATTAATTAATTTAAAGTTTTGACCAATTTGTTGCTGCTTTAAAAAGGTTTACACTCGAATTGTAATTCCTGTTCATTTTTAAGATTTTTTTTACCAAGTTGCTGTCGTGCAATTTATTATTTTTATAATAAATATCAATTCAGTAAATTTATATCTATGTATTTATTTATTAGAAAAGCAGTGTTTAAGTCAAGCCTGAGGTTGCCTTACATATAAAAGAATGATCACAGTCACTTCCACACAGTAAGGCTTACATCTTATTAATTAAACACTGGTATTGGATCGGTACTCGGTATCGGCCAATACCCAAAGCCCAAGTTTTGGTATCGGGTCTGAAAAGGTCAGATCACTGCATCCCTACCTCTTTTCACCCTCTGTTTGAAACACTCTATTTGATCTCCCGCCCTGCCCTCCCGTAAAGCCCAGTCTGCTCTGATTGGTCAGCTGGTCCACTGTTGTGATTGGTCAACTGAACCAGACTCCGCTCTAACTAGCTTTGTTTGAAGGTGTGGCAAACTAGCTGTTATGCAGATGTGTTACTTGATGACATCACCACGTTACGTAAGAAAAGGCGGGACTTCAATCAAGGCGTTTCAGACAGTTCAGGAGCAGTGTTTCTGTGGGGGAGAGTAACTCCCTTCGGTGTGGACTTTGGGCTTTGTAACTTTGCAGACCTTTTACATGCACAAAAAAACTGTATAAAAAACTAAAGGAAAGGGAAAAAGCATAACCGGTCCCCTTTTAATAGGATATCTACGACATTGAGGAATTGTTATTGAAGAGTCACATTAATCTTCATATTTTGATCATCACAATGTTCATTTTGTAGATATTTAAATCACTTCTGAATTCACTGCGAGTAATCTTGACCTAGATGGAAGTAAATGCTTAGCTGACACTGGTGTTCTGCTTTAAGCCACTTTGACAGACAGTGTTTGAGGTGATGTTTGTTTGTTTGTTTGTTTGTCTCTCCCAGGTCATTTTGACAAATTTGAGCTCTTCGTGTCCAACTCGTGTCAACGGAGAGACTTTGCTGCAGTCTGAGTGTTTGAAGCATGGAGATGTGATAACTGTATTTGATCGTTCTTTCAGGTGAGTAATAAAGGGAACATTTTGTAGCCTCAGACTTTTGGCTTCCAATGTACCCAGAAAAATTTGTTTGTGTCAGCATCTGCCCTTTAGTAATAATATGATCTTCAAGTGCACACATTTTATCGACAAATGATAATGCAAACATGCCATACATTAACATCAAAAATCAGTGGTTGCTACACTTTGTACAGTGTGTTTACTTTTGCAAGAAGGTAATGCCCCCAGAACAGAACAACATGCATCTGAATTTCACCATCCACTCAGTTAACTGAAAGATTTGAGCATAATCTGCTACCACCAAACCTCACGCCATTTCATTTCCATAATTAATGTGCCATTTAGATATCTCTCTCGCAAGCTGCAAAGGCTGTTTCTACTGTCTCTACAAGAGTTTTACAGTAATGTGGCCCCACACTCATCATGTTTGGTTTTATTCATGGTTTCACCTCTCCTCAAATTCACCAGTGCTTCCAAGAGCACATAAAATCTAAGTACAGGCAGAATGTATTTAAAGAGCACACATACCGGAGGCAATGAAAATGAGCAACCCATGGTTCCGTTTCCCAGATGTTACCATTTTCATGACAGATGTGAGGTCTTGCCTACATTTTCTTGCTGATTTTTCATTTCAGGTTTGAGGCCCCTCCACCACCCACACCAAAGAAGAGACCTGCCAAAACTGAAACCGTCAAAGTAATTAATGATCTTTTAGAGCATTGCAGCCTTCCCAGCGTCTTGAAATTGCCTACACTCCTGATTAATTTGATTATCCCATAAATGTGTTGATAAAAATGTCTCATGCCTAGGTTCTTCAAGATCAGCAAGTGGGGGACACAGTTGCCACTGAAACTGGAGAAAAAAAGATCCCTGAAGTGTCCACAGGTGAGACTTTGTGATGGTGGTTCTTCTGAATTAGCCATTTTAGAGTGCTATATTTGAAGATAATGTTGCGAAATTAACACAGTGTGCATTCCCAGAATTGGTATTTCTGTTGCAAGTGATTAAACATGATAGAATAAAATTGATGTGAAATGTTTTGAAAAATGGAGATACAAATCATTGCTGTGAATTTGAAGTACAGAACCATGAAACAGAATAGTATACAAGTCTTTGCAATAATTGTTTTCATATTTAGCTTGGCCGATGAAACATAGGACACATCAGTAAAAAAAAATTTTGTAGCCCTACTCTAACCCTGTCCCCAACCCAATCTGTTCAGTTTATAGAGATTTGGTGTGTGCAGTTTTTCTCCGGTTTCTAGTCTAACACTTGTTTGTTGTTTTAATTTTATTTACGCTATAAGTATACAAGCCTTTTTATGTTAAAGGTCTGTTTTTTTGCTCATTTGTAGACCCTCATCTGAAAGATGGAACTAACAATGACAACATCCAGCGATCCCTGGAGAAGACTGTGGAGGTGGAGGCTAAGGGGGATGATAGCCTGCTGCAGAGCAAGACCGCTTCACCCTTCAGCGATCTGTATCAAATGATCAAACAATCCCTGGATGTCAAGACCCCTCGGAAATCTTCTGCCAGCGTGCTTCAAACACCTACCTCAAGGTTTTGCACTCCAAAGCCTTATTCAGTCAGGAAAAATGATGGAAAACCCGTCATTTCCACAGAAGACAAAAGCACTCCTAAGAAGGATGAAGCTATAGTCCCTCCTGTGGCTGATGAAACCAAGGGGGAGGCTGAAAATGTAAGCAACGGGACCCCGAAGTCTGTTAAGAAGCAGAGGAGGTCCTTCCAGGTTCCTTCTACTGAGATGGCCAAATCTGAAGCTGAAAATGCTGCCAAACCTGAAGATGAAAATGCTGCCAAGTCTGAAGCGACTTCCCCCCAGAAGAGAAGCCGTACACCCCCCAAGAGGTTTACTGCAGGTGAGGTTATTGAGCAAATTTCCGCAACGCCACCAGTGAGACGGAGAAGCAAGGAGGCCAAACCTGCGGTGACTGAGGAACAAGAAGAGCAAGCAGCTACTTCTCCCAAAACAGATGGTCTTCGAAAGGCATCACCAAGGAACTCTGGGAAAGTAGAAAAAGGTAATAAATATTTTAATCCATCCATTATTTCTTTGAATTTGTTAAGTGTGTCAACCAGAGTACAGTAATTATTCAAGCATGTTATGTTAACATATTTGTTACTGACGTACAATCATGTTTTAAATTAATTTCTTAGTGAAAGAGACGTCCAAAAAACGCAAAAGTGAAGAACTCGGGGCTGACCTGCCCGCACCAAAAATAAAGAGGAAGCGGGTTTCCTTTGGAGGTTTCCTGTGTCCTGAGTTATTTGACAAACGTCTGCCTCCTGACTCTCCACTATGCAAAGGGGCCAGTCCACGGAGAAGCTTGGTTGTGTCTAAACCCAATCAGTCACTGCTGAGACGAGCATCAGTCATTGGCTTGCTACAGGTAAGCATTTAGTGGAGGATGATGACTCTAGTAGTTTGACACAACATTTAGAATTGTTATCCATCATATAATCTTATTTAAAATGTATGTTTCTTGTAGGAGAAAAAAATGAGGACTCCATCACCTAAGAAGTCACCGAGTTCCAAGAATGCGTCTCCTAAGACCCCAACACCTGGAAAGACAACACCGAAATCCAGATCCCCCTCTCCCAAGGCTGCAACTCCTGCAAAGAAGTCGCCAAAACCCAGGACCCCCTCTCCCAAGGCTGCAACTACTGCGAAGACGTCACCAAAACCCAGGACCCCCTCTCCCAAGGCTGCAACTACTGCGAAGAAGACACCAAAATCCAAGAGTCCATCTCCTGCAAGGGGAAGGTCTCCCACTGTCCAGACTCCCAAAGTACAAGGGCGCTTCTCTGTGTCACACATCACCACACCGTCTCCAATCGCAGAAGTTGATGTTTCTGACCAGTTGCCTTCAGTCACTGAATCACCTAAAATAACCCAGAGGAGGAAGAGCACCTCACGGGAGACTCCAAGCACTGCAAAAGTAATACGCAGAAGAAGTGGCATTTCACGGGCATCTATGAAAGGTATGTTTCAGTTGACTTCGACTATTATAAAATATTTCCTGATTTTTGATGATCTGTAGTTTGCTCGGGGCCTCGCCTTTTTATTTATTTATGTTGCATATTTTCTTTTTTGTGTGTCTCCTTTCAGTCAAAAATTCCTGGGCAGACATTGTGAGATTTGGACAAACTAAGGCTCAAGTGGCAGCTCCAGCTAAAAAAACAGTCACCAAAAAGACAACGAAGAAGACTGTGTCCAAACCACAGGTAAAGTAAAATACTGGTTACATTTACATCATTGTAACAATTAGATGTTTTTTTTCTAGTCTTGCAACAACCATAACTTGTTTGACTGGTTTTAATCAAAGGACTTAAATTATTAAGTTTACTCATACTGCACGTCAGCTGTTACTGTAATGGATTTATATCTTGTTGTGATGTTAGCATGGTTATCATTTAAAACAAACTACAGTGACCACGTCTTTCTCAATCTTCTCAGACCCCTGCAATGAAACTCAAAGGCCTCGTCAGCACTGGACATGCAGATTCACCGGTTACCATCGTTGTGGGCAGAGCTCACAAACTAACAGTTGTACATCCAACTGGTGCCGCACCAAAATTGGTCACCAATGTTGCGCTCTTTAAAAAGAACATGAAAATGGACGAGGACTTGACTGGTAATTACCCATTTTCCATCCCAACAAATGAGAACAATTGTTTTTGGTGATGTAATTTGGACTTCAATATTGCATCTGCTTATATTGTGTGTTGTGTTTTCAGGAATTTCTGAAATGTTAAAGACTCCTGTAAACCCAAGGAAGGGGAGATCTGTAATCAATGAGAACAATGCTGCAAAGACGCCAGCGGGCACATCTGTGGTGGAACCATCAGTGTTGAACACACCAGAGGAGCCAGGTACAGTGTGTGGTGTGATTGTTTACTGGGAGAGAACCAAAGCATGACGTTTGTTTTCTGCAAAATCACTAAGGGGTAGGGATGGGTATCGTTAGGATATAATCTATACTACCACTCGTATCAATACTCCTTAACGGTTCGGTTCTTTTATGGATACTCTTTATCGGTTCTTTTTCATAACTAATTAATTGCTTTTTAATATACTATTTAAAAAAAAAAAAAAAGAAGAAGAATAAATTCAGAACAAAAGTAGAATGTATTTATATTTTAAAAATAACTAAATGTTGTTTTAGAGCAGCAACAGTCATGTTTAGAAAAACAAAGTCACTATATATACTCAATAATCACACTGGAAACAAATCTAACATGTCAATAAAATAAATCATATTCCTTAGTGAAGTTGAGAGAGAATGAAGAACACAGACATCTGTCGGTATCGGTCCTTGTTCCTGTCCTTCACTGATGCAGGTACCGCTGGTAAAAAGGAGGGGCTGCTTTGTCTCAGCCAGCAGATCAGTTTACTAAGATACGTGGCAAACTAAGCTAAACAAACACTTTTCTACAGGTTTACAGGTTTATGTTTGTTGAACAGGTGTATTGAGAGAGCAGAGGTGATAAGAAATTACACCAAAACGTCAGAGATTATAAATGCTCTGGTCTTTGTTAATTTAGCACCGGTTCCCTAATAAGGGGTTTGTGAGATTAAGCCTATTAGGTAATTAGGTGTTAAAAAATGTGACTTATTTTACAGGTGAGATGATGGTGTCTCCACTGAGTGTTTCGTCTGCAGTAAAAGACCGAAGCTACAACAGTGAGGCAGTCCAACGCCTCCTTGATGATGATCAAGAGTCCAGCTTTGTCAGTGACACCCCTGCCCTGGATGATTCTAGCGAACAGCAGTGCCCAGATTTGAAGACGACCTCTGTAACAACTCCCAAACAGAAACCAGAATTGCCAGAGTGTCTCACTGGAGGGAAGAAGATCATGAAGACGCCAAGACAGAAGGCTGAAGCTGTTGAGGACCTGAGAGCGAAGATTTTGAAAACTCCTAAGCAGAAACCAGAACAACAGGAGTGTCTCACTGGAGTGAAGAGGATCATGAAGACGCCAAGACAGAAAGCCGAGCCTGTTGAGGACCTGAGAGGGAAGATTTTGAAAACTCCTAAGCAGAAGCCAGAACAACAGGAGTGTCTCACTGGAGTGAAGAGGATGATGGAGACTCCAAGACGGGGGGCTGAACCTGTAGAGGACATCAAAGTGGAACTTCTGACAACTCCCAAACAGACGCCTGAACAACAAGAGTGCCTCACTGAAGTTGAGACAATTTGTGAGACCCCACAACAGCAGTCTGCACCAGTGGAAGGCATTGAGGGACTTCAAGAGCTCATGGAGGAGCCAGTGACTGAACCCACAGGACAACTGGAGACACATGAGGTAAACAATGAACTGAACACTGCAAAAGGCTTTTTATTAGGATTGTAAATCTCTTTCACATTACAGGAAGTCATTTGGTCGAATATGAAAAACAAACATTTTTATTAAGAGTGTCAGGTACTCACAGTTGAGCAAGCTGTATTTGCAGTTTATCCTTTCATTGATAAAACACTGGACATTGAGGCTTATTTTAAGTTTAGACTAAAATCTGTGAAATGTAATCTGTCAAAGTGACTGCTCATTGTTTTTTTTTCTCTTTTCTCTTTTTTTTTAACAGATTGCCGATCAAACGCCTCTGGATTGTGATGAAGACGTAGCAAAAGGTTGGTTCTTAGGTGCGATAAGAATAATGTTAGATGAATAATAAATTACATTAGTGATTATGTAAGCTAAATTACATTGATGAGCTGATTATTTTTATGGTTTTAATTGTCTTCTCTCCTTGTATAGAACTAGACTTTGCCCCCAAGGAGCAACAAGATGATGTGCCATCAGATGTCGTTGATGATGTTCCCCAAGTTGACATGGAAAAAGGTATGTTGACTAATATTTATCCCTTTAATTGGTTTGTTACTTTAACCTGAAAACTTGGGCTTTGAGAGATTTGTTTTCTGAAACGTGGAAATTCTGCGTATTGATATACCTTACGATATACAAAGTCTGCTCTAAAAACTATAACCATTTTTAAAGTAATTTTTGTCCTAATAGAAGTCGGACTATCTGAAAGAATCATGGCACAAAAATACTTGTATTATTAATAATAAATATTTCAACAGCTAAAAACTACCACAACTAATTTTTCCTGTATTTTTCTTATTTTTGTATATATTTCTTTGTCTTATTTTAGAAGCAGATGCAAATGAAGTTGTCGTTGATGACCACTTAAAGGAGGAGACAAGTGGGCACGATGATGATGAATCATTAGATGTCGTGGAAACTGCAGCTGTAGAGGACAATTTATCTGTGGAACAAACTAAATTGGACACAGTAGATGAGGGTGTGTCCGAAGAACAGCCTAAAGTGGACACAGTAGAGGATGTGTCTGAAGAACAACCTAAAGTGGACACAGTAAATGAGGACGTATCTGAAGAACAACCTAAAGTGGACACTGTAGATGAGGACGTGTCTGAAGAACAGCCTAAAGTGGAGACAGCAAATGAGGATGTGTCTGAAGAACAACCCAAAGAGGACACAGCAGATGAGAAGTTATCTGAAAAACAGCCCGAAGTGGACACCGTAGATGTGGGTGTATCTAAAGAACAGCCTAAAGTGGACAACGTAGATGAGGACGTATCTGAAGAACAGCCTAAAGTGGACACAGTAGATGAGGACGTATCTGAAGAACAGCCTAAAGTGGACACAATAGATGAGGACGTATCTGAAGAACAGCCTAAAGTGGACACAGTAGATGAGGACGTATCTGAAGAACAGCCTAAAGTGGACACAGTAGATGAGGACGTATCTGAAGAACAGCCTAAAGTGGACACAGTAGATGAGGACGTATCTGAAGAACAACCTAAAGAGGAGACTACTACTGGCAACGTCACAGAAATGGACACAACTGCCACAAATCCTGTCCATGAGAAGAAACTTGGTCGAGGCAGAAGGGCAAAACCAGTGGAGTCTAAAGCAGCTGATGATAAACAGGAGGCAGCAGAACACTCTGAAGAACTTGTCATCCCTGCTCCAGTCAGAGGAAGAAGAGGCAAGAAAACTGAAGCTGCAGCACCACCCGCTGTTAGAAAACCAACAAGAGGCAAAAATGCAAAGTCTCAAGAAAGCACCTCTGATGATCAACCTGAAATCGAACCAGAGAAAACTGTGGAAACACTGGTGACTGAGGTTCCCTCTGAAGCTGTGAGTGATCAGACGTCTCCAGTAAAAGAAAATGCACCCCCTGCAGAGGAAGCTGTCGTGAAGCCTGTCAGAGGGAGGAAAACTAAACAAACACCTGTTGAGCCAGAGCCGGAAAAAAATGAAGTTGCGAGTGATGCTCAACCTGAACAGTCCATTCCTGCTCTTGGAAAACCCAAAAGAGGGAGAAAGACCAAACCTGATACTGTTGAACAAAATGAGGTGGCAGAAGACGCAGTCGTCGCTGTGGAGACCAAGCAGCAGTCTCAGCCTCCAGTCAGGGCTAAGAGGGGAAGAAATGCCAAACAGGAAGAAGAATCAGTTGAGACTACTAAATCCCAGGAGCCCGCTACAAAATTAAGAAGAACCAGGAAGGCAGAGCAAAATCAAGCTTCTGGAGATCAAGCTGAAATCGTCCAAGAGGTTAAAACTGAAATGGTACCAGAACCTGAGAGAATGGAAACTACTCCCCAGGCTCCTGTAACCGAGAGCCTGCCTGAAGTGGAGACGGCAACTTGCGAAGTCTCAGAAATGGTTGCAGCTGTCGTTCAGAAGAAACCTGGTCGAGGCAAAAGGGCAAAACCAGTGGAGTCTAAATCAGCTGATGATAAACAGGAGGCAGCAGAACACTCTGAAGAACTTGTCATCCCTGCTCCGGTCAGAGGAAGAAGAGGGAAGAAAACTGAAGCTGCAGCACCACCCGCTGTTAGAAAAACAACAAGAGGCAGAAATGCAAAGTCTCAAGAAAGCCCCTCTGATGATCAACCTGAAATGGAACCAGAGAAAGTTGTGGAGGCACTGGTGACTGAGGTTCCCTTTGAAGCTGTGAGTGACCAGACATCTCCAGTAAAAGAAAATGATTCTGCACCCCCTGCTGAGGAAGCTGTCGTGAAGCCCGTCAGAGGGAGGAAAACTAAACAAACACCTGTTGAGCTCCCTCAACCAGAGCCAGAGAACAATGAAGCTGTGAATGACGAGCCTCCAACAGAAGACGCTCAACTCCAAAAGTCCATTCCTGCTCTTGGAAAACCCAAAAGAGGGAGAAAGGCCAAACCTGATACTGTTGAACAAAATGAGGTGGCAGAAGATGCGGTCGTCGCTGTGGAAACCAAGCAGCAGTCTCAGCCTCCAGTCAGGGCTAGGAGGGGAAGAAATGCCAAACAGGAAGAAGAAAAGTCTACTTCAGTCGAGACCATTAAATCCCAGGAGCCGGCTACAAAATTAAGGAGAACCAGGAAGGCAGAGCCAAACCAAGTAGAACCAAGAGAAGAAGAAGTCAAAGCTGTTGAAACGGTTGTCCCAGAGGAGGCTGAAGCTCCAGTAGTTGCTGAACCAGTGAAAATGACTGAACAGGCTACAAAACCCAAGAGAGGAGGGCGGAAAGCTAAACAAGATCCTGAGAGTGAAACCCCTGTCGAAGAGGTCCCTGCCGTCAGCGCCACAGACAAACTCAAACGGGGTAGAAGAGGAAAACAAGCTACTGAAGAGGATGCGGTCACTGCTGTAGTACCAGAGGAAAAACCTGAAGAGCTGGAGACTGAAGAGAAGAATGAACCAGACACTCCAGTTATTAAGCAAAGCAGGGCACGGGGGGCCAAAACTGCTGTGAAAAGCAAGGTTTCAGAAGCTGTTCCAGCCAAGAGAGTCCGTCGAGGTGCAGCAGGTGAAGAGACGAACGCAGAATCCACAGTCCTGGTTTCAGAGCCTGTGTCAACTCCAGTAAAGCCAGCCAAAAAGGGGAGGCAGGCAGCAGCAAAGCCCACAGCTGATTCAAGCAGTGCTGTGGTAGAAGACACAAAAACGTCTAAAAAAGCTGTCAATTGGAAAGCAGACTTGGAAGACGTTGAGATTCTAAAAGCAACACCTGTAAAGGCAGTTCGAGGTAGGAAGGCAAAACTTGGAGGCCAAGTCGACACTGAGAGCAAGGAGGCCGACAAAACTGAAGAGACGGATCTCTCAGACAACGTTGTTGAAGCTCAGCCCGTCAAGAGAGCCAGGCGAGGGGCAAAGGTCGCTGACAAAGCAGAGGTGGAAAGTGTCGAGGCTGACGCTCAGCCGAAAACACGACGAGGAAGAACGGCAAAGAAATAAAGGCATTTGTGTATATATATATTCTTAATCCTTATGACCTTTTCCTTTTTGTACTTGGTGTTTTTATTAGGTTGTATTGCATTTTAGAAAGTCGTTTTCTAAACTGAAAATTAAGCACTGCTTTTTTTTCAATACCGCAGGGAATCTTGTATTAACCATTTCATTTGTGACAAGTTGTATGTTGGTCATTGCTGGTTTTACAAATATTTTTATGGTGAAAAAAGTGATTATTAAATTTTTTTTGTACAATGAAATAATGTGTCTGAATTTGTCTTTTTGTACCAAACATTTCTCTGGTGCATCTACATGTGGGGTTAAAATGACTGAGATGGTAATACACCTCAGCCTATTTTGGGTACAGTTTCTACTCTGGTGTCTGGGCTCTACTATTGTCGCATTTTTGTCAGTTACAGGAGGCGTTTGAAGATGAGAATGAAAAGGGAAATGAAATTACATTTGCTTTCATGTGCAGGAAAAATAAAAAGGGGTTTATTCACAGGAAGTAATACACTACTTTCTAAGAGGGCTAAGTAAAAGAGTGAGGCTGGCAAATGTAAATTGGTAAATGGACAGATTTATAAGAAAACTCCACAAAGCTTTTAACCAAGATTGAGCCATAATGCATACAGAAGCCTGCTTTTGCAGAAAATGTGAAACAAACATTAAGCTTTGATTCTCCACCAACCAGCATTACAGAATGGTTATTTTAGTGTAGCATTTACCACTAGAGACATTTCAATCCATTTGCTTGGAAATTGCAAAATAATACTTTTTTTCTAGACCCCTTTCAAAAGACTTGTTAAGACATATGACAGATTGAAAAAGTATGCAATAAAATCAGTGCGATAATAAATTTGAATAAATTACACTAATATTAAACTTAGTTAGAAATCAGCACAGAAGTGACAAAAAGAAAAGATGCATATTTACCACTAGAGACATTTCAATCCATTTGCTTGGAAATTGCAAAAATAATATTTTTTTTTTAGACCCCTTTCAAAAGACTTGCCCTTGTTCAGACATATGACAGATTAAAAAAGTGTGCTATGAAATCAGTGCGATAATACATTTGAATAAATTCCACTAATATTAGAAATCAGCACAGATGTGAGAAAAGAAAAGATGCATATTTTATTTCAGGCTTTGCAGCACAAATAGATAACCATACACTTCCACGTAACACACACTCACATACACACACTTGTCTTTTTGATATATTTACTGTATGTTATTGTTATTTTATATATATTGTCCTAATTGTTTATTATCACTATTATGTAGTCATATTATTTCTTTATATTAATAGGTGGAGGCTTCAGATAAGCCCAGTGGTTTTTTTTGCCTCTTCATGCTCTGTATATTATTCTTTTTTTTTTTTGTTATGTTGTATAGTCTTAAATTGTGAAACAAATAAATAAAAAATAAAAATGACATTCACCGGAAACCTGGTGATAAAACAGGAAGAACACCGGACACATTTTCTAGACGGACTCGGAACAAACGCACACCGGACGCTGGAGCTGGAGGGAGATTTGAGTCGGAGGCGCATGGAGAACAAGTTGGCCTCAAACTTGGCTGACGGCTTTAGTTGTTGACTTATTTCTCGCTTTATAGTTCTATTGTACTTGTTTCGCCGTCATGGAAGCAGACAGAGACATAAAGACGACACCGAAAGGCTTTCACTGCAGCCTGTGCAACGTCAACTTACCAAACTGTGAGTACGCTCATGTAGTGTATCATAACACTCAGCCAGCTGCTGCTAAACTATGCTGCTCAAAGGTCTTTGGTGTATTGCTGTATATGGTTAAACATATTTGTTTTATTAGTTGTTGTTTTTTTGTTAATGGGTTAATTGGGTCAGATTTTTTGAGAGGGCATTGAAGGGTCTTCA
Source organism: Sebastes umbrosus (assembly GCF_015220745.1). Taxonomy (NCBI): domain Eukaryota; kingdom Metazoa; phylum Chordata; class Actinopteri; order Perciformes; family Sebastidae; genus Sebastes; species Sebastes umbrosus. Next base: position 10,955,541 of record NC_051288.1, on the reverse strand, counting down.
TTTTTCCTTGCCCCAAATTTATATTTTATTTCACCCTTTTCTCACAAATTGACTTTATAAAAAGATAAATAGATAGTAACTTTATTAATCCCGAGGGAAATTCAAGTTTCCAGCATCACAGTTCCATAGTGCAAAATATGTTAGTAAAAAAGTTAGTAGTGCAAAGTACAAACAAAAATATAAAGATATAAAAATACAAGGAGATGAAGAAGAAAACTGTTAAAACTGAATATAGTGCAGGGAAACAGCTGTGATACACTACTATTAAAAAGTGAATATAGTGCAGAAGAGACTGTTAAAAATGAATATAGTGCAGAAGAGACTGTTAAAAATGAATATAGTGCAGAAGAGACTGTTAAAAATGAGTATAGTGCAGGGTAACTCCAGTAGCTTAGTCTAAAGTACACTGTGTGCATTATTATCTGTCCTGCAGACTGTCCTCCTTCCTAGAGAGGAGTTGTACAGTTTGATGGCTCGAGGACAAAGGATTTCCTGAGTCCTTGGGGAGTTGAACAGTTATAGTATCAGAGCATTTTGTAGTAGGTGGGGCGACCAATATGTCAGTTCTATGACAGAACCACTAAATGTGGATCTTTATAGTTAAACCTGCAGTAGGCAGAATGTTTTTGGCATCATTGGGCAAAGAGATTTCATAATAACCTTTCAGCATATTGTAATTCAAGTGTTCTGAGAGAAAACTACACTTCTGCTCCTCCTCATGGCTCTGTTTTTCAGGCTTTAAAAAATCTAGCCGGTGATGGGAGACTTTGGCCAATCACAGGTCATTTCAGAGAGAGAGCATTCCTATTGGCTGTGCTCCGGCTGGTGGGCGTTGCTTGGTATTTCCTCAACTGATCTCAACATGGCTGTCACAAACTTTCTCATTTTAAAGCTAAACAGTACACTACAAGATGTTTCTGAAAACATTTGAGGTGAGAAATAGGCATTACAGTAACATAATATTGATTAATATTTGATCAGCGCTGCTTAGTTTGACCGTCTGATCAGAGTTTGCAAGTGATTGACAGCTGCTCAGAGACGGCAGGCTCCAGCTCGGCTCTGATTGGTTGTTTTCCTCCGGTCTGTGAAATCTTGCAGATGCCATCAGGAGCACTGGAGGACACAGAGGCACATTTTTTCAGATTACCTGTCTCATGCACTACTGTCAGGATACAGTAACCGTTTTGTATAAATAACTTTTTTAAATCATATTTGCTCCATTTCTACCCACTTTAAGAGTTTTTCCGATGCCGTATCGTTGTTGCTCATATTTAAATTTCTCTGCAGTGCCAAGCTTGGAACAGCATGTCAAAGGGCGGAAACACCAGACGTTGAGCACGGTGCGGTCAACCAGGAAGTCCCAGGAGGATCACAGTGTGTTTGTCAGTGGCATCAAGCCTGCCATCTCTCAGACTGACATAACTGACTACTTCCAGCAGTTTGGGCCTGTTTCAGATGTCGTCATGGATAAAGACAAGGTCAGCCAGCTGTTTTACATGATGTCCATAGCCTCGTAGTGCTCGTCTTTGCAGTATATGTTTATACAAATAGTGCTGACGGTCCGTGTATTTGCAGCATATGGAAAGTGACTGATGAACCCCAATGTAATATGTGTCACTCTGCATTCACAGGGCGTGTACGCCATCGTGCAGTTCTTTGAGACGGACAGCATCCAGGCGGCCCTGTCCTGTGTTGAGCATCAGATGAAAGGCTTGAAGCTGCGCGTCAAACCCCGGGATAAGAAGGAATTCAAGTTGATCCCCAAGAAGAATTCGTCCCAGAACCTACAACAAGTTTTTGAACGTCTCAAACCTCAGCTGTGTCAGTTGGTGACGGTAAGCAACTTGATGTCAAACATAAAGCCTGAATTATGCGAATGAAAGTATGGGACTTTAAGGATGACAAATACACTTGGTTGTAAGGAGCGTTACAGCCTCTAGGGGCTGCTATTGAGGCCCTTTAGATTCTGGAGTTTCAATTTAGTTCCATACTACTTTATATCTTAAATTAACCATAAAATCATGTTGTTTGATATAAAATTAATGTACAGTTTATACTTTACTAACTATAACTTAGGAAGTAATGTTAATATCACACCGTTTTGGGATTTGGTGTACAAAAAATGGAAATACTTTTTTCATGTATACTGACAGGAAACGATGCAGATGCACTGATAAGCTTTATGGTACATGTCCACAGGATCCGTCCTTTCCACGCTTCCCATTCATTGTCTATATAAACAGCCGTGCAATGCATTCTGGTAGCGCGACGGCGCGATTAGAGAGATTTGCATCACATTGGCCGCACCTTATTTGCATAAATTTGAGGATTTCTAGGATACTTTGTGCAAATCAGGGGCGTCTGGCGCGACTCGCCGCCTCTAGAAACTCCTGAAAACCTTTTAAACTAACCGCTGTTGATCTAAAATAAAGAAAGGTTTAGAAACTGCATGGCTTATTTGTCGCTAAAAATGTTTTCAGCATCACATTTCGGTGAACGTTTTTCATAATAGAAGAGAAAAAGGTTTCCAAAAGAGCTGCTATGTTGGTTCTGGTTTGAAGGCTTGGAGCAGCAGCCAACAAGGGAAGGCATTTGTCCACTCAGGTGCCTTGTATCCAGTGGCAGTCCATCAAGCATCCAGTGCTGGGAAGCAAGGCGATCCCTCGTGTCCAAAAAACGCCCCTGTGGACACGTACCATTAGTCTGATGTAATCAGAATAGACCAGCTTATTATAACATGTATATGTGTTACCAAGGTGTTGTCCTTTGTTCTCCTCCAGGTGAATGCACAGATGCAGCACGTCGTAGAGCGATTTCAGCTGGGAGAAAACGAAAAGAAGGCCCGAGGCTTGCTGGTTCAACTCCTGCAGGAGATTTTCGTAGAGTTTTTTCCAGGTGATCATTTTGTAAACACCCGTACAGAAAGTCCGATTCTGAAATCTTGTCTTACACAATAATTGTGCAAAAGATCGATTCGCTCTCTCACTTTTAATACTGTGTTTGGATTGGTTGCAGACAGCCAGATTCAGCCATTCGGTTCATCTGTAAACACTTTCGGCATCCACTCCTGCGACTTGGACCTGTTCCTGGACCTGGAAAACACCAAGGTGTTCCAGGCCAGTTCCAAGTCCACTGCGGAGCAGGTCTGACATTTTTACATACACAGTAATTGGTGCCTATAAAGTGCCTTTTTGACCCATTGCTGCTACCAAACATAAGGTTTTGGATTTACACAAATCTATTGCCAAAATATTAAATAATGTAACTTTATAGGGAGCCTGCTGTGTATTGAAACATCCTTCTTTTTCTTTTTGTCTTCCCTCTTTCTTCAGACAGGGGAGGGCACGTCGGACGACGGGCGCTCTGAGGACTCCATCCTGTCTGATATTGACCTGTCCACTGCCTCTCGGGCCGAGGTCCTGGACCTCGTGGCAACAATCCTCAAACGCTGTGTCCCCAATGTGCACAAAGTCAGCGTGGTCAGTGCTCGCCAACCCGTAGTCAAGTTCCATCACCGCGAGCTTAACCTGCAGGGAGACATCACCATTAACAACAGGTCAGTCAACGATTCCTAGGATGATGCTGTGTAGAAGTGGTGTCACGATTTTGATTCTAAATCAGAAATCGATCGCAATGAACTTCCGATTTCGACCATCGAAATCAAAAGCAGGATCGTTGATACATTTTTTTTCTCCGCCCACGCCCACTTGAAAGAAAATACAGCTGGACTCAAGAACTGTAACCGACACCTCACTCATGGTTGAAACTATAAACCAGCATAAAAATCCCGATCACCAACATAAGCCACCATGTTCTGAACAGACACATTACATTACAAACACTAACAAAAGTACCATTTGCAATTTGGAACATGAAAGAGCAAACTTAAACTACTCAGTCCAGCACTCGGGACGAGGCGGGCATGATGGGAAATGTGAGCCGTCCTTGTCGCTACGATACTCGGGGCACTTCCTGCATATGCCTATGGCATTTTACACTGCATGAATTAACCCAGCGGCTAGCGGATTTTAGTAAGTTAGTTCCTTACTCATCATAGCTCTTCTACTCTTACTTGGTTTAACATTAAGTCACTGCATCTCCCGACAGAACAACACCACGGTTGAATTTCAGCCTACATGCACGTTTTTTCAGCTCAACGTTGTTGAGTCAGAGCAGCTGATATTGGTAGCAACTAGCGGGACTGCCGAATGCCGTCTCTCAGCGCACACAAAGCTCCACCTCCGCCCTCGCTGACACACAGCGATCAGAGGAGAGAGAGAGAGGAAAGAGGGAAGAGGGAAAGAAAGAGATGAGAGAAACAAGCGCGACAGTAAATGACAACAAAACCGTGTTTTTGTAGATTACAGCACACTTGTAATGTACTGCAGAAGGATTTCTGTTTTGTTTTTGTAATAATGATGTAATGAGGTGGGTCACACAGATACTGGTATTGAAAAGATGCAGCTTTTTATATTGTGGACTGATGTAGTCTAATTATATGTGTTATAGTCTAACACTTTCTAAATAAAAAGGGAGTTCAGTTCTCTTTTTAAGAAGAATTTGAACGTGTAAATGACAGTTGTCAGGGCATAAAACCAATGATCTGTTGATCTTTATGAATCAAGACTCCATAGTCCAACAATGGTATGTTTACATCGAAAATCAAATCGAATTGTGACCTTAAAATCGAAAGTCAAATCGAATCGTGGATTTGGAGAATCGTGACACCCCTTCTGTGTAGCATTAAAAGTCATCAGATGTGGTGAGAAATGTTTCTATCTTGTACAGTGAGGCTGAAGTACCGTATGGTTTTATTTTGTTCCTTCACTAGACTGGCAGTCAGGAACACCCGCTTCCTCCAGCTGTGTTCAGGGATGGATGACCGGCTGAGGCCTCTGGCATATACCATCCACTACTGGGCCAAGCAGAAGCAGCTGGCTGGTAAGATGAAATGACTTGAACCTTAGAGCACAGCGTATGTAGCACCAGTTCTGTTTGTAATAATAGATTTTTTTACACTCATGATTAGTGTTGTTGTTGTTATCTGTACATTTAGGTAGTTATTTCATTATTTGGTCAACAGATGTCAGTAGAGCTCCACTTGCCCCTTATGATCTTGTAGGGATCTGTCTGGACACTGTCTGGATTTGCAATGCCTTTTAGTGCCAAGTTACGGAAGCTGCGGTTACAAGCACATCTCTGTTTTTGTTGTAATAGCACAGGCTGCGTCCCCTGATATAGAATCAAAACTTAATAAGAATGTTCTTCATTGAAGAGCACACTAATTACCTTTTACTCCTGGGGCACATCATCTTTATTCCCTTTGATGAGCCGTAGCCTCCACGCTGCCGGTGCAGCTTTCAACAAGGCACTCGTGCAGAGTGATTAACAAAGCACGATGGGATCAGTTGCATGTGAGGCTGCTGTTGTAATCCAAACGTTTTGAAGTGGTTGCATAGATCTGTGTTGCCAGGTGCCAAAAAATCAAATAAGAAAAAAAAAAAAGATCATATTTTAGAAGTGAAGTCAAATCAAAGAACTGAGTTTGTAACTATATGAATCTGGGCTTTTTCGCAGTCTACATTACGTCCACAAATTCACTAAGTTGACAGTGACATCTTACTACAAGCCAGTGTTCCATCATTCACGTTACAGAACACACTATCCATCGTAGCGTGTAAGCAAACAGGTTACAGGTAAACCATTTTTATACCGTGCATAAACCCAACAAAAATGTAGGTTAACCAAACTAAACAGTTTGATACTTAAACCAAAAAAGTTTAAAACATGTTGTAAGTAAGTAGCGACAATGACTTTAGCATCAGATGTCAACAGAGCTGTGATTGGATCATTAACGGCGGATCCAGTTCTGTTTGCTGCTGGATTACATCATTTACATTGTTTGATTATGGTACCAATTATTGATTGTACATCATACAGAGGGCTGAATTACTGTATAAATATAGCAGCTATTGTATACCTGCTTTTAGTGCTGGGCAATATAGCTTATAAATAATATCTCTATTTTTAGGCTACAGCCGATGTATTTCTCGATATTTTCTCAAAAATAACATCATTGTTTGATTTAACCCTTTAGTGCGTACGACCATACTAGCGTGATCATTCTAGCAAACTAATCTGAACACTTTGAGTTGGTGTACCTTCATATTGAAGTCAGATTGGTATTTGGAAATGTATTCTTATTAAGGTGACTAATTATTCACACAATTGATATTACATTTTTCTCAAAAAATCAGGTGGTAGTTTTTTTTTTTTTTTTTTTTTTTTTTTAATTATCATTAATTTCATCTGTTTGATATTCACTTTGTTTTACTTCTTTATTGATTGTTGACAGACTGACTGACATTGAATTTATGCTAAATTACCGATCACATTTACCGGAAGATCACTTATTATTTTGAAGGCAGTTCTTGGTCACTTTTATTTTAAAGTCAGTTCTTACACGTTCTTACCGTAATGCCTAGTATATATACGTCCCGCAAAACAACGTGGGAGCTAGTTTGACAGCCCTTTTCGATTTCAAAGTGGAGGTTGGCATCTTCAATCGCCCTTTCCAACCTCAAACGGTAAACTCGCTTTGACGGCGGGCGCTTCACTTCTCTTTCCTAGTTCCCTGCTTCCCTCCAGATACAAAAACGCACATCCCTGCTCATAATCCACACACACTCGCCCAGGAGAGTGTGTGTGAGATGGGGAGAGCCGCAGGAGAAGCGAAATGCCAAAGTAAATGTTTGCGTTATAGTCATTTACTACATCCCATGTTGAACAAGCAGAAATGCATCAAGTAAATTCGATATATCGCCCACCCCTACCCGCGTTAATACTGGCATAGATGCCATTTAACATCAGTGTAATGCAGCTGGTGTATTTTTTGTATCACTAAGGAACAAGAGAACCAAACCCATGCCACAAAAGCCCCTCCACACCATTAATAATATGTTAATGCATTTATTTTTTGTATTTAGTTTCATCCTGTCAGCTATTAACAACACGACCACATTTGCATTGTGACGTGTAGGTAATCCCGGTGGTGCCGGTCCGCTGCTCAACAACTACGCTCTGACGCTGCTGGTCATCTTCTACCTGCAAAACTGTGAGCCTCCCGTCCTCCCCACAGTGGACCAGCTCAAGGACATGGCCTGTAAGTGCTGCGTTGCTCCTTCACTCAACGGGCCTCACACAAGAACATTTTCATCCTAAAGCTCTCTTGCTTTTTTTTCTGTGATGTTTGCTGGTACTAGTGTTCCAAGTCAGATTCACCAAACTCTCTTAACTGCACAAACTCATGAGGAGGTGCACGTTTGTGAGGTTTCATCATTGCCATCATCAGTGGGTTTTTTTCCTCTGTGGAGAGAGTTATATCTGTTCACTCGTTCGATAGGTTTGGACCACTCTTGGATTTTGTTCATACCTACGAGAAAATGGACAAGAAAATGAATGCCACAAATTCTCTTAAATCATTTTAAGAAGGAATCTGTGGGTGCGACTGGTTCTTGCAATGAGGCCCAATCCCTGCTTTTCTACAATACTGCACAAATAACAATTTAAACAGTCTTCATGAACAAAATCAGGGGAAACAACAAAAGAAATCTGCTTTCCAGTCTATTATTTGTGATTGCAATTGTGAAAATAGATGCAAGCAAAAGCATTTAAACTGAAATTTGGACAGCAAATTACTTGCACAGTATCTGTGTTTATATATGGGGGTGTTTGAATAAGATTAATCTGGGATTTAAGTAGGTCTCTTTCAATATACCAAATATTTCACTATTTAATGATAGGGTTGGTAATCTTCAAAGAGTTTTTGTTACATCTGTTGAAATTATCAGCCTACCTTCTAGGGTTGAGCGATTGGACGAATATATTTGCTGAGTACATCGCCGGCTGTTTTGTTTTAATTAGGCGATGTTTGTCAATTTATTTTACTAATTTATTCATCTGCCGAAGAACGAGAGCCGCTCAGCCGCTGCTCAGTGGGCCGAAGGATGCAGCGGGTGAAAACAACGTGCAGAGCCGGCATAGTTTCACATATAACTCTGTGAAATAAGGTTTTATTTCAACCAAACCAGAGTTGGTGATTGTTTGAAAGGCTAACCAAGATGGTTTTGCTGAGTTTTAATTAGTTTCTATTGAATGAAGTGTGTTTTACGATGCTCCGCTGCTTCTCAGCTGAAACAACGCCAGCATGGGAGGGGGGGTGCCATGCGTGCACACACACACACGCACACGCACACACACATCTATGCGAATATATCGGCAGTTGCCGGTTGTTGGGCTGACCGTGGCTGGTTGGAAAATTTTAACATATCGCCCAACCCTACTACCTACCTGCCTGCCTGCCTCTGTGCGCTAATTGCACATCACCAGTCTTCAACAAACTGCTAGCTTGACAGCTGTGAGTACTAACAATAGCCATGTTCCTTGTTTATGTTCATGATGATAATTTTGGGGATGCGCCTGAAGAGGCGGGCTGTCAGTGTTGCCGATTTTCTCGCTAGATTTAGCGACTTTTGGAGGATCCTGAATACCCTTGCTAGTTTCTCAAGATTACCAACCCTGGCTTTAACATAAAGAATTTTTACAGACAGATTAAAATTTCTTTCATATTGTAGATGATTTGGATGGTCCCGTACAATGGAGTCGGCAACTTAATTTGTCTGTTTTGTTGTGATTTCAATTGTATATGCTCTTTGTTAACATGTTTAATAATCATTATGTGTTGACCTCTTTGCAGGTGAGGAGGAAGAATGTGTGATCGAGGGCTGGAACTGCACCTTCACTAGTCAGCCTATTGCTGTGCCCCCCAGCACCAATACACAGGACCTCAGTAAGTGAGAGGAATTTAAAAAAAAAAGACAGAAATGTGTGATTTATAAGTCAGAGATTACCTGCAACATGCTTTTATTTACCTAGCTTCTTCATAAATTCTAGTTAACCTCCTTAAATACAAAGCCAACATCACCACTATAGACCCTAAATGTCCCTCTTCATGTTCATGTTTGTCTTTTCTATCCAGGCATCCTGCTCTCTGGCTTCTTCTCCTTCTATGCCAAGTTTGATTTTGCCAGTAGTGTCATATCTTTAAGGAAGGGGTGTGCACGCCCTATCATTGATTTCCTCAACAAGAATAAAGAGGAGGAGGCCATGCTTGAGGAAAACCCCACCAAGACCCAACCACACGGCCCCAAACTGGGCCCCCTAAATCTCTTAGACCCCTTCGATCTCTCCCACAACGTAGCCGGAAACCTGAACGAACGCACCCAGCGCAGCTTCCAGCGGGAGTGCCAGGAGGCCGAGAAGTACTGCCGCAGCCTGCAGTACCAGCGCAAATCCACCAAGGGGAAATCATGGGGGCTTGTGCGCTTATTCACCCCCCACGGGGAGGTCCCGCAGGCCAAAACGGAGCAGATGACCATCAGCATCCCCTTCAAATCAGCCTCGCTCCCCGAAGCACTGCGCAATCAGCTGCACATGGCGGGAGACGGTTTCCGGCTGCTGTGGTTTCAGAAGGTTTGCTCTGCTGTGGAGGGAGTTTTTCAAAGTGTTCTCAGGTGTCACCTCGCTCCCTCCACAGACGCAGATTCAGTTGGCGATGCCGCCGCAGAAATGGAAACTAGTTCCGCTTCCCTCAACGCGTCAATAAATGACAGCTACAACAGTGTTGAATCCCAAAACGAAGGCAGCCCGCCGGGTACGTCCGCGGTCGGTTCCAAGAGGCGGCTGTCTTCTTGCAGCGACGCTTCTGTGTCGCCTAAAGGCAAAAAGCCAAGACTGGCAAGAAGGGGCAAACCCGAGTGCCCTACCTGGATCTGTGTGCAGAAGCACGTGGTGTGGGCCGGCAGGAGGAAAGTGAGAAGGGAGCTGATCAAAGACACAGACTCGAGGCCGGAGGGCAGCTGCATGGAGCTGGAGTCCCAGGTCACAGCTCGTATCATTGAAAAAGAGCCGGAGCTCAAGGAGCCCCTGGAGTTCAAGGTCCAGCCACAGTTGGTGGGTGAAACAGAAAGCACCAAGGCAGTGCTCAAGATGGAGCCAACCAGCGACAAGACGGGAGTCTTTCAGGACTTCTTTCACTTCTTGGAAGTCTTCCTACCGAAGATGGTAGAGACACTGCTGCAGAAAGAAGTGGGTAGCACTTAAAATGGCACCTATTTCACATATGTCTCCTTTTAAATCTAAGAATTTTCTTTGTTTTGAATGAAAGGCGCCATTACTGCTACTTTGTATTAACCCTTTAGAGCGGGACATGAAAGAGCATTTTGTAGTTTTATGTTGATCAGCATCGATTGTTATATTTGTAAATGTGGGCTTTGCCAGAATGATGAGTAATGTTTTCATGTATATTTGTACTTTTTTTAGTTTGTTTCAGAATTCCTGATTAAGCCCTACTGATATGTTTGAGACGTGGCTTGGTTTTAGAACATTTCTGTTTAAAATAATGATGAAGCTTTAAAGGGAAACATTTGATGTACACAGCATCTGATGCTGTCTTCAAATGAATAAAAAAAAGTCTTTGTAAAACACCGCCTCCTTCTTTACACAGTAGTTGTGAATAGTCAGGACCATATGTACATTTATATTTGCCATTTCACATAAAGAATCAGTAATCGTGCTGTGCTTTGGTTCACCTCGGGCTGCCAGAAAGGGGCCATTGAGTGGATCTTTTATCCAGTCAGGTCTTTGCTCATATGCCTGAGACAGATGAGAGTAATTACTCAGGCAGGCAGACTGCTTTATTACAGCAGGACAGGCAGGAGCTGAGGGATGCATCGAGCTCCCTCGTGCTGATTAACATCATTCATCTCACTTTTAAAAGGGAAGCACAGATGGCCAGCAGGTTAGATGGGGCTACGGAGGATGGAGAGGGCTGTGATGATGAAGACGTTTGAGATGGCTTACCACATGTTAATCTCATGCTGGTTTGCTTTACTGATAGGATGTTTGTTATGGTCATGAAATAAAAGATAAGACTAGCATATGACCAAAAGGACTCATACATTTGTGGTCTGGCTGAAATCACAATGTGTTCTCTGGCAGAAAATAGAATAAGACTAACCGTTCCAAAGTTTATTGCCAAATTAAACAGGCTTTTTGTAAAGCTTTAAAAGAGAAAGTATATTTTGGACCAGAGACCAAAATATAAATTTTTAGCCATGTTGGCACCATAGTTCTGGGGTTGGCAATGCTGGTCTGGTCTTTGGTTCAGACCATAGACTGTGTATATATAGATGGACGACGCGTCTCCACTTCCTCCCACTGTACAAAAGTGAAGCAAAAATATCCCGTATACGGGAGCTGCTATCTTGAGATCTTGACGTCATTTGGAGCCAGAGTCCGTGCAGTAGTGATCGGTGAGATGGAGCAGCGGTATCGAAGTCCCGCCCACGAAGCCAATCATGAGCCGAGCACGGCAGCTGGTTGCTAACGTGAGCCACCTTGCTGCTACGTTAGCACCACTAGAACAACACAACTAACCACAATATTACTACATTTGTGATCAAATTGACACATTTTCTATTACATAGACTCGTGACGGTTATGGAAAGTTAAAGTTGCATCTCTTCTCGTACAATTCCCGAGCCTCCGGCTGTGCGGCTACTTCACTCGGAGCAGCTGTCAATCACAACTGACAATCGTGACGTCTCAACTCCTTTTTATAGCTTCAAATAACTAATTAAAACCAAACTTATCAGAAAAATGGAACCCTTGAACATACATCAGCCTGATAAGAACTACCTTAAATGACAGAGACCATCTTTGGGAAAGATTTGTTTGACGTGTACTTTGACTTTTTATTTTTGCCCATGTCCCATCCGCTGACATGAATATACTGCAGCCAGTCACCAGGGGGCAATCGAGATCGAGGGAGCTGTCATATCGTCCATCTTTATATCCAGTCTCTGATTCAGACAGAAATATCTCAACTATTTGATGGGTTGCCATTAGGCATTCATGGTCCCCAGGGGATGATTCTTTATGATTTGTGACTCCCTGTGTTTCCCTTTAGCGCCACCAGCAGGTCAAAGTTTTCTCTTATCCTTTGAAATGTCTAAACATCTATTAGATTAGCACCAAATTATATACAGGTCATGGTTCCCAGGGGATGAATTCTAATGACTTTGGTGATCCTCTGACTTTTCCTCTAGCGCAGGACTGCCCAAAGTTGGGCAGGCCAACGTTGGTCCGCCATAAGGTTCGTTTGGCTCACCAGATGTTAGCTATGATCATATGAAACTAAAAAACCTAAGGAGTCCATTGGTACCAACTATGTCATGTTAGCCTGTCAGGAAGGAGGCTAAATAATGCTCAGAATTTAGGCTACATTTTGGCGAGGAAAAACTGGTATGGCCATTTTCACAGAGATCTCTTGACATCTGACCTCAAGATATCTGAATGAAAATGGGTTCTATGGGTACCCACAAGTCTCCCCTTTACACTTTATGACAATCACATGCAGTTTTGGGCAAAAACATGCAGTTTTTTGAATATAGTATAAATGTGTTATTTTCGGCTATTCTAAAAATAGTGTATTTCAATATTTCTGCAAACTGGGGTCCCTAAACAGTCATGGAAATGCATAAATTGGGTATGACTGGAACTGAGCCCAATTGTATTCACTAGGTGGGTTTTAAGTAGTTAACTACATAAAAGCTAAAATAATATTCAGTTAGGGGAACTTTGGATCATAGTATCATTTTACATCTTAACAATACAATACAATAGGCGTTTGCTTTTGGCTATTAAGTTCCAGTTTTCACCCTACAAGGGAAAAAGTGTAGGCACTCCTCCACTCGTGCCACAATGAGCTTTAGATTTGTGGTTTTGAGTGAAATGTCTCAACAAATATTGGATGGATTGTTTGTTTGCTTGTTTTTTCTAGATTGAAACATTGACCGTTCTCCTTTGTGTATATACTCTTCTGTGGTTTGGATGCCATATCACTTGAACATCAGCCATTTTCTTTCACAGACACTCCAGGCTCCTCCAATATCCCCATCCCTTGTTTTTCAAAGGTGCTCCTGATATATGGCCTCTCTCACACACACCTCTAAGCCAGAGAATCAAAGTGATTGATATCAGAACTGGAGTGGGTGTGTTTGCTGTTGGCCTAAAACAAGAAAAACATTTCTAGTTTACTCATACAAGCATTTTTTACTCAAGAAAATCAAGAAAAGAAACCTATTGTAAAATCTTTGTAAAGATGGGCAGCAACACGTATGCAGTCCTGGAAAACAAAGGGTTTTATTGGGTATTGATGACCCGCTGCTTCAGTTACATGTAGCTCATTTGCTGTAATTATTATAAGAATTGATTCTGTTGGGCATTTCTGTAGCTGTCAGACCGTGGAACCTATTTTTCATTTAGAGTTCCCATGAAATGAGAGACAAAAAGACATGTTTTGTGTAATTGGTATCCATTGGGAAGAGATCCTGAGTCAACCCCCCTGAGACGTGAAACCTCCACAGCCTGCGGACAGTATCAGCTGTTTATAGCTTCTGCCCAATCCGCTGTGACGCATGAACACAGTCACATCTACTCTGACGTCATGTTGTTTTGTAGTGTGACGCTGTAAGTTTACGGCTCATCTAGTCATGTGCACGATCCGATGCCTAGAGGGGAAAGTGAGTAAGACTTCATCTTGCCATTGCAGATTTTATGAGGTATCATTTATAAATGGCACACCGGATTCCCTAATGTGTAGCGGCTTTGAGAGCATGCCCTGAATCAAATCATCGACCTTTCCCGAGCCCTCCGACACCTGCCTCGCCATCCGTCAGAATTATACCTGAGGCTGCCATCAACAGCTCGCTCATAAACACATCAGTCGCTGGGATATTGCCGTAATTGGTCGGCTATGCTTGCCAGAAAAAGGCAAGCGATGCTGCTCTGGGCATCTTCGGTCCTCTCGGGGGGGAAAGGAAATCATATGAGGCATCGCAAATGAGAAGCCCTGACTTGTGCAACCATTGTTTTTGACCGACTCTACGGCAAAGGCAGAAAAAGTCTGGAAGCTATAGCTGCAGTGGGAAGAAATGGAGTAAATGTGATTAAAAAAAGTAATTTTTATAAAACGGTCACTTTGTCCTGACAGTAGTCGCATGAGAGAGGTAATCTGAAAAAGAAAATCATGTGCGTCTGTGTCCTTCGGTGCTGCTAATGGCATCTGCAAGATTTCACAGACCGGAGGAAAACAACCAGTCAGAGCCGAGCTGGAGCCTTGCCGTCTCTGAGCAGCCGTCAATCACTCGCGAACTCCGATCAAACGGTCAAACTAGGCAGCGCTGATCAATTATGAATCAATATTCTGTTACTGTAATGGCTATTTTTCAGCTCAAATGTTTTCAAAAGCATCTTGTAGTGCACTGTTTAGCTGTAAAAATGAGAGAGTTTGTGACCCGGCGGCCAAGTTGAGATCTGTTGAGGAAATACCAAGCACCGCCCTCCAGCCAGAGCACACCTGTGATTGGCCAAAGTCTCCCATCACGGGCTAAATGTTTTATGGCCTAAAAACAAAACCATGAGGAGCTGCAGAAGTCTTCAATATGCTGAAAGGTTATTATGAAATTTTTGCCCAATGATGCCAAAACCATTCTGCTTACTGCAGGTTTAAAGACGAACATGTTTTTATTTGCTGAGTGGCCCCTTTTCGAGCCATCTATATGGTCATGAATTACCGGTACTGTACTGTTAGTGAGCAGCCATCAACCCCTGGTTTTGCCTCCTGAGCTGTGCAAACAGACCTGGCTGCCTGGAAAGCACTCTGTTCATATTAGTGGCTCCCCCACTCTGGAGATAAGGCTAAATAAAAACGCATAATCATTTCTCCCCTTTCTGTCTGCGACGGCAGGAAGGAGTCAGACATTCTCTCGGGAGATTGCTCTTGCTCAGAATTGACTTTTGTCAAGCGCGTGTGTGTAATCTTCCTTTTGTATTTGGACTAGGCGGCATGTGTCATGCAAATGGAAACGTTGACGACAGGTTGGGGAGAAAAGCTTTTAGAGCTCCATTTAAGGGGGCACAGGTAGATTCCTACAGTAAGTACATTTCCAACATCGTGATTTGTTCATGATGTTCATTTGGATGCCAAATTTCTACGTCTTAGTCACAGACATCAGTCGAAAAAGTTTGGTAAAAGAGTGCAAGATGAGAGGAAAAAGTTCTGAAACTGGTCCTACTGGTCCCATTATCTTGGCCTTGATGGCAGCACAAACACTTCTCCCCTCTGTAGGAGCCCAATCTGCTCTTCAGGAGTGCATTATCTGGGGTTTATTGGACTGTGAAAACTTTAACTGTCTGCCCTTTTCCCTTATCCGGGGGCTGTTACTTTCACGGTGTTTATCTACAAACACTGGAGCGAGCTAATGAGTTTGTCTTGCGCATATTGTTGTTTCTTGTCATTGACTTTTACGGCCCGCAGAGCGAATGCGGAGAGTTTGATTACTGGAGTAGAATTAACAAAATGTTCAGTGTGGCCACCGTTAGCTGTGGCAAATGGGCGATTACGACAGAGAGGACGCACATCAGTTCCCTTGAATGGGAGATGATTTATTCATTATTTAACCACTTTTAGCTATTCCCCTTGTTTTCCCCAACTCACCAGATTGTTAAAAGGCACACTTTTTCCGATTTAGGTTCCATTTTGCTTGTTTTGCATCAATTTGGACATCATTGGGAGTAAACAACTGCAGCTCACTAATTGTCCCTCGATATCAGTTTGAATTATGGTACAATAATTGCTCAATCAATGCGTAATACCACAATCCACTTACAGCCTTTATGGCATGGTCATATACACTTTAACGGCTTGTTTTATTGTCAGCAGCTCTACAGAGGCTGTCAGTGGGGATTTATTCCCAAATCAAGTTTTGTTTTTGACAAGGGTTTAGGGACAGACGAGGGAAAACGCATTGTTTTTTACAACCCTATAAACAACACCTGAGAGGAGTTGTCATGACGTGCCCAGGGAGCCCGGTGGGACAACACGTAGCGTGCTGTTGTGCTATATGGAGCCATGACAGCTTCTTTGATTCACCCGTGATCTAATGCACGGCTGATACTGATCTTATACAGCATGGGGCTGTAAATAAAACATTTATTTCAGGTTGACATAGAATCAGCTCTCTATCCTGTGTGGGAACATAAGGAGCAGGGGCAAGGAAACCCCTCACACTAAAAAAGAAGACATCACCTGAACTGTCGGATGAGTAGGGTACGACTTCAGGCGTCACGAACTGAACAGCAGACCGTGAAGATAAACAGGAGCCACGGCAACGGTCATAAATGGGACCGATTAGACTCTACTACACTTGAGACCTGAAAGGTATTTGTGTACACAATGTTTCAGTGCGAGCGTGTGTAGGAGCGTCATCGGCTCTCAAAATCCCTGTGGTGATGTGAATCTGAAAAGGCATCATGTAACGGTTAATAAAAGTGATCCAGCAACACCTCAATGAATCATTTAATTCAATCAAAATATGCTGACGATATGTCCATAATAGCATTATTGATCTGTGGATGCTGTAGCCTGTGACCTCTGCTTCTAGACTACTTCTAGTAATGGCTTTATCACTGTGTGAATAATGCATGCAGGAGTGATGAGTGCGTAGAGGGTCAAAGGTGAAGGGGGAATAATGATTTGACAAATTAGGCGACATCATTCCTAGATATTTCATATTAATGAATTAACACTAATGAATTGACATTTACAAAAAAGGTTGTAAATGAACCCATGTTTGTATTTTAGAATGTAATTTTGGTGGCATTTCCCATCCAACATCCTCTGTATTTACCTGAAG
Organism: Sebastes umbrosus; assembly: GCF_015220745.1. Lineage (NCBI taxonomy): Eukaryota > Metazoa > Chordata > Actinopteri > Perciformes > Sebastidae > Sebastes > Sebastes umbrosus. The sequence continues at coordinate 10,938,724 of NC_051288.1, read as the reverse complement.
ATGGATGTGTTTGTTCCTTAACTACCCATGCACACAATAGATCAGTCAATAAAACAATTGGGTGACTCTGATTACAACGGTCCCTGCGTACTGCAAGAAATTCACCCTAATTAATTACAAAAATGCATTAATTAACCTAGTATTCATAATGGCAACACTGTCATGTAAATATACCACATAGCACTGCATTTAAAGTGCACCGGGCATTTTTCGTTTTTGAGGAATTGAAGAGGAGGAAAGCTCACTAATTTCTTACTGAGACTCCTGTGAAATAGAGCTGTACAAGATGTATACTGTATACATTTCTTTTTGAAGTTGATGTCTTATTTTCAAGTAACAAAAATCAAAGTAATATATTTTAACATTCCCATTTGTGCCCAGAGACTATATTTAGTTTGATAAAGAAAAATGCCAAAACATTTGTTCTGATTGGTCAAAAGTCTTGAAATTTTGTACGGACATACTTTGGGCAATCTAACAGTACAACTTTGACATTTTATAGTTCTCATAAAAAATCACACTTTTATTAATAGTCAAAGTCAGGATTTTAGTAAAATGTGGAAAAAAAAGCTAACATTGTGTTTATTAAATGTTTTCCATCTGAAATATTTTACTACACTGCATATGTGTGCATATCTTTGATATTTTTTATGAGTTCATAGATACCAAATACTTGATTGTGCTCCTTGTAGTTTCTGGGATACAACCGTTTTCTTATCATACTATATCTAGTCTTTGGGCACATGGGACTACTGTTTTCTTCCTAAATTTGAATGGAGTCTATTGCAAAACAGCAGTCTCATGTGACCAATGACTAGATATAGTATGATAAGAACAACTCACTTTTCAGCAAAACGGTTGGACCGATTTTGAAAATGTCTTCACATTGTGCTTAGGTAAACCCACAGAACACTTCCACCATTAGTTAAAACATTTCAGTTGTGGACACAAATGGGTTAAATATTCTTAGCAAAATTAAATTATGAAGACAATATCTGGCAACAGAATAAGTGATGGATGGAGACTACAACCGTGAATGTATTCTCTCAGTTGTTGAGCAGTATGTTGCAGGTTATCAGGGTCAGTCATCCCATCTCTCTCCTATTGTTGGTACACTCCCATTGTTTCTGAGGTGCTGTGCTGCCTATTATTTCAAGTGTGAAGGGCCAGTTGTATTGTTTTCTGATTGCTGTGGTTTCTCAACTTGTCTGTTGAGAGACAGGTGAGTGCAGGTTTGTGTTTTCCACAATGTTTTTTTTTAGCTGCACACTACTCTCACCTACTAGTTCCTCTCAGCATCCAAACAAGTGCCGGCTCTTCATTCACCTACAGGAGTGTGTTAACAAGGACCAGACATACTATGAATGAGCCAGTGAACCTTTAGACTTGATTTACAAGTGTAGACATTATGGCCCTTTAACCTATATGTGGCCCATGATTTGAACTCATAAAACATATTGGAGGGACTATTTTATTGCGCTCTTGGCGCTGTTCGTGGTGCTGAACAGGCAGCAGGTTGTCTGTTTGTCTGTTTATTTTATAGTCATGCATGGATGATGTGCTGCAAATAACACCTTCTATAAGAGGGTGAAATTCATAACTCCTTATTTTAAGTTACAAATCAACATCATTTATCACAGAAAAACCCATCAACAACTACAAAAAAACAAACAACGCAGAGAAATCTGCGTCTTTTCCATACGTATTTGCGTCAAAATAAACTTAACAATTCAGCTAAAAGTCAAATACACAAACCAAATCTGACACTAATTAAAACTAGTTTGAATATGTTGTCGAGATGAGTTTCCCCTTGACGCGCTGATGCCAAAGCGAGGGGGTGTGGTTATCTGCTCTTCAGTGCGCATCAGGTGTCCATCTCCACTATATATAAACCCCTGTGAACAACTGAGAGGAAGAGCAGCAAGACAAGGACAACACCGGGGACATCACATCAAGAGACAACTCGCAACAAGTGAGTTACTTTCATGTTACTTTCTTGAATTTCTAACCGCATCCTAGAATGATTTTTTTTCTGTGCGTAATTTGTGCCAAAATTGATGTTTACTTACTTTAAAGGCATTTAAAGGCTCCACAACCAAGGCTGAGAACTATTAGGACTTTAAGAACTTTAAACATGCACTATCTGCAACCATCTTGGACTCTAACCACTTTACACTATACATCCTATATACCATTTTATAGACTGCACACATGTACTATTACATTTATTTATTGCACATACTACATTTATTTATTGACGGACTGTATACACTATGTTCACCCATTCACTCTGTATCTTTTATATCTCTATTTATTGTTTTTTTTATATTTTTTGTATACCTTTACCTCTCCTGTGTTTCACTCTGTTTGCTGATGTTGCTGCTTGACACCTGAATTTCCCTCCGGGGATTAATAAAGGTTCATCTTATCTTATCTTATATTATCTTATGTGTTCATTGTACTGTAAACATCAAATTCACCTTCCATCTTTCATGTAAAGTCATATACAGTGAAAAGAAAATTTGCCACAAAATGACATCCATGCCAAAAAACAAATATTGTAACAATGAAAAAACCTGCAGTAGTACTATTGTACTTACTCTTTGCACACATGTACCAAAACTAGTGCTTCATCTTATCTTATCTTATCTTATTTCGTGCGTCATGGTATTTATGTGGAACAGAACCTAATAGTTTTGGCTTCAACAAAAGTTCAGTACATTTTTTCAAGCGGAATCCTACCATCCTTCTCCTCAGATAAATGGCCAACATGATGAGATCGTGGATGATGCTCGCAGCGCTCGTGGTCTGCATGCTGGTGTGTTGGAGCAGCTTGGCGGACGCCTATCCTCCCAAACCGGAGAACCCTGGAGGCAACGCCTCTCCGGAGGACTGGGCCAAATACCACGCTGCTGTCAGGCATTACGTCAATCTCATCACCAGGCAGAGGTGAGTCAGCTTTACCACACTACATCTCCCTTGTTCTTGTATGTTTGAACTCAACCAGATAATGCAGGGATTTCTAGAAAGCAACAGATTCCTAGAGTGCACAATCCATCACTGTAAGTAAAGTTTTGATCACCTGGAGACACTGAAAAAAAAGTAGGACTGGTAAATGCTGAAAACCTTGCACTTTATCTAACAGTACAGCTTTGACATTTTATAGATCTCATAAAAAAAACACACCTTTATTAATAGTCAAAGTCAGGATTTTTGGAAAATTTTGAAAAAAAAAGCTAACATTGTGTTTATTAAATGTTTTCCATCTGAAATATTTTTCTACACTGCATATGTGTGCATATCTTTTATATTTGTATGAGTTCATAGATACAAAATACTTGATTGTGCTCCTTGTAGTTTCTGGGATACAACCGTTTTCTTATCATACTATATATAGTCTTTGGGCACATGGAACTACTGTTTTTTTTAATAATGCAGGGATTTCTAGAAAGCAACGGATTCCCTAGAGTGCACATCTATCACTGTTAGTAAAGTTTTGATCACCTAGAGAAACTGTAAAGAAACATTGTATGTCCATAAAAAAAACCCATCAACTTCTACCGGTCCACAATAGAAAGCATCTTAACTGGATGCATACTGGTATGGTTTGGCAACATTACGTCATATGACCACAAACTCCTGATGTGGACAGTGAAAACAGCATAAAAAATGATTGGATCACCGATCACCGTTACCACAGTTACAGGACATTTACACCACTCGCTGCAGGAAGAAAGCACTTTGTATCATGCAGGACACAAGTCATCCAGCATATATAGTCTTTTCTTTCATTGCATTTCACTGTACACTGTACTTTTAAATGCATATGACAAATAAACTTGAAACTTGAAACCTGGAGAAACTGAAAGAAAGTAGGACTGATTAATGCTGAAAAACTAGCAGGGGGTTTGGTGTCTTCTCGTCCTCCGTTGGGATCAAACAGGTCGTCCACCTCCCTTGAAGTGAGGGATTAAGTCTCAACTTGACTCAAGGACAAGTTTGCAAGGGTATAGCCACATGGGGGGATTGGAGCCCTCATGCTGAGGAATGACTCCACTCACTCTAAATCAAAACTTTTCAGGTGCTGATCAAGAGTTCAGCCCTCGTTTGGTTTGGCAAGCCGAGGAGGACTCTTGGGGTCATTAGATACGATGCATTGCTGTGCTTGTTATAAGAAATAATGAGGCAAGAGGAGGAGAGGAGCCTGGTTTTGCTCAGATGAGTACATAAAGTTCAGACCGGATAGAAGTCTTGTAGTAGACATGCTGAAGCATCCTTTTTTTTCGTTGCTTCTTACCAGGTGAAAAATCAAGACTCATCATGACAGAATATTCAATACTTAAATGGTTTCTACACCTTTTTTTAAGTTTTCACTGTTTTCTCATCTGATACAGCTAAAATTAGGGCTTTTCCGACAACTATTTTTTGGATTTCGAAGCTTCGGTGAGAAATATTCGAAGCTATTCGAAGCTTCGGGACAACAAACAGTGATATCTGTCTGAGAATAGCTAATAATAATTAATGTTGAAGATGAATGTTGAATAATTATTCCTTATTTCAGTATCAGTATCAGTATTACATACTTAGATATTAAAAAAAAGCATTCAAATACTCATTTGGAGGTCAATTAGGATGGCAAAGGTCGGGTCAGCCCTAGCTAAATTATAAAGATTATGCTTTTATACCATGACTACAGTTTTGATCAGATAACTAGTAACAGTTATGAAATACACAATCCCTGCTGTGTGGCACACGTCTTGATAAAAGCACATATAATAACAAGAAATCAATTCTGCTGTTCCAGTTGGAGAAAAGAGTGGGAGTACAGTTCTCCTGTGATGGAAGCTGAGTGCAGTCCCTGTAATTAAAGAGGCTGGATCTGTCAAGTGTAGCCCCTCATGCCTCAAACAAAGGCAGGTTTACTCTTCCGTGGCCGGGCATTGATTTTAGTAAACAGACTTCAAAAGACCGAGGAGCTTGTTGGGTTGGCCTCGCTGGACGCCGGGGCTGTGAACTTGAAAATTCTCCTTTTTTCTCTCAGATAATTGCTCGGCTGATTTGTGATTGGAGAAGCAGAGCCGATAAAAACTCAACAGGGTGCAGCTAAACTTGTTCACAGTTTGATGGCTCTTGGAAGAAAAAAAAAAGATGTCCAAGTAGTTGAAATTCATAGCAAAGCTGATGGGGTGAAATGCTGACTGAGTGACCGCTGGTGGAAAGCAGAGAAGGGTTTCACATGAATGAGAATCTTCCAATAATATTTCGTTGCATTCATTATTACATGCTGGTGTTTGATTTGTCTCCAGGTATGGGAAGAGGTCTTCCCCCGAGCAGGCGGTGGCGTGGCTGCTGTTTGGAGCTGATTCCAGCCAAGACGCTGAACCACGGTGAGAGAAACACGATGAGAATTATTATACATGTCTGGCTTTTAAAAGCTGATACTGATACCAGGTAGTTAACATGTTTTTGCCCCCCTTGTATAAAATATTTACAACACAGCCCTGCCAATATTGGTCCAATGTATTGAACTCCTTGTTAAATCTTTGACTCTTCAAGTGAGTATTAATTAGCATTTATCTCCCTGTGGATTTACACAGCTCACACACACTTTAATAGGCTTCTCTATCAAAAAAGGGCAAGAATACTTAATTATACTTTTCTTATCTTGATCAAAAGATTAAGTACAAGTAGGCCTATAAGCCAAGTATACTTAGACATTTTTGTATACTTGTAAGTATAAGCCAAGTATATTTATAATTTTCTGTATACTTGTCAGTATGAGCCAAGTATACTCAGACTTTTTTGTATACTTATAAGTATAAGCCAAGTATTCTTTTAATTTTCTGTATACTTGTCAGTATGAGCCAAGTATACTTAGACTTTTCTGTATACTTGTCAGTATGAGCCAAGTATACTTATGTATACTTTTGTTAAGTATATCTCTGATAAGTACATAAAAAGTAAATTGAAAGTATACTGTCTTATTTTAAAATTTAAAAGTAGTATACTAATAGCACACTTGAATAAACTTCTTTTTGGTAAGGGTGGTCATGTCAATGTCATAATGTCTTGAGTTGGTATCCACTACATATTAGGATGCAAGTGTGTAAATTTCAATGAACTAACCTACTTTTTCCTCTTCTCTTACAGCGCGGACTATAGCGATCAGTGGTGAATGAGCCCAATGTCAACCCTAACCACCCCCACTTCCTCGATTCACCAACAATAAAAAAAAAAACTGAGATTCTCAACCTGCACTGGATTTTGTGACTCTCCATACTTAATTATTTAATGCATGCAAATCTATCTATTTATCTCCTTCTCTCTCTGTTTGTCTTCCTCTTTCAGTAAATCTAGATATTTGTTTCTTTGGCCAAAAAAATGTAAATAATTTGTATCAATCACTTTACAATAAAGAATTGAATTGAAATAAACTATTAAATAAGACACACAAATACTTTGGTGTTTCATTTTTTTTTTTTTTTTTAAAGGTACCATATCATGCTCATTTTCAGGTTCATCTTTGTATTTTGGGTTTCTACTAGAACATGTTTACATGCTTTAATGTTCAAAAAACACATTATTTTTCTTATACGGTCTGTCTGAATATACCTGTATTCACCCTCCGTCTGAAACGCTCTGTTTTAGCGCATTTCAACGGAATTGCGTTACTAGGAAACAGCTTGGGTCCATGTTTACATCCTGTCAGCTGATGTCATTTGCATACACTACAACAGGAAATTAGCTGGGACACATTTAGTATGTTTACGTTTAAAACTGTGAAATGGTCTAAATATTGTAGATTTGTGACATGAATGGACAGAAATCCTAACGGCTTGTTTCAAACGCACAGTTTCTGAATACGGGCTGTGTGTATTTCTCCATGGATTGAGTGTTTTGATACTTTCACAGTATTTATAAAGCACTTAAACCTGTTTTATAATATAAAAGACATGAAAATCTCACTTTTTATAATATGGGACCTTTAAATAAAGTCAGCTGTAGTTGCACCTGGCTGCCACTGGATGTCACTGCGTCACCAGGAAAACGCACCTTGTAGCAAGTCAGTCTGGTCTTACTGCTGCTCTTGTCTCTTGTGTTGGGTTCATATCGACTGCAAGCGGACAGGCTGCAACTTCACACCGGGGTACCACAACCGTGAGACGCATTTCTTCATCACAAAACCTTCACCCTTCAGGGGAAACGAGCTCAGTGCCAACACAGCAGCCGAATTAGGCTTTTTTAGTCAATGGAGGTATTTGTGAGAGAGGTTAAAGATAGCAGTTTGTGTGGGTTGCTGTTGTGAAAGTGACTGCATCGATTGAACAGGAGCTGCCGTGCTTCAACTACACTGCGAGAGGAGAGATATCTCTCCAACATCTTTCTGCATCTCAGACCGAAGAAGAGGCATCCGGATAAAGGTGAAGACAACAGGGTGAGCAGGTGAGCGCTTCAACCTGTTTTTAGCTGTGTTTTTCACCGAGGAAACGTGGGGTTTATTGTAGCCAGGTGAATATTTGTACACGCAGTCTGATATATTTTCATGTCTCCTGTGAAAGTAAGGGCTACTAAAGAGATTACACCATAAAAGCCACCTCTTGTGGAGCATTTTCCTCCTCTAACAACGAGGAAACGCACATTAACACGCGAGAGAGAGCTGACTGTATTTGCCTCATCAGTAGCCACATGCATTGTTTTATATTAAGCTAGCTTAATTGGCCTCAGGCTGTTATTACCTGTACAACAGGTGAAACCAATCAGTTCCCTTTACTCACACATAGTGTAGTAGACTCTACTTTATCTGGTTGAGAGAGGGGACATTGATATTGTAATAACAACGACTGGATGGACGTCATGCACCTGTTCATCACCAGTGCGCATGCCCACACATTAAGGAGACGTGCACAGATGTTTGAGAGCGCGTGTGGACCAATTAGAAGGGTTAGGGTAGATAAACATTAAACCTGCAGTAGGCAGTATATTTTTGGCATCATTGGGCAAAAATTCCATAATAACCTTTCAGCATATTTTAATTCAGGTGTTCTGAGAGAGACTTCTGCACCTCCTCATGGCTCTGTTTTCAGGCTTTAAACAAATCTAGCCCGTGAAGAGAGACTTTGGCCAATCAGAGGTTATTTCAGAGAGAGAAAGAGGCTGTTTTCGAAACCGCATACTATACTAGTAGTACGTACTGATTTGGCCAAAATGTAGTATGTAGTATGCAGTATGCGAACAAAAGCAAAATCTCCAGTATGCCAAAAATACCCGGATGACGTACTGATTTGGAAAAATTCTCCAGTATGCATCAGACCAGTCTACCTCGCCTACTGTATCCCACAATGCAATGCGCTGCGACGGTCACTTTTTGGAAATTTTTGTAATGGCGGAAATGACGGACGTCAACATCTCGGTGACAGCGGTGGACAGGGAGGAATATAAATGTAAAAATAGCATATTATTTTTAATATAATATAAATGTAAAAATAGCATATTATTTTTCTAATTTAATGTAAGGACAGCAATTCATAAGTGCTACTGTCTATCTGTAACGAACGTAATCTGTCCTACTAACGTTAACTTTACCCATAGCAAAGCCGTAACTTTTAAGTTTTTTTTAAGCTTTCCAAAGCCCGCGAAACTCGGCCTCGCGTACTACAAAATAAACCGATTTACGTTCCATACTGCATACTACTGAGGATGCGCAGTATGCAGTATGTACTGCATACTGCGCTCCTTAGTAGTATGCAGTATGCGGTTTCGAAAACAGCCAGAGCGTTCCTGTTGGCTGTGCTCCGGCTGGTGGGCGGTGCTTGGTATTTCCTCAACTGATCTCAACATGGCTGCCGGGTCACAAATGTTCTCATTTTACAGCTAAACAGTACACTACAAGATGTTTCTGAAAATATTTCGGGAGAGTAATAGGCATTACAGTAACGGAATATTAGTTCATATTTGATCAGTGCTGCTTAGTTTGACCGTTTGATCGGAGTTGGTGAGTGATTGACAGCTGCTCAGAGATGGCAAGGCTCCAGCTCGGCTCTGATTGGTTGTTTGCCTCCGGTCTGTGAAATCTTGCCATTACGAGCACCGGAGGACACAGAGGATCATGATTTTTACCCGTCTCATGCACTACTGTCAGGATATAGTGACCGTTTTATAAAAATGACTTTTTTTTATCATATTTGCTCCAATTCTACCCACTGCAGCTTTAGGAGAGATCTACCCACTGCTCCAGAATTAAGCTTATTATTTGTTTGGACAATTCGCTTATATGCCACTAATGATCGTTTTTGTCCAGAGAGCGAGATTCAGTTTGACAATCAATTAATTAATTATTTAATTATTAATCCGGAATGGTCTAAACCTGAATTAAAGCCATTTAGATTGAGGATTTCTGCAACATCTGTGCAAAATTAAACAAAATTGTTGTCATACTTGCATCTACTCAGTATGTTGCATTTTCCAACCTATATTAATACATTTTTTAAAGAATTGTTTTTAACTCTATGTTTATATTCCAACAAAAATACAAGCCATCCTCCCTTACATATCTTTGAACACTGTACAAGCTGGAAAATGCGACAACTCCCTTCCCTCCCATTTCCTTTATTTCCTCCCTAGTCTTATCCCCTGTTGTGTATATACAGTTTGGTCATTTAATCTAACAAGAAGATATGATAAAAACACAAGAAAAAAAAATGTCCACACCTTAAAGCATAGGTAGAATTGAAGCAAATATGATTCAAAAAAGTTATTTTTATAAAAAGGTCACTATATCATGACAGTAGTGCATGAGACAGACAATCTGAAAAATCATGTGCCTCTGTGTCCTCCAGTGTCCTCTGGTGCTCCTAATGGCATCTGCAAGATTTCCCAGATCGGAGGAAAACAACCAATTAGAGCCGAGCTGGAGCCTGCCGTCTCTGAACAGCTGTCAATCACTCACGAACTCCGATCAAACGGTTAAACTATGCAGCGCTGATCAAATATGAATCAATATTCTGTTACCTTAATGCCTATTTCTCTCCTCAAATGTTTTCAGAAACATCTTGTAGTGCACGGTTTAGCTGTAAAATGAGAAAGTTTGTGACCCGGCAGCCATGTTGAGATCAGTTGAGGAAATATTAAGCACCGCCCCCCATACCGGAGCAAACTTAATCATTTTACAGCTGAACAGTACACTACAAGATGTTTCTGAAAACATTTGAGGTGAGAAAAAGGCATTACAATAACAGAATATGACAAGACTAAAAAAATGTCCACACCTAAGTCTCTGAAATGACAGCTACGTAAGCAAAAATGTGAATCAAATATACTCCAAACAAATAAATGAAAGAATGAAAAAAGCCTACATCTCATCCCTTGCAAGGTTTAGGGCTGTGTGTCTTTCTCCTTGGATTGAGCGTTTCAATACTCTCACAGTATTGATAGCACTTAAACTGGCTTTATAATAAAAAAAAAGACATGAAAATCTCACTTTTTACAATATGGGACCTTTAAAGGCCACATATTATGCTCATTTTCATGTCCATACATGTGTTTTGTGCTTCTACTAGAACATGTTTACATGCTGTAATGTTCAAAAAAAACTTTTTTCCCTCATACCGTCTGCCTGAATGAGCCTGTATTTACTTTGTCCGAAACGCCCCGTTTTTGCGCATTTCAACAGAATTGCGTTGCTAGTTGCAGTTCTTCATACAGATCACTGTATCTTAGATAATGGTAAATGGTTACCAGATTTGTTCATAAACACTAATTTTGTTATTTTTCCATTTCCACACATTGTGCCTTATTTCCACCAATGTTAGGCTTGATATAACAGGATTTCCATCAGTTCTACTTAATGTTAATGTCTTTTATATAAACATTGTTTAAGTTAAGATCACTTATTCAAGAGTAAGTTCAACTCATGCTTATCGATTTTATTCAGACGTCTATGATCTTTTGTGTCTTGTGCTTTACTGTCACACTGTGAGGACATTTTATTACTGCAGAGGAGGAAGTATTCAAATGACCTCTGCCAGCAAGAAAGAAGTTATTGTATTGTCAGGGGTAATAGAGATATACTATCCATCTGTGTGACTAGTCAGGCAGCAGTTTCTTGCCGTGCTGTTTGTCGTCCTAGAGGACCATTAAAGTAACATGACTTCAATTTACATGCAAATTTATTTAATAACTTTAAGCATTAGACCTCATCAACAAACTACTTTAAGGTTAAAAATTTGAGGCCAACTTTGCGTACTTATATAGTCCATATAATGATATTGTTGTTTTCAAATTAAAGCTCTCATCATGATAAGCATTTAGTACATTTAGTTTCCTAAAACCTCCATCATTTGTAGTTACTTAAATGAAAATCCTACTGCTGGATTTTCATATCAAGCCACAGTCAGATGGGTCTCATTTCAAAGAGCTTTTGACTGGGATTAAAGAAACTTCAGCCTTCTTATCAGTTTCTGTTTTGGAAGTGGGAGGTTTACCATAAATTTCCCCTGCTTTTGACAGCTTTGGGGATTGGCTACGAGATCCGCAGGTCTGGTTCTACCTCAACAGAAACATCGTCTAAGCACTTTTTCTACGATTTAAGAAACTCTGCTTGAAGTTTGGACTCTTTAAACTTGAAAATGTGTCCTTCACTCTAAATTCTTTCAGGAAGATTTGAATACATTTTGTACAAGACATTAAATTGGATCAAATAAGGGCAATAAAATGGCAGCATGGTGATGTAGACAATGTCACCATGACATGTGTGAGCCTCAGAGTAATATGTATACTTTACGTGACATTGAATTAATACAAATCCATTAATATTGGTCACACATTCAGAAAGACATATCCCTGTGTGACCCAGATCATCGCCCAGATGTTCATGTAGAGGAAGTCAGAGGGCATCCCGGTTATTTGATGTCACATAATGAATATTTTTAATAAGAACACCTTTAATGGTGCCTGTCCATGACACTGTGCAGTTTTACTGCTTTGACAACTAATCAACTGTAGCTGGCAGAGAGAAATAGGAGCCTTCTACGCTCGATTCCTCAGGGAGATTAATCTGCAGCAGCTCACATAGCCTCAGCATCTTTTCCCGAGCCTCCTTGGTGTCATTCATAAAAATGATCTACTCATTTACTCTCATACCTGCCACCTCTTCCCCCACGGCACAGATCTCCATATATAGAGGCTGTGGCGTTAAAGTGACGACTGATGTATTGTGTTTATTTACATGGATTTTTAATGGGCAAGTATGATATTTTTAGCCATGCTGACGGTGTGACTTTAGGAAAGGCAAAGTCAGTCGGTCTGATCGATCCACCCTTTTTGGGAATATCTCGACAACTGCCGTTCATGTTCCCCAGAGGACATAGCCCCCTGACTTGAGTGATGCCCTGACTTCTCATCTAGAACCGCCAAGAGGTCATATTTTTCAGTTATTAAGTTAAATATATTAATATCTAATTAAGGAATTAACACAAAAATTCAGTCCAATTGCAAATTAATATTGCCTCCTAAGTTAAAGGTCCTCTTTACGATATCCAGAGCATTAATATACCAGCAAAAAACAATTAGCTAATTAAAGATATAGAGGATTAATGTCTACCTGAGCAGAGAATGAAGTCACTCTCCCTCTGTGTGTGTTGTAATCAGAGCTTCTCCTCACTTTGTTTACATCGCCAGGTCAGCCACGTGTCCCTTTTAGTGCATGTTTGTGCATGTAAGCGTGCCCCACTGACTAACTCACGTCCGTCACTCTGCACTACACTCACACGGCGGTTATAGCTGATAACGCCGTCCCAACCAACGACGACGTCACAGAAGCATAGCGCCCACCGTCCGGTTCACCCCCATGTTAATACTGTTAGCTCTGTCAGCAGTGTTGCTGTTGTTTTCACTGTTGTGCTGTTAGAAACGTTACCTGCGAGCCGCCGGCTCAGCGTCCAGTCTAGAACGTAACCTGTAAACGGCGAAACCATGCAAAAGCTTTCACAAAACTCGCTGCCCGACGACCTATCCTAACCTAACTATTCAAAGTCAATGCCTGACACTAACCATCTTGCGAGAGTTACTCAGCCGTTGCCATGTTGAGAGCTGTGTGGACACAATAGAAATGCTCCCAATCTTGCATTCAGCACCTTTAACTGCGCCCTACTTAACTGTCTCCAACATGCCTGGTTATGCAATTCAGGCATCATGTAGTTGGTTTATGACATTCAAATATCTGATCTCATAAAGGCTACAATATAATCTGATGTAAGTCATATTTATTTTATTGTTTTAATCCGGAGTGAGGCAACAAGAATTGCGGGGTGCCTGTGCCTGTTTGGCTCATTCAGCTATATAGTGCCAGTTGTAACAACTGTTTTTGTCACTGTGCCACTAAGCCAACTCGGCTGTGTGCAAAACGTCTTACCGGTAAATAGAGTGAGAGTGCATGTGAACACATGCTGTACATAGCTTTCTCCATCTACAGATGGGGCTTTGGAACAGCTGTCTTGAGGAATCATCTTCAACACGCCCGGCCATATTATGATATATTTATGACGGACAGTCAGACATCTGATCTCATATAGTACATCAGGCTACAACATCATCCGATCTGATTCATATTTATTTTTAGGCTCTTTGTTGTAATTCATTGTGGGGTGCAGTTCACAAATTCTGTGGCTGTAAAACCGTTCTTTTTAGCAGCTCTTTATTAAAAATCTTTTTGTTATGTCTGCCATAAATGTTTGTTTGTTTTGAGATCTTGGTCAGTGTCAAGGGGAGGGTCCAACAAAACATAAATAAATAGCTGTTTGATAAAATGAATAAGATTTATCTCCCCTCCACACCCCAATAATTTTCGTACTCTCCCTTAATAAATACCGGCCAAATATATGGGCCAGCAAATGTGTCAGTGTTGGCTCAAAAGCAGGGATTTGCTTTGTAATATTTGGTCCTTAACCAGAGATTTGAGTGACATTGAAACAGTGACATTCCTTTTTTCGTTATTTCATAATGGCTGCTTCCTCAGAAAAAAAAGACAAAGGAGTGAGGACCTTTTTAATGAAATCCTGGCAGGCAGGGTGGTGAGTGTAAATGCTCCCCCTGGGTGGCTCTCTAGCCTCTCAGTGGTATGTACATGACATTTAATTCTAATTACACTAATTACAATCTGTATCAGCAGAGGGAAAAGGAACCGACCCACAGCACTAAGTTGATCAGGTTTTATTAGATGTATGGCGTCATGTGATATCTATGATGGTGGTAACTCTTTGGTCATCATGCAGTCTTTTAAAAAAGAGAATTCGTTGTTCTTTAGTGACGTACAATACAGAGTCTCTGAGTAGCTCATGTGGCTGAGGTGGCTAATGAGTCCCAAATCAGTTAGCTGATGGCTGATCATTTAAATTAGATTTTCAAGGCAAGATAACATTTTACTTTAAACTCAGGACAACTGTGCCCAGAAAGAATACATGAAGTGTTCTTTTCCATGCTGTTTTCCTGCTGCCAAGTAGTAGCACATAGTGTGTATTAATATGCATGCGGGGAGTATGAAACACCTTTTTATTTTCAAAATCATTCAACCGTGCAGCGCACTGCTTTAAACTGCATTTGAATTTATCCTCCCCTTCAAAAGACCTCCACACTGTTTTGATGTGTACAGGCATGTGTCGTGACTTGGGTGTTGATACCGTATGAGCACACGAAGGCAAGATTAAATGAATTGCTTTAATATTATCTTCTGAGAGTTTAGTGTTGAATTTAGTTTGACAGCGGAGAAGCATAAACATGCTGGTGCTTTCTTCAAGATACTTGAGGGCAGATACTCAACAGAAGTTCTTGTGGTAGTTTTCATGAAGTGACATTGCCCAATATTTTTTGTAAGAGTTGTATAAAGGATTGTCTGTGTGAGGAAACTACATCTTTGTATTGAGTTTTTCAAATGTTATTTTTAGGGCTGTCAATCGATTAAAATAATCAAATTTTTTTATCTGTTCAAAATGTACCTTATAGGGAGATTTGTAGTATTTAATACTCCTATCAACATGGGAGTGTTAACAACAATTAACAACACAAAACTGCATTTAGCATAAAAAAATATGCTCAAATCATAACATGGCGAAGTCAAGCCCAACAGGCAACAACAGCTGTCAGTGTGTCAGTGTGTTGACTTGACTATGACTTGCCTCAAACTGCAAGTGATTATCATAAAGTGGGTATGTCTGTAAAGGGGAGAGTCGTGGGTACCCATAGAACCCATTTTCATTCACATATCTTGAGGTCAGAGGTCAAGGGACCCCTTTGAAAATGGTCATGACAGTTTTTCCTCTCTGAAATTTGGCATAAGTTTGGAGCGTTATTTAACCTCCTTTCCAACAAGCTAGTATGACTGTTGTCATACATACATACGGTTGGTACCAATGGATTCCTTAGGTTTACTAGTTTCATATGATGATCCTCCAAAAGATCGAATCGGATTTTTAAGAGGTTAATTAACAAGTTGTGTTAATGCGTTAAAGACATTAGTGCTGTTAAAACAAAATTGTTTGAATTTGATAGAATTTAACACGTTATTATAAGATTAACTTTGACAGCCTTAGTTATATTTCAATGCTTCTAGCAACAGAAATCACTTACATTGTATTGAGGTGGTGGCAAAAGTTTTCAGATGCAGATTATTTCTAAATCGTGACACATGAAACCAAATTTATCTGTGTGATTACATACCATTAGAGGTAAGTAAGGAAATATGTTCTTTTGTGGTTTGGGTGAACTGACCCCTTAAAGGTACAGAGTGTAGGATTTGTCAGCATCAAATGGTGCGGTTGCAGATTGCAACCAACTGAGTACCCCTCCGCTCACTCCTCCCTTTCCAAGACTGCTGTAACCTGAGCCGCCAAGTGCAAAACCGTGGTAACGCTGTTTGCCTCGCTCATAGGCCATTCTTATTGAATAACACTACTTTAGGAGCCACGGAAATCAGACGGCGGCTGGCGGTACCACGGTTTTGCACTCTGCGGCTCACGTTACCGCAGTTTCACAGGCGTGTCAGAGAACTACGGTGGCCATCAGGTAACGTAAAAAAGCGAAAGGCTGTATCTAGAGCCATTGTTTGGATTGTCCTTTCTGGGCTACTGTAGAAACATGGCGGAGAAATATGTCAGACTTTGTGAAGAGGGCCTGCTCCCTATGTAGATATGAAGGGCTCATTCTAAGCTAACAAAAACACAATGATTCTTAGTATCAGGTGATCATACACTAATGAATATTATATTCCATTTCTGCCAATAGATCCCCCAAAATGTTACACACTGTTCCTTTAAGTTTAGATTTAACTTGGAACTTAACTCTTAAGAATCCAATTAATTTGTATTGTTATCTTTTAATAAGAAGCAAAAAAGTTAAGTTTTGATGAAAATGAACTTTTCTGACCCTTTTACTTCACCACTAGAAGGGAAAAAAATGTTAATTCTGTTCAAGAAGCCACTGTGCATGCTGTGTTTTTTCTCCGGTTCTGGTGAAATTGCTGTTCAGGATTTCTAGAGCTGTAGAAACCGTTTATTTACGTGCGGCGCTCTGGCCACTGGAGCGAAATACAACAGGTTTGCTGTTAACGCCTTAGTTTTGGCTGGAGAGCTATGTCAAAATTGATTTCCTGCCTGTTGTGTGAATGCTACACACAACAACGACGCTGATATAAAACCATTTCCTCCGAAAAAAGAGCAACTCTATATTAAAGTGTAGCTCAAACCTATTAATAGACCCAATTTAAGCTCCAACTTATTATTATTTTACGCATTTTCCCTTGTTGCCATGGCAAAGCGCTGGGGAAAGCGGCGAAGAGCTGCTCACGGTTGTCTTGGATACGACAGTTTTCCCTTGTAAAGTAATGAGAGGAGCTGAACCTGTGGGAGCACAGGGTTATTTTTAGGCCTGACGCCAGCCTGCATGTGTGGATTAAGACGTGTTTGGTCGCTGGTGCGTGTGTGTGCATGAGCATGTGTGCGCATGAGCGTGTGTGTGCATGTGTGTGTATGTGTGTGTGTGAGCATGTTTACAGGCATTAATGCAGCCTCACTGTGAGAACAGCTCAAGGCGTTTTACACTTGGCATACAAACACCTGGGCCACCACTTGTGTCATTGCTCCAGATCAAAATGTGATGCAGGCATGAAAGAAATAGACGCTTTCCTTCAACCACTACTGTGATCAAATAATTCACAACAGCACATTGGTTTCATGTGAGAGTGCAGGCTTGCAGACAAAATCCTTCAAGAGCAAAGGAAAAGCAATTTGAAGCAAATAAGTTATGAATAGCAGAAGTACTATAGTAGAAAGAGACCATCCAATCTCATTTTGAATATATTTTAAAGCTGGCTATATCACTTGTTCCCTTGGACTTTAGGGATATTTTTGAGACATCAAAGCCTTGACCTTTGCCCTCATCACTCGTTATGTAAGACTTGGATGATGCAGGTGTTTAAACTTAGTCTGTTGTTAGTCTGCTGGAAAGGGTTATTTGGTGAGGAGCATCAAAAATGTCTGGAAATATAGATCTGTGTGCATGCTCGAAAACTACACACACCCCCAGCTGGCCTCTTGTTGTAATAGATTGAGATGATAGCAGGTCTGCAAATATGATGTCACGGCAGCTGTGCTTTTGAGCTGCTCTCTTCCTGCAATACAATGTGGAAGATGGAGATTTGTGTGCGTGTGTGTTGCTGTGTACGAGTGAGTTGACTAATAGAGAGAGCGGGAAAATCCCTCAGAGAGCTGAGACAGTTTAGATGCACAAGATATTACTGTAGCGACGGACTGACCCACCATTTCCACAGCTGCAGGGTCTTTTCCATCTGCAGCTATTGTGAAAATACTCAGTTTGACCTCATTGAAGGATCATTTATTTACACACTGTTCAACATTAGTCAGCTTTAATATAGCAGCAAACAACTATTTGCTTTGTAAAGATATAGAGGAATAATGTCTACCTGAGCAGAGAATAAAGGCACTCTCCCTCTGTGTGTGTTGTAATCTGAGTTTCTCTGTGCTTTGTTGACATAGCCAAGGACAGTTTTTTACTACTGTCTGAGTCAAGTTTAATGTTTGTGATAAAAGATTCACATAATTTCTTACTCAATTAATTTTCTTATTATATCACATTTGATTTGTAAGCTAATGTTTTGTAAATAAAGTTTTCAGATTTGGGATTTTATTTGTTTCATATTCAGGTACATTTTCAACATACATGAATATAACCATAAAAAAAAAAAAGTCAAAACATCAGCTTCCATGGGATCCACTCAAATAACCACAAGTGGGTTCTGGGGACTCACTACATCACTGGTAGGGATTGATTACTGGTTGCAACTCTTAGCAGACATCCAGGCTTTTCTGCAAGAAAATGCCACCAATTACCAAGAAAATGCCAAACTGGTGACGACAGCACCATCATTAGATCTTGGCCAATTATTCTCCATCAGTAGTATAAAATAAGATGCAGGCAGGGTGGCAGTCAGAGAGCAGAGAACATCCTGCCCACCCCCCAACCCTGCTGACAACCCCTCCACCCCCAGTGTGTCAGCCCAGCTCCAGCACGACCAAGCCAAGCTCCGCTGCAATCGGCTTTGACTTCTTAGCAGCCGTGTGGTCTCTGCATACTTTTAACAAGCTCTGTCATTTCGCAGTGCAAACACGGGATGCCACGGATAAGCCTGGGGGACTGGTATGTGGTATTAAGGACCTGATCCGCATTGATCAGAGTTTTGCAAAAAAGAGCTCAGTCCTTCAGCATCTAGGAATGTGCTTAAATGTCACAGCCACATATACTTAACACATAATAGTACACACACGCATCAATTTGCCCAGTACTGCCTCCTTCCAATTGGATCAAGTAAAAAAAAGATTAAACAAAGAGTTAAACAATTTGACTTAAATATGAAGGACATTTTTTTGACAATTACTAACGTCAAAAACACAATGAAGTCGCATAACATAATGAAATATAATGAGGTACACATAGAGAAAGGCACTTGAAAAATGTGACAGCTTTTTTCCATGAGTCAGTTACACTGAGTTCGGGTCGTGCTATTCCAAATGTGATATGACATGTCCGTGGGTTAGGAGAAATAGATTTTATTACATAAGGCAAAGAGAGGGAGTTAAATATAGACCAAAAACCATGAACAGGATCAAAACATAGGGTAGAATAAACCAGGTTATTGCAAGGATTAATGGATGAGGGATAATAGATTTATAGAAGGATGCGTTTAATCACATTAGAGTAATGAACTCTATGAAACATCTTCAAATGGATTATTCCAACCCTTATTCAGAAGGAGGTATGAAAAGCAATAATACAGCTGTCCCAGATAACTTCCAAAATTTCACTCCCAAGGCAACCCCAGGCTTCCCTCATTTTGTTAGATCAATATTGGGGATTATAATTAATGCCCTTCTCCCGTGGGTTCACATCTACTAGTTTATAAGAGGAATCTTTAACTGGTGCCCTGGGATGTGTTGGTAAAACGCTCCGACACAAAAACTGCAGAACTGCTACTCCGAACAAATAGGATTTGGGAATATTTTGATCTCTGCACAGAGAATTAAATTAATAGAATGACATACCACTGAGCTTGAAGACATCTTCATATTTGTGTTCATTGACAACTGAGAGGCATACAAGAAATACATGACTCTCACCTTTACCCAGTAAGCAAGTTTAGAAATCTCTGTAGTGAAAGAGAAATGAGATTCCATCTGAAGGAAGGGATATATTTAGTCAGTTTCGAAATGAATAATATTGGAAGCCAGACAGGAAGTTACTGATGGCGCCACCATAAAGTGCTTCAGGGATGACGTGTTTTTGTAGGCCAACCAGGAAGTTGGCATCGCCCTGGTTCCCTCAACAAAAAGCCAATGGGATTTTTCCATTGGGTTTTGGATTGTTGCAGAAAATGAGCTCTGTGGCAAACAGACATTTATGATACGTTTTGTTCAGCAAGAATTTTGAAGCCTTTATGTGTCTTATGGTTGCTAACAAGTGGCTAAATGAGACTACAAAAGGTCATCACGCCAACTCGTCCACCTTAACAGCCTCGTCGTGTATACTCACACTCATGTGACCGTGGTTTAGTTTGTTTATGGCCTAACGTTAGCTTTTTACTTCTGGCTATTTCATTTACACTTCAAAAATCATAAAAATGGTGTTCATTTGTGAAGATTGAACAAAACGTGTAAGTATCATAAACGTCTGTTTGCCACGGAGCCTTTTTTTCTGCAATAATCCAAAACCCAAAGGAAAAATCCAATTGGCTTTTTGTCGAGGGAACCAGGGCGATGCTAACTTCCTGGTTGGCCTACAAAAATACATCATCCCTGCACCACCCTATTTGGCCAGTTAATGTAATTCCTTTAATACTGTATGAACGAAGATGCTTCATCACTCCACATGTGATCGGTGATGATGAGGCTGTATTCACGTACACATTCACACACAGTGACCCTGTGGTGACGTTACTGGGTTTTGGCCACCACAGCACTGGTTCCACCGTGGATAGTTATTGTCATGGCAACCAGGAATTAGCATCCTTGGATACCACTGTCTCTCCCTCATCAGCTGCACTCTTTTCTTCCTCACCATTGTTCTCTCTCTCTCTCTCTCTCTCTCTCTCTCTCTCTCTCTGGCCCCCCACCTTATGTCTCCACACAGAGCCTTCCTCCTGCCTGACAATTCTCCTCAGCCCTCTTCTGTTTTCTATCTGTTCCTCCTCTCATGACTATTGATTGCCTATTCTGTTTATGTTCCCCACACCCACTGCCCTCCTTAACTCCTAATTGCTATTCACTGCGTGTATTTCACAAATTCCACATCACCTGATGATAAGCCAGTTTTGAAACCCAGGACAACGGATGCTTAGTCTCCCAGTCTTCTGTCTTCAACGCTTCTCTCTTGCTGCCCGATGTTAAATGGATCAATTAGAATCAACAGAGATCCTCACTAAGCTAATGTTAGCTGTCCTGCCCACTCACTCGCCTGCTCACTCAGTCTTTCCAACTGTTGCTGATAGTACTCCCCGCGGACATGACGGCTAAAACTGTTTAGGTGTTGCCAGAGCAACTGGCTATTCTATTTATAGCTATTAACAAAGTTAGATAGCAGTTGTCGTGTGTGGGAGCTAGTAAATTAAGAATGAGCTGCGCACATACGTAAGTCCACTGACACAAAAGGATTTGTTTCGGATTTAGACTTCCACGGATCCCTGTGTGTTGAACGTTTAGGGCCTCAACCTAACAACACAGTTTATCGCAATGGGACAAGAAAAACAAGCTTTAAAATATGCAAAACTTTGGATCTGTGGGAAATATTGCTGTTTGTAGAACTTCTATAAAAAGCTTCTACCATCCTTCCCTTGTTTGAGCCTTAATCCTGACTCAGTGGTCTGACAACCTAGGGATTTTGCATTCATATTCACGATCAATACTTCATTAGCGTTTTCAATGCATCTCCCTTCTCTCTCTCTGCACTCTCTTTCATTGCAGTTGACCTAACAAGTTCTGCGGAGGATACTGGGAGGAACCAATTCTTAAAATGCCCGTGGCAACATCCAGCTCTGACTCCGGTAAGTGGCTTTGTCTCGCTATGACGAGGGCATCTGTGTGTGTGTGTGTGTGTGTGTAAGTGTAAGAGAGATATCGAGAGAGAGACAAGAGGGAGGAGATACTGAACGCTTTGTGGTTATCCCAGCACTCAGGACATGCATCTCATCTCCAGAGTTCTAATGTGACTTAATGAGCTGGCTAATGGAGCGCTAAAACTCCAGCCTTAGATCAGTCATGTCTCGAAGGATTTGCTGCTGTATCCCTCGCAGCCCTCTACTCATGCACACACACATGCACGTCGAATCTGTGCTAGTGGCCAGTAGCACAAACGCACACGAGTGCATGCACACGCCTGCACACAAATGTTGTTTATTATGGATTGATGGCTGATCAATGATGACTGAAATAGCACGGTGTGAAAGCCAGAGGGTTAAGTGATTTGCAGTCACCTTTTGGAGTGGGTCCTTCCATGGGTTGTAGTTACTTTGGCAATTCACTTTTTTGAAAAATATGGATGTTTATTTGATGAAGGCTGTTTGTTTTCTGTGAAATGGATTAACATTTGATAGTTTGACAGTTTGATGCTACTTCAAGGCTGCTGTGAAAGATTAATTTAAAGTAAAGATGCTGTGAAGACATTCTGGCACTTGACAACAGACTGCAGGAGTCAGTGCAATAACTGAAAACATGGCAACTGCTCCAAACAGTGCACCGTGTCTTGCACTGGATCCCAGGCCATCTAAACTTGTTGATGCAAAATAAACAACGTATTTTCATGCAACGTTTCGTATATCTCACGGAAAGTTATTCTTAATTTTTCACGCGAATTTCCAGTGTCAATTTCCACTCCAGTCTTTTAAAAAATAAACTTTTGTCTTTACAGGAAACAACTTGGTTTTGGAAAATATTGACTTAGTTAGCTTTAGGAAAGAATACTAAGTTAGGATTAGGCAACAAAAGTACTCAGTAAGGTTTAGGAAAATGTCGTGGTTACGCCGCACTGGAAGTGGCGTAACTTAAGTACGGAAGTTCCATGACAAAAACTAATTAGGAAAAGGTTGTGGTTTGTGACAAATAAATCAACGTTGACTTCTGGTTACCACGGGACAAGAACACCAGTCTCCTGGGCGAAAGTCTGGTGTATTTTGACCCACTCATCCACATCGACCTCCTCCCTATGCGGCATTCACCGCTTTTTATACATCCTTGTTCATAATTACGTGGATAACATACGAATTGAATTATTGATATATATATATATATATATATATATATATATATATACAACTAACCGAGCATTTACTTTTTGTAGGTATAGCTACGAACGGTGTATGAGAACAGCCCAAAATAAGATATGTGATTATCCTTCCTAAAATAACAAAAAACTGTATTACACCCTTGTGTAAAGGTTTCCACAGAATTGCTGGAATCAAAGTCAAATTAGATGTGACATTGACGGTCTCTTTTGTTGGCATTGTATCAAAGTGATTTTTTAGATGTATACTTTGGCACTGATATCAAAGTTGAAAATATAGCAGTGTGACAGCAGTAGAATTATATCTCACATTAGTCTCTAAACTGGCTCCATGCGTTTCCTCCTCGCTCAGTGCTGACGGCACTTGATCCAGACACATAAAAGATTGAAAAGCCACAGCCAGATGTCTGGGAAATTAGGAGTCTCAGTATATTAGTTAACTGAGGACCTAATCTACAACTGAAAGCTTTATAGTATTTGATCGCGTGATAATAAATTGCAGAAGTCAGCTGTCGGATAGAGGGAGAAAAGCGGATCCGCGGAGAGTTAAAATGTGTGTGGAGTTTCTTTTTTTGTAATGGTCTGTCAATCAGTGTTGATTTGTACACCAGCCAACGGCTGAGTCTGGATGACTGGCATTTTTAGTAACGCACAGTAAATTGTTTCTCCAAACCAATCCATGTCTTTTTTTAAATTTTAAAAAAAGCAGCATTTTCAGGAAGGCTATTTTTTGTGGAGGGGGTTAGAGAAGGGTCAGTTTTGACTTTAGATATTTTTTAACTGCTGTCAGCGAAGGAACTATGATTAGAAAAGCACAAATAGAAACTGCATCTGCAAGGCTGGCTGTGTTTGAACCTGTGTCTGTGATGTCACTAATGGAGGGTCATCACTCATATATATGTCAGCTCCCTACGCATCTCCTCCTTGACCGATCTTGTTCCCTACAAACCAGCCTTCTGCTGCTCTTTCCCCCAGTTAACCCCCACAGGGAAGCCTGGAGGGAGAATGGTCCTGCCTCCTTTTCTCCCTCCTCCCAGAGAAAAAGCATCATACTTCCCTCCCTCCCTCCCTCTCCCCCACCTTTCTTTGCTCGTGCACACAACCCTCTCTCTCGTCTCCATTCATTCATGCGGAGGAGAAGACGCTCAGCCAGGCGTAGCTTATACACATTCACGTCAAGAGCAGGTGGAGAGGGAGGAAAGAGAAGGGAGCTGTTTTGCCAGGAAGAGGAGAGAATCAGGGACAGATAGGGAGGGAGAGAGAGAGAGATCTCTCAGTTTGCCTCAGATACAGTATTGGGTGTGTTACTGTGAGTGTAGAGAGGTGTTGTTCACCATGGCTGGCAGCCTGTTTGGAAGGCTCTCCCTGGAGGAAGGGGACTCAGCCAACTCCCTGGAGGGCCTGGAAATCAAGCTCGGGGAGGAAGGTAAGAACACAGGTCCGTACCTGCTGGGTGTGTGTGAGGGAAGGATGCAGGATGCTTTCCAAAACAGACGACTTCTCCGGAGGCTATGTTTTGTCACAGGTTAGGGAAGATATGCTGGACAGAAACTGTGGAGAAGCTGTTAAAAATGCAACTAAGCAGGGCAGCAATATGTACACATTGGCGGTTGAGGGTGTTTTTTAAATTCGCATTGCACCTGCTCCTGATGTGGCGGTTCAAAACCTCCAGAGTGTGATAAGATGAGCAGAGACAGATTAGGACCCAGGGCAGCATGTGATGTACAGGAATCTCAGGCAGCAGACTACAAAGACAGGAAGGAGGGAGACAGCATGGTGCAGCGAAAACATGCCACATTTCTTTTATTTAATTCATTGTAAACTGAGAGCAATCTAGAGTGAGAGAATGCACTTTGAGATAAGTAAAGAAAGCAAACAGATAAGAAGTCCTTTAAAGAGGAACAGCCTGTGTAAAAAGCAAGTATATATTTGTTATATAAAGTAATAAAGCACATAACGTTTGCTCCCACTGCATGGAGAAGGAAGTACCATATATTCAATTCATAATTGATGGAGTTCATTAATACTGCATGGGGTTGCATACTACACACTAATATGTTATGAGTCTGTCTTCTATTTATGTACTGTTGTGTGCTTACATCTATTTGATGTTGTCATGTTAGATTAGTTGAGGTTAGAAGCTTCATCGCCAAGTCTATTGCATGTCACACAGTATACCATGTTGCAAAACATCCCCTGCTCCGTAATGTAGCTTGACAAGACAGCGGTGACAGCCATAATGAATCATATTTTCTGTCAAAGCATTCACATCCTGTCTATCAGTTTGGTGTGTGTGTGTGTGTGTGTGTGTGTATAAGAGAGAGAGAGGTGGAGAGAAGGATAAAGAGAAAGAGACCTCCAGTGCATTGTACATTCATGGAGAGTAGGTAGGGGGTCATTCATATGCAACAGTGTTCTGATCAGAGACAGCACGCTTGGAAGTGTCAGACTCGCAACCTTCAAATAACTCTGTGGCTCTCTCATTTCACCCCCCGCCACACACACACACACACACACGCACACACACACGCACACGCTCCACGCACACACACGCACACACTCATAATAACACACAGACTCTCTTCCCAACGAACCCTCACACTATCAGAGCAATATTCTGTGTGCCTACTGGACTAATGAAGCTGTGTTCAAACACTGATGATGGATCATTGAGTACAGTGTGTTGGTAGGATTAGGCTGTCCAAGATAATCGCTGGGTTTCAAGAGAATAGGACATTTTAATTCTGTTCTGGTTGGGGGGATCCGATAATGTGGTGACACTGGCAATTATTTCATCCGTATCGCACCCTGACGATCTCTTGTTTGCACTTTCATTAACTGCTGCGGGGGGGAAATAGATGCACAAAGTCAAAATGTTTCCTTCTTAACAGCAAGTTCAGTCGATAAACTTGTGTTAGTCCCCCCCCCCAAAAAAACTTCACATGAAATCATCCCTCGCCCAGACTCTGAGGTGTAATGGGAGCTGCTGTCCATTTGCAAAATGTCAACAAATATCAAAAGTGTTGTCTCCAGCGGTGACCTTCAGCCAGCTAATAAGGCGATCCAGCACGCACCCATATTGTGCCAGCTCGGAACAAGCAATCACCATGGCGATGGGATGGTTTAAATGGCAGCTTTAAAGTCCCTCGTCCTGCTGATTGGCTACCCAAGAGAGCGCAGGTCAGGGTCGCAGCGTTTCCCCTGAAGATGTTGCCAAATGATCGACAGTGTGCAGGATTTCTGGTTTCCTGGATGAATTAAAGGCCCAGAGCACTGGGGATTTCAATTATTTTGACTGATTTAATGTCGTCTGAGGACTGTGTGGGCGTCATTCAATCACTCTAATGTTGTGTTTACATCACATTATTCAGACCGTAATTACAGGCAAATGAGTCGGAAAAAAACGTCCATGTCAGCCTCCGAGCTGTAATTTCAAGCTGGAAATATTGAGAATTTGTGACTGTCTCGCACTTACTGAAAAGAACCACAGAAGTGTCAACTAATACACTCAATTCAGGTACTTTTAAAAGGAGCTATTTATCATTTGTTTGTATCTGTAACTTAAAGAGGACCTATATTATGCTCATTTTCAGGTGCATACTTGTATTTGGGGTTTCTATAGAACATGTTTACATGCTTTAATGTTAAAAAAAAACTTAAATTTTCTCATACCGGCTGTGCTGCAGCACCTCGATTCACCCTCTGACTGAAACGTTATCCCCCCCCTTAAAAAGCCTAGTCCGCTCTGATTGGTCAGCTGGCCCACTCTGTTGTGATTTGTCAACCAAACCAAACTCTTTGGACTCCGCTCCAGCTCCGCTCTAACTAGCTTTGCTTTGAGGGCTTGCCGAACTAGCCACTAGACAGGTATTATGCAATTGTGTTACTTGGTAACATCACCACGTTACGGAAGAAAAGGCAGGACTTCAAGCAAGGCGTTTCAGGCAGTTCAGGAGCAGTGTTTCTGTGGGGGAGAGTAACTCCCTTTGGAGTGGACTTTGGGCTTTGTAACTTTTCAGACCATTTACAAGCACAAAAAAAACTATATAACACACTAAAGGAAAGGGAGAAAGCACAATATGTCCTCTTTAACGATCCACTCCAAATACCTAACACTGCCTGAACACTCGTAAAGTCGTAATAACAGTTTTAATAAAGCTTTCCTGTTCATCCCATTCTTCCCATTCTGCCGACATTGCGTGAATGCATCAGGATTCCTAAGAGTTTGTTGACCTCATGTAATTTATAGCTCCATCCAGCCTCAACCTGAGCGGAGGACTAATCAGCCTCAAGTGAAAACCCCTGCGGTGTGCAGGACCTTTAAATTGCCATACATAATATTGGCTTAATGCTAGACCCTCAAGTCCTACCTTAGTAGATATAAATTAAATGTATACATCTGTCTACAACTGCAGTTGTACAGTCGATAATTCATATAATGCAATTTTCTGCTGCCTATTATTATGCTAACCAGATGAGTAGAGCTATTGAAGGCAAGCCTGTACAAGTCACACATATACACACACACACACAAATTGACCACACAAGTACATTACACAATTGATGTGCCCACACATGCTTCACACAACGTTCTCTGCTCCTGTCATGATGAGCTTGTCTTTTCAGCGACGCTCCATGAGGAGGATGTTGACTTTGTTATCCTGAGTTTAGCACCAGAGAAGTATTCACATTTTAGCTGTAATATAATAGTTGTATTCTGTATAATCAGAAGAAATGACTTCAGACTGATTGCACTCGGACATCATGGAAAGAATCAAGCCCCTACCATAAGAACAAATGAATCATATACTTGACTCATAATGGAATAATCGGTTCTGGTACGCACAGTGGAATATCCTCCTATCCTATATAATTCTCCACCAGTGTCTTAGACACTCATCTTTCACCACCTGAGGGATTGATAGTAATTATATTGTGCTGAGAGCAGGGAGCAGAATCAAATCTAATAACAACCCTAAAGTATTTAATAATGTCTGTCGGGGCCATGGGAGTATTTTATTACATAGAGCAGACTTTTGGCAATTTCAAATAGTTTCACTGTTATCCGCAACATGCTCTTTTTTTCTCTGTCGTTTTAATGGAGTGACAGAGAAATACAACTGCAGCGACTTCCAAGTGTTTCCAGGAAACAATGAGAATATCAATGAGTTTTTGAGGAGATGGCTGCTCAGAAATCTGCCGGTGTTTTCGCAGTACCTAGCAGGTGTTGTTACTGCGGAGTCACTCTGCACACTGAAAAGCTTGAAATTGACCTTACCCACTGAAAATACCCTGATTAATCACCAGCAGGTCTTTGCTGTGACTGACTTTCAATGTTCTTCTCAGTGTAGTTCTGGCTATACAATGAATTTTAAGTCCATTCTCCCGACTGAAATATGTTTTGTAGAAACACAATGATACATATTAGGTACTTCTGGATATATTGATCTTCACGGTGCGTTGAGACGACTTCTAATTCAGGACTTCTAAAATAAAAGTAGTATAAATCAAGATGGTGGTAAGAGTTTTGTGAGGAATAGATGAGCTAATCATCATCCATAAAAAGATAGCATATACCCAATTTATTGTCTGAGACAGATTTTCATCAAAGCATGAGAACATAGTCTGCTACAGTCGAAAGACGAGTCACCGTCTATTAAAGGGTAACTTTGGTATTTTTCAACTCTGACCCTATTTCAAATGAATACGGGCAGCCTTTGAATTCAAAGACCTCATCTACATTGTCAAATACATCTAAATATTCAGCCATGACATTGAAAATCTTTAAGCTACGCATTCTGTATTCCAACACAACAAACTCTGCCCGGCTGGCACTCATGTTGGCACCATGGATGTATTCCTGTATTCCACTGTTGTCTTACGGCAACATGTCGCCTCGCGAGATTACAAAACGAGACTTCTCCTTGAGCGAGACTCTCTCCATAACGTCAGACACCTTTAATAACAATCTGAGCCAGGCATGGCAAAAATAAGCACTTTTAGTGGACGTAAATGACGTTACCAGCTTGCCCCAATAGCACCATATTGCAACCCGTGAGAAGCTGCCATCTACAGCGCTCTATCTTAATACTGGACTAATTTCAGAAATGGTTTTCCCTATTAGTCAGTTGGACACAAAAACATAGGAAAATAGGGTCCAGGTTGAAAAATACCAAAGTTACCCTTTAACACTAGCACACCTCAGGTGTGAGGCCTTTTTTGTAAGAAGCAAAACATTTATTCTAGTATTAAGTGCTTTACACTTGAGACTGTTGCAAAGCATTAATATAAAAGTGACTGTAAACAATATTTCTTTAA
The DNA here is from genome assembly GCF_015220745.1 of Sebastes umbrosus. Lineage (NCBI taxonomy): Eukaryota > Metazoa > Chordata > Actinopteri > Perciformes > Sebastidae > Sebastes > Sebastes umbrosus. The sequence continues at coordinate 10,909,573 of NC_051288.1, read as the reverse complement.
TAAATATATCAAATGACAATGTGAAAATAATGTAAAAGATTGCTCATAGTGATGAACCTACAGAGAATTATCACCTGAATCTGCAGCTCCCCTCGGTTTTACAGAGCTTTGTCGCAGCTCATTGTTTACAACTTAACTGTTTTGGTTCAGTCTCCTAGCTCTAATAGCAATTTTTTTGTCTCAACAGGGATCTGTTCTCAGCAAAAAACGCTCTAAAAACCCATCGCACACTACCTGCTCAGCACCAAACAGCAGACAGGCACAGTTAGAGACTTGCAGCTAAAGAGTCCCTCAGGAGTTGGTGGAAAACAAACACAGTCAACACCTGCTGTGCTGGTTTATGGTCTGCCCATTACCTGTTAATATGTAACGGTGCTTCTTTCACTTACCATGATTGGTCTGTAGAGCAATTATTGTGTTTGCATTTTAACAGTTTGTTTATCTCAATGAATTTCAGCACATTGTTTGGATTCCTAGAAACTGTCAGCGGCATACTGTACTCTTCTGTGTTTACGTCCCCATGAGGAGAAAACGCCAACACAACCACATCTCTTCCTCCGTGTTCCACCCTCCCTTGGCTCCCCTCTCCATCATCTCTGTGTTTCCCTAACCTCCGCTCCATAGCAACAGAACAACCTCCGCTAAGTGCTGGCTAAGAGGTTCATGTTCACCCCCCCGCTGTGCTCTAACCACAAACAATAACAGCCCAGATTGTTTGGCTGCCTCCATGACATTGAGTTTAATTGTAACCCTCACTAAAGGTGAAGTTGCGCTCAGATGAGCCTTTAAGAGACAAAAGCACCTTTTATTCGAGGTTCCTTGTGATTACATGTCCTCCCCTGTCACCATGGCAAAGGAAGCTCTTATTCTGGAACCTTTTGTTGTGAGGTGAGGCGGGAGGCTGCCACAGTGTGTTATTATTGTCAATGTGTAATTGACAAAGTAGCATTTTATCTTACTTCTAACACTGTATTAAAACTGAATGAATCATTACCACGTTTTGTTGGCATCCTTAAATGTCCTCTCTAGCTGTTATCTTTTGTGTACACCATCTCATTCTCTTGGGTACTTTTGTCATGATTATTTATCTGCTCTACTGGGAGTTTCCCCCTTTTTAAATCCTGTAGACGCACAGTAGGGAAATACTGTAAAAACAAGACCTTCTCAAGCATGACAAGAGCTTTAAATTTGACAACATTTCCCACGGAACAGCGCATGACGTGCATGTAGCTGGTTCAATCTGTCTGCACACATGGGTCCCTTTTTGTGCTCTTTAAGCCCTCACCTGCTAAATGGAGTTCTCTAATGGTATCAAGTTACGGCGTGTAGTAGCGGGAATTTAAATTCACTGGAGCGAAAAATGAGTTTCGCCTGAGTTCTCACCTCAAAAGGCTCAGACGAAGAAAAAAACCCTCAGTATATTATTATAATGTCTACATGCATTTTTGATGGTGATATGAGACATGAGCAGAAGAAAGATCAATACTGTTAGTGATAAAAAAAACAAAACAGGCAGTCCTGGCTGTGCAGTTTTATATGAAGTTTATGCAAGGGAGGATGGCTTTGACAGCAGCGGTATACAAGATGAAATACTCCACCTGAATGCTAAAGAGAAAGTTGTTTTCAAAAGAAAGTTGCAGTTATAAAAATAAAGGAAATAAATAGTGTATCTTAGTCTGACATTCAGACCTCTTCCTGTCTGAACTTTTGACCTGCATGACTCTGTTGTCTTTGTTTTGATGTGAAAATAAGGGAAGCCTATTTATCCATATACGTAAAGAGAAGAAAGGCAGAGAGCCCCGAGAATGAGGACAAGTTGGATTTTTAATGATCTCTATGAATAATAGAACGACCCCAGGCATACACAGCTCTGGGAAAATGGCTATTATTCTCTCAAGTCCCTTTCACACCTTCCTCTGAGTCCTCTGTGACTTCCACTATCACAGAATATGTAAACGCAAAGACGAAACCATTCCTGATGTTTTTGTTTAGCGTCCTCGATGCACTGTAGAGAATCAGCAGTCAATTTGATCAGAAAGTTAGTGAAACAATCAGGAAAAAACACTTAACTCCACAGTCCACACAAGCTAACAACGGGAAAAAGTGCCGATGTGGCAACAACGCCGGCGTACAGTTGCAGTGATTAAAGAGAATTATGCAGGACCTGTAAGCCGAGCCTGCTGGTCTGATATTCTCTGCCAGGCGCAAATCTGGCAACTCTCCTGCTGGAAAGGGGAAATGGAAGAAAAATTTCACTGCGGAAGACTTGTGTAATTATTAATTTAATTAACTTAATTTTACTTCCTCTGGCTAACTTTCCCTTTATGGCTTTTAAACTGAGTGAAAACAAAGATGAGGATGGTTGTCTTTATGACTGTTTACACATGGATATATAGTAGATTTGCATATAAAAAATACTTCCAAAACACCTCAGAAGAAGACATAGAAATAGTTTTCAGCTCATTCTCAAAATATCTATTACCTCATCACTCCTTTAAGTATCTTAACAACAAACAAAAGCTCCCACTGCTCTGCTGAGCAATAGAACCATAAATCATTTGCCAGCTTCTTGACAGACCTGAGCTGCACACAGAAACACATACCTTTCGTTGTGTGTTGTTGTTCAATTGTACAGCATCAGTGGACACACTTTTTTATCGGTTTCTCCTCCCTAACCTGTGTTTATATAGAATATATCAACTTGAAACATTGAGTTTGGTCATAAACGAGATGATTATGAGGGGACTAGAGAACATTTTCTGTCGGAGTCGATAGTGTTTGAGTCCACAATGTAATTGTGTTGTTTATTATCCGTAAAGCAGCTTCAGGCTGCACATTAATGCAACCACTGAATAAAATCATGGTGCTCTGGGTTAGAGAGACATATTCATGACCCCCAAATAGTCACAAATCTAAGACAAATGTGAGTGCTATTTTGTGGATCACTGAAAACTTTAATTACTGGCATAGCTCAATGGTAGGCCGAGGCCATACTGAAATATCTCAATAGCTGTTGATTGGATTGCCGTGAAATGTTGTACAGAACATACACTGTATGGTTGAAACGGTCATAGTCCCCAGAGGACGAAACCTATTGATGTAGGAGATTGGCTGACCTTTCCTCTCGGGCCACCAGCAGGTTGACATTTTGTGTTTTTTTCGTGATTCGTCTTTATAGCTTTTGAATGGATTGCCGTGAACTTTAGTTCGGGTTTTCATGCTCAGGATGAATTGTAATAATTCCTTAAAGAGGACCTATTATACTTATTTTCAGGTGCATACATGTATTTTAGGTTTTTGTTAGAACATGTTTACATGCTTTAATGTTAAAAAAAATGCTTTAGTTTTCTCATACCGGCTGTGCTGCAGCACCTCTTTTCACCCTCTGACTGAAACGCTCTGTTTGAGCTCCTGACCCATCCCCCTCAAAAAAAGCCCAGTCTGCTCTGATTGGTCAGCTGGCACACTCTGTTGTGATTGGTCAACCGAACAAACTCTTCGGACTCCGCTCCAGGTCCACTCTAACTAACTTTGTTAGAGGGCGTACCAAACTAGCCGCTAGAAATGTTTTATGCAAATGTATTACTTGGTGACATCACCATAGCAGCATAATAGGTTCCCTTTAACTTTTCCTGTAGTACCATCATCAGGTCAAAATTGTAATTTTCCCAATACTTTTGTCAATGTACAAATACCTGCAAAACTAATAACTTTCCCATACTCTTCAGCTGTACTTTGTGTTTAGTGCTAATTAGCAAATGTTAGCATGCTAACACGCTAAATGAAGATGGTTAAAGGGCATAGACTGTATATAAGAAGTGGACAGGCATTTCTAGGCAACTAAAAGGTTATAATTAACTTTCATGAACTGAAAACACAGTGAAATCATACCCTGCTTTATGGTCTATTTAACTCTAAATGGGACCATAATTTACTAAATGAACATTATGCTGTATTGAAGAAGACTTGAAACTAGCGATTGAGACCATAAACTCATGTTTACAATGTTTACTGAAGTTATAAATCAAGTGAGAAGTAGGCTCATTTTCTCATAGACTTCTATACAATCAGACTTCTTTTATCAACCAGAGGAGTCGCCCCCTGCTGGCTATTAGAAAGAATGCAAGTTTAAGGCACTTCAGCATTGGTTTCACTTTTCAGACCTTGGAGTTGCTCACTATGAAAGTAGTAAACATTATACTTTCTAAACACTGTCATTGTGGGCATGTTGCCATGCTGGTTTTAGTATTTGGCTCAAAGCACCGCTGTGCCTAATAATAGCCTCACAGAGTCACTAGCATGGCCATAGACTTGTTATTTATTAGCTTTTGTGCCATTGGTCACTTTAAATGCCTGGCTGTCTGTATAAATGTAGACCTGGACCCGACCATTCATCTCTTTTTCTCTGTAATTGTTCACATGGGACTCATTTTTTTAAATAGTCTAGCCTGCTAGCTCACTCAATAGGAAGAGCACAGAAATGCATTTCATACTGGAACCACATAATGTACCACAGAGTCACTGTAACTGTTGCATATAGTGTATTGTGAGTTGCCATTAGTATACAGTAGAATACATCAATATACGTTATACCACTAATAGAAAACAATACAATATGTGTGCTTTTCAGGGATTTATTATTTTGCATGAGGTGTCATACTATCATGTTTTATGTTATTATAAATACTGGGTATCCTAAGTATATTTTCATCCTGTCATTTTCCTTTGTGACGGTGAAAAATGTTTAAAACATGGTTTATAATTAGTCCATAAAAAGCAATATCCTCTTACACAAAACTAATTAGCAGCAATTTGACCTCTTTCACCACTTAATGCCCTGTTATGGCCTTATTAGGACACAAGACCTATGAAATGGGTCGTGTAGGATCTGTGGTGAATCACCAATCTGCCTGCTTCTTGAAAAATTTAAAACCAGTGTTTTATATTTAGCTTTGGGAATAAAAGACCTCAGTGTCTGTTGAGTAAATTACCTCAGACAAATGTTCCCTGTGAATAAAAATGCCCACTCTCTCTCGGACAGTCACGTCCGCTGTGATTAATGCCTGCTGGTAGGTGATGTCAGTGTGTTTGGTACCTTTTAATGCGTCATATAGTCCAGGTCCGTGGAGATGCTTTGAAGCTAGACTGAACCTTTCCCGACCTTCAGCGAATTGTTGACGTCGCCTTGGATCTGCGGATTGATCGGTCATCTTATTGATTAATGCCTCTGGATTACAAGTTTGATTTCACATCTTTGAGATAAGGCTGTGTGTGTGTATTTTTACTTTTATTGGCCTATCATCAAGGGTGCTCCATAAACCAGAATTTTTTTTTTTTAAATGCACCATTAACTTATGCCATATGAAAATCTAATCCAATCCCGCTTCTAAAACAATGTAATATAGTTTGGTGCAGGCTTACAAACTGATATAGACTGAAAAAAATCATTTGCAAACTGGTAAAAAAAACTATTATTCCCTCAGCAACTTTGTTGTTGTTAAGCTACTGCATGTGTGTGGGAGGGAGGAGGAAGTTGGGAGTTGTGGGAGAAAGATACTGTCGCTTCAAACAGACGTAAGAGGAGGGTGACTGACAGAGGTGAAATTACTTGGGAGAGGATGTGAGGCAGCTCCTCTCTCTCCTCTTCCACCTCCCTCTTGCTCATTTTGCCTACAGCCTCGTCTCGTCGAGCCACGTAGTGCGAACTACTATAACTGTGCTCCCTCTCTCCCTCACTGTCTCTCTCTCTTTCATTGAGCAGTCTATTTCCCACGGGTAAGTGTAGAATATGGAGAGGAGTGGAGTGAAATAAACTCTTTTCTGTCTCTGTCTCTGTGTGTGTTTGTAGCCATGCATTCGGCCCTGGACACACTGAGTGACAGCACAAGCTCCACAACTGCCAATGACCTGGACCTCATCTTCCTCAAAGGCATCATGGAGAGCCCAGTGGTGAGAACAACTTTATACTGTACATGTATGAGGAAATGTGTGTATGTGTGTGCCGTGCAGTGAAGGACATTCAGAGCTCTTAATTGGACTGTGTCCAGGGATGGACAGACTAATGGATGAGTCAATGAGAAAGTACTTTAATATATGAGGCTGGATGCCAGTTAGTGTATCAGCTGCAAATTTAATGCTATTTTATGCATGCAAATCTACAAATTAAATGCATTTAGTTAAATGGCAATGCTGTTTTGCATTTTGCCTTAACATTAAAATTTGATTTCACCATCATCATTTGCATGTGCCAGTTCCTGCATTTAACGCTGACACGCAATGCATAACAAATCATTATATTTTCACAGAGATTTGCAAGCTTTTATTTTTAAAATGATGTTGCAAAATGGAAACTTAAAATTCATGCCCATTATTACATTTAAAATTAAAATGTCAGCTTGCAATAATTATCCTAAAAAGACAGCTTACATTCATCAAGTGCAATCACATTACCATGTTAATGGTAAGTTGAAAATGCAAATTAAAGAGGAATTTTATTTTCACTCGGTGTCATTGTGCAAAGGCAGCAAAATTCAGATGAAAACTTGGACTTGGAAGAATGTATCAAGTATTTTCAAATGAAAAGGCTCAAGTCCAAGTAAAGTCACGAGTCATTGGTGTTAAAGTCCAAGTCGAGGTGCAAGTCTTTTTTTTTCATTTTGCCAAGTCTAAAGTTATCAAATTTGCGACTCAAGTCTGACTCGAGTCCAAGTCATGTGACTCGAGCCAACACCTCCGCTGATATCAAAGGCTATGAGTCATTTCATAACTTTTCTCAGAGGTTTAATTTGTTTGAAATAGTATGTTTGGGATAGAAGCTGATATCATGAGGGTTTTGATTTTGAAGTTCCCACTGGGGACAAAGGAGGCAAAGTGGTTGTTATTAAAGATTGCTCGCCTCCTCACATCTCCCAGTTAAAGAGAAGGTAGATGAGGATGGACATGTTTTATAAAACAGAGCTGCTGATGTTGGTGGTGATAATGTACAAACTGAAACCCAGATAATACACACCTCTGTCTCATGTAACTGCTGCTGGTGCTTCTAGCTTGGTGAAGCTGCCAGCTGTCTATGGTGGCATAGGTTGGACGGATCAGTTTATTGAATATGCTACTGTGTAGACGTTGGGTTACTGTAATCATTGAAAAGGGTTTTCATTTTGATAGATTTGATAGATTTTTTCAATCTATTTTTGGCATGTATTTGTAATAATATTTAGCTGAACAACAGAGAGAAGACATCTTTCTGCCACTGTTTCCCAGCTGTCAGTCATTTTAACAAGGCAATACAACATTTCTGTTGCCAATCAGAGCAAAAGATTGAAATAGCAGTCAGTGAGCAGCACAGTTATCCTTGACATGTTTGACAGGTTGACAAGTGCGTGTTGAGCAGCAGCCCCCCGTGATCAACGGAGAATCCAGGAATGAATGGCAGCCATTAGGCTTTACACTAATGTATGTATTTATTCTAAAAACCCCTTTGAATGCGTTAGTTCAGGGGTTCTCAACCTTTTGTAACTTGAGGCCCACTTCTGATTGTTAAAACATTTCCAAGGACCACTTCCCAAATAAATGAGAAACTGGGCTATAAATATGTGTTATGCCACTGTCAGCTGTAATGACCCACATACATATTCAGCAGACCCTCGCCCATCACAGCCTGCCATTATGAATCCAAAGGGTCATATTTCCTCACCACACGCTTTGTCACTGCATTCGAGAAAGTTAGCTATGTCTGTAAAGGGGAGACTCGTGGGCACCCATTGAACCCATTTTCAAGGGACCCCTTTGACAATGGCCATGCCAGTTTTTCCTCGCCAAATTTAGCATAACTTTGGAGCATCCTTTAGCGCTCTTCCCGACAAGATAGCATGACATGGTTCATTTTAGTTTCATATGATACCAGTATCTTCACTCTAGCTTTAAAACTGAGTCCGCTACCGAGCAGCTACAATAGCTGCTTTAGTTGAATATCTTTATTTTGGTTGCACTCACTTTCACATTATACTATTAAGATTTTGGGTGAAATATTTCTTTAAAAATGACCAAGGTAAATGGGGAGCACAGAGTTAACTCAATGCCTATGTGGCAACAATCTCCTACTCATCGTTGTACATCATCCCGTGTAGTGGCAGAGGAGAATATAAAGAACCAGCTGCACTTGTAGTTAAGACCATAATACTCAAATACACACTGCTAAAGCACTTGCGTTACAGCACTCAAGAAGGATTAAAGTAGTTGCCATATTACGTATGCATACTTGATATGCATATGCATTGTTTTGTTTTTGTCCGCAGCATGTATGTCTGTAAGAATGAACAAGATACATTTTCAAATCAATGTTGCATTTGCACAGCTTTATCTTGGGCTGTTGCCCAGACATCAGATAAAAGCTTGTCCTGGACGGAAACAAATCAGTTGAAGTTATTCCAAGAGCACTCAGACACTGGCAGTTTGTCTTATGTTGTTTTGACTGATCTCAAAAACTTTCCCCCCCAAAAATATTAATAAACACAGGATATATTCACATTATTCTGACCTTTCGAACAGTATTGACCCTCTGTCTCTCTTTGATTCTGAACGTTTTAGATGTTTGGGAACAAAGACATCTTTCATAGTTAAATGAAGCTATGCTGCAAGCGATGGTGTTGTATGAGATAAAAACAGAAACTTTTGCAATATGTAACATTTTTGTAGAAACTCATTATTCTCTTATAGAACTGATTTAAGTCGGAAAAAAATCAGCTGTTTGTTTCAGGTCTCGCCACAACTTCTGGACTTTGACCTGAAATCTTTAAAACACTATTCTAATTTAGACCAGCTTGTGTATTCGATTGCCTTAACCTTTAGCACTCAGATGAATGGCTCAATAGAAACATGGTTTATAGTTTAATAATTGATGGCAAATCATCCGTGTCCTGATTCAACAAACTATCCCCAAACCTTTCTTCTTTCTGAGCAGTGACATCTACTTGCTATTTTCTTTCCCAGTATTTCAGCTTTTGCAGTGTGTGTACCTGAACAATATGTTCAATTATGGCGGATACCTAAGACAAACCAAGCATGGTGCATGCTTTTTTCTTACATTGAAGACTTGATGAGACTCCAGCTGATTCCCAAAAACACCGCAAAAGTACACTTTCTGAGTAGAAGGAGGTATTTAAATACATTTCCTTAGTTCTTCTTATGAAACCAATCCCAACTAGTTCTCCATATCCACATGGAGGAGAGAGATGTGGTTGTAGAGTACGGCTTTATGAGATGAAGGGAGAAGAGTGAAAGAGCTTAGCAATGTCAGACAGTCTTTTCAGAGTTTCATCCCATTACGTCTTCCTCCGGTGTCGAAATCTTCCCCTTTCCACTTCTTCCCAAGAGCACTATTTCACATAACTTTTATAAAAATGTGGACTTTTTTTCAAAAGCAACAGAGAGAGACGGAAAAACGTACACTTCTGTGCACTGCAAAAGTACACGAGGAAAAAAAGATTCACTTCACGTCGTGTACTGAAAATCATTCTCTGCTTTTCCTTTTATGCTGTCAACAGTCATTAGTATGGATTACCACAGTTATCTTTCTAACTTTGCACAGTCAGTGTTGAGGTGGAAGCTGTTTGTGGCCGTGACGTTTCTCTGTCCAGGGAGATGAATTGGTCTGCGGGGCTTCTTCACAGACTCAGACAGAGCCAGAGGTAAAACGCTGTGCAGTCTCATTCAGTAATTCAGAGGCAGTTCTGTTCAGGATATTTGGAGATGGACTATCCACAGGGAGCAGAAGGGAGTGCTGCATCAAACGCCTCTCGTATTGCTGAAAGAGGAGCCTCTTCTGTTTCTCTCTATCCCTATTTCTCTCTTTGTTTTGGGTTTTTTTTTCACTAAAGACTGAATGTGTATGTTTGCACGCGTTTAAGAGACACTGGTATTTGTACTGTATGTCTGAGAGGGTTTTGGTGGTACCGGTGTATTGATGAGCATTCCCATAAAAGATTCATCTGCTGATGCAAGCTGTAAGTAAAGACGCCTTAATTAGGGATGTGAAAAGGATTTCCAAGATGACCCCATGGTGGATCTATAAACACTTAACAAGCTGAGAGTGTAAAGAAAGTGATAACAGGGGGGGACAGAGCCAGTGTCCGGGCTTGTGTTCATATGGCATGGTGACTTCAGTGAATTGTGCCGATCGTACCACACTCGCTACACAATGAGGTAATCAGCACAACCTGTAATTCTATAATGAATCTGAGTGATGATTAGGCCCACAATGAGCAGATATTGACAGCAGGCGCTATCATCATGCAGAATGGGCTTCCGCAGTGCTCGATTATTATGAGTTACGACTGTGGCGCTGACTCAATGCTTGGCTCTATATCTAGCTGAGTAATCAGCACTATCGAGGCTATTAGGGCGGCTAAATGAGCTCCTTTTAGACATTTAGTAGTTATGTACCTTGTGCTTTAACTTCCAAGCCATCACTTTCCCTCTGTTCGGACTGTAAATGACACCCCAAGGTCTTTGTTAAATAGTGCCATGTGGCCCCCAAAACAATGAATTGTGGCTTTATACACAACAGTTTGTTTAAAACAATTTATATATGATGTGACAGGTGGTCAAATCCTGACAATTATTACCCCGTTTTCTGCCAGCTATATTGACATTTAGCTGAAAGTGCAGAAACAGAAATCATGCATAAAAGCTTGTCTTCACATGCTGTAGTAATATAGCACTCACCATGGAGTAACAGTCTGCTTTAAAAGAAAATCATAACGCCCTGTATGCTGAATGATACATCTCAGTCAAAGCCAATGTGAGAAACAGTCCATTATTTAAAGTGACATTAAAGTGCACCTTTGTATCTTTTGCTGTATAACACCAACTGTGGCCATAAATGAATTACAGGATAATGGAGTATAACAGTAAGTACGGAAGAGTCCTACAGTTAGTGGTCTGACTCAGTGATGTCAGTTACACACAGCAAAATCTAACATTGGCTAACATTAGTCATCATAAGCTACTGGTCATACCAGACCAAGAGTGTAGCAGCAAAACCACTCAGTGCATTGAATTGAGCTCTGGTGTTTTTATTATGCCTCCGCATCAGCCACAGCCTTGGCTGGAGGCATTTAGTTTTCGGATTGTCCGTCTATCCATCTGTCTGTACATCCGTCTGTCCGTCCAGTCCATTCTTATTAACGCGATATCTCAGGAATGCCCCTAGGGAATTTCTTCAAATTTGGTCGATGGTAGATGAACTAATTAGATTTTGGTGGTCAAAGGTCAGAGTCACTGTGACCTCACAAAACACTTTTTTGCCCATAACCCAAAACTTCATACGCTAAATATGACAATTTCACAAAAATGTCTAACACAGTGGTTCCCAAACATCTTCTTCAGGGTCCCCTAATTGTCACTATAAAATATTTTCAACTATCCATAACTATGTTTTCATCAGTGTATAATCACCTGAAATTAAGAATGGTTGTGTCTTCGTTAGCTTAGAATGAGCTCTTCAGATCTACGTAGGAAGCAGGTCCTCTTCACGGAGTCCACCATGTTGCTCCGCCATGTTTCTACAGTAGCCCAGAACGGACAAACTAAACACTGGCTCTAGAGAGTCTTTTGCATTTTTTCGTTACCTAAAGGCCACCGTAGTTCTCTGGCACACTTGTGAAACTGCAGTAACGCAGCAGAGTGCAAAACCGTGATACTGCCAGCCGCTGTCAGACTTCCTTTGCTCCTAAAGTAGTGTTATTATGGTATGGATGGCCTCTGAGCGAGGTGAGCGAGGTGAACGGCGTTACCACAGTTTTGCACTCGGCGGCTCACATTACCGCAGTCTTGGAAAGGGAGGAGTGAGTGGAGGGGTGCTCAGTTGGTTGCAATCTGCAACCACACCACTAGATGCCACCAAATCCTACACACTGTCCTTAAGTAACTTACCACCTTTATCAGCCACCGTTGATGACCAGTAGGATCAACATTGATCAAATTACAATACAAGAAGCCACTGAGCTATTGTGGTTGAGCTGTGTTACATTTTCACACTGAAGAAGAGAGGGTTGGCGAACTAAACCAGACATCCATCAGAAATATCTCACAGAGTTGCGGAATACAATTATAACACTGCTTTGTCATTTCCTTTTTGCCTTGAGAACAGCAGCTCATTAGCCTTTATAGCTGAGATGTCTAGATGGGGAGGAGGAAGAGTGGTAGCGTCTTCTAATTACAATGAAATGAGAATTTTGAAAGCCATAAATTTCAGTAGTTGGCAGAGTAATTGTTAAATAATTGGTAGTGTATATCAACAACCTGAAAGGCTAATATATTAAAAAGAAAAAGCACAATATAATAGGACAATATGAAAACATTCTTATCTTAGTCATTTCTGACATGAATAGTAATTTTATCTCTTCAAATATAACCAACTAATTCAAAGTGGTGTCAAAACAGACACACGCCTCAGAAATTGTGTCCATGGCTCTTAAAACAGTGAAGTCATATAGCATAGCATCCTCGCTGGCGCGTTGTCCGAGGGCCAGACACCGACAGCTCGCTCCATCAGGTTACAAAGAGTTCTGCCAAAAACACCAAATGAGCAAAGTCCTTCTGCCGCATCACTGAATCACTGTGTGTTTAAGTCTCATGTGCAAATAACGTTCTACGTGGGTATGTGTGCTGCTGTGCTTGTGTCCTTATGTGTGTGAGCAGAATGTGTATACTTAAATATGATGGTTTGTGTGTGAGGCTATGTCGATGCAGGCATTTGTGAATATCTGTCTGTGCACCATATAGGCTGTCTCTCGGCGGGGATTCTTCCTTTCTTCCTCAGCAAACAAATTACGTGGCAGCCAGAGAAGTCGTCGGCCCCACCAGACAAACCCTCTGTGGGATCGCCTGACAATGTGAATCACATTCAAATACAAGATTGCTCAGTGTACAGTTGCAAGTAGTACTACTGCAAATTACAGAAAAACAGTTGATATGTAATTAGGTTGCGGAGAATTTTAGGGATGCTCGATTATCGGCAGATAATGGAAAATGTATATAATGTATTATTCCGATAATGCAATCTGCTAATAATACAAAGCTGTGTGTTTTTAGTTGATTAATTTTCATCATATTTCAGTATAGAAATCTCAAAACATATATTTGCAAAACAATAATGGTGTAAAACATAACACAAAATATCCCAAACCAAAATGCAGGCCCATGTACAAAATACACCAGACGGGGGTGGATAAAATCGTTGATTTTTGATCTGTGACCCTGCACCAGAGATGTGGAAGCCATATCCAATAACCACACCACCCTGTGTCCATGGCAGCAAGTGAAAAATGAATGTTCCCTGAAATATTGATGTTTCACAGCAACACACCGAAGAAACCTACATGGTGCAAGATTTGACCCGAGCTTGTGCTTAGTTTTCCTGCTTTTTGTATCTTTCATTGCGGATTTATGAGTGCAGGCTGTGTGCTGCTCTCAGCAGGGGTTGGCTTCAGGTCGCCGTGTTTTGTCGTTTGTTATTGTGCCCTTTGCTGAGTTATGAATCAAAACAAACAGTCCTGCAGAAGTCAGAAAACATGTCATTATAACTCTGCAAGGTGCATTAATCGCTCACTGAGAAGATGCACTAATGGAACTACATGTTATTGATTCCTTTTCTGAAAGACTGGTGGAGGCAAATCAGGTAATCCTGGCACTTATAATAGGAGAAGTAACCATAAGTAACATCTGTTTTATGTTCATTAAATCCCAGGCCCATGAGCAGTTTGAGGAACCCAAGCTGGAGGCTGTGAGGGAGAACAACATGGAGCTGATCCAGGACATCCTGAAGGAGCTCAACCCGCTCACCAACCGGAGCCAGGCAGCCGACGAGCTGGTCCGCATCCTGAAGGAGCCTCACTTCCAGGTCTCGCATCTCGCCGCAAACCGCAGCTTTAATTAACAGGCAATCAGGCTAAACCTGTGATTACCTTTCAAAGTGATGTTCATGCTTAATGATGCATGTCGTGCTAGCATGGATTAGATTGATTTTGGAGCCACAGTGTGTGTTTCAGTCCATGCAGTGTCTGACAATACACCTGATTTGTGCAGCATAGCATGATTCTATTATCATTTTACACGTTGGAAAAAAGACTATTTGTCATTGCCAATCATCGGTGTTTGTGTCACCCACTGTTCTGCTCACAGTCCCTCCTGGAGACTCATGATTCTGTGGCGTCCAAAAACTACGAGACACCTCCCCCCAGCCCCTGTTCCTTCATGGACGCAGCCCTCAACAACCAGCCCGTTCCCCCAGACGCAGTCAGGATGGTGGGCATCCGCAAGGTGTCTGGTGAGCACCTGGTAAGTCTTCTCAGTTAAGGCGTAGTTTTTTATACACTTTGGGCTATTTTGCTTTCAGACTAGTGGAAAGAAAACATCCAAAATGCACATTTATGTGTTTATTTTACTACATTTTGTCTGTTTGCATCTGTAGATTTTTCCTAAATTCACCAAGAGTAAGCATTACATAATGCCTCATTTGCATATTTAAACATAACATTTCAGAAAACTTGTAATACAAAAAATAATTGTTTCAATGTAAGTAATCAACCTGGAAATATCTATCAGTTAAAATTGTTACCCTATTCACCTGTAGTGTCTACCCTTAAGGAGCAACCCTTTGTAATCAGTGAGGCAGGATAAAGCCCTTCTGTAAATTGTGAACAGATAAAACTCCTCAATAAAAGGTATGATTTGTGTTTTTGGAGCACTCAGTGTAATGAGATCATTTTATTGCATTGTTAAAAAGAGAAACAAGTCAGATTTATACTGCCTTGTAGCACGAAATGGGGAGATTTATCTGCAGCAGGTTGACATGTTGTTGATTAATACCAGCAAGGACTCAGTGGTAACAATGCCAGGTGCTCTATTGTCTCACTTTCTACCCACAAACTCTGCCAACTCTCTGTGTAGTCACTCTACGTCATTTCACATGTTACTTTACCATGTAAGAAGTCACTGATGCCACAAAATCCAAATTGTATGAAAGGTGAGGAAGCATAAGTTGAACCTAAATATGACAAATAAAGGAGCAGCAACACAGACTGAAAGTAATATACCTGTCAAACAAGCAAACACACCCTGAAATAGATCTTTATTTAAGTCTAAATATCTTCTTAATGGAACAGTTGGAACATATTTTTGCAGGCAGCATCTGGTGGCCATTACAGTAATTGCAGCTTAAGATATTCCTGCATTAGCTTCACCACTCAGCCATGGCGGTTGCTGAATGGTGAACTTACCTTTTAAACTGCTGAGCAACGGAGGCGGTTGCAAGTTATTTTATAATTAATTAAAGAATAAAAGTTATACTGTAATTGTTCTGAGGAATTTGCCTTTGTGTAAAATACATTTTGTGTTGCTCAAGTCTAGTTAACCCACTTAACAAATGATTGTTATATTTTGTGTGTGTAGGGAGTGACGTTTCGAGTGGAGAGCGGCGAGCTAGTGATCGCCAGGATCCTCCACGGCGGCATGATTGACCAGCAAGGACTGCTCCACGTGGGCGACATCATCAAGGAGGTGAACGGCAAGGAGGTGGGCAACGACCCCAAAGTGCTCCAGGAGATGCTGAAGGAGGCGAGCGGCAGCGTGGTGCTGAAGATCCTGCCCAGCTACCAGGAGCCTCATACACCAAGACAGGTAGGTCAGCTGGGGGGGGGGGAGGATACACACAAATCAAATCAAATACATATTGTGCACATTTGCTGTTAGACTCAGTGTTATAACTCTAACCAGCCACCCAGCAAATAATAATAATTGGAAGAAGAGCTTATACCAAGATATGTAAATGTGTCAAATCTGTTCATAACAATGGATGCATATAGCTCATTTCCCTTTCATGCTTGTTTTGAAGAGTAAGCGCGACTCCTTGTATTTGAAATGTCTTAGGGCTATTCCTAATTGAATCTCACACTCTTTCAAAGTTAAAGGTTCGGGTGTTTTGAAGTGGGGTTATATGAGGTACTCATCCATAGTCAGTGTATTACCTGCAATAGATGGCGGTCGGCACACCGAGTGGAGAAGCAGACAGGAGTTACATCACAGGAGCAGAGTAATGTACTGCTATCGACCGGATCGGCCACCTAAAGAAAGGCTCATCTAAAAAAAAATCAACATCAGTTTAAGTGTAGGCTATATTTAGAATATTTTTTCCAGTTTATCTTGCCATGAAACGGCTATACAGTCTATGTTTCCGACGGGGAACTGAAGCTGTTATATATACTGTTGCTAAGCCAACCAGACTCCATTGAAAAAGCAGTAATTTTACCTCGCAGAACCTGAGGGTTGCTGGTCTACCACTGCCTTCATCGGTTAGTTAGTTTGTGTTATTGTGTGACTTTGGTGAATCCAAAGACACACAATAACACAAACAAACTAACTGATCGAGGCAGCGGTAAACCAGCACCCCCGCTGGTCTGCAAGGTAAAATTACAGTTTTTTTCAATGGAGTCTGGTTGCTTTGTCGAGAGCATAGATGGATACAACAACTTCAGTTCCCCGTCGGAAAGGGCTGTCTGACGACAGGGTAAAGCGGTGAAAATATTCTAAATATAGCGTACACTTAAACTGATATTGATTTTTTTTAGGTGGCAAAAATACGTTTTGCTGCCAGCCCCGTCCACAGCAGTACACTGCTTTGCTTCCGTGCAGTAACTCCTGTCTGCTTCTCCAAACTGTGGGCGTGCCAACCGTCATCTACTGTAGGTAATACACTGATTATAGATAAGTAGCTCATACAACCCCACTTCAAATCACCCAAACTACCCCTTCAAACACATTTTTGACCATATATCCTGAAACAGATATGGAACAAAAAGTTCTGATTAGTTTGAAAGGATACTGTCAACTGTCCTCCCTGGCCGTCTCCCAGCTGTCTGTAACCTTATATGCTGTGCCAAGAATCATATATCTGCCTCTATAGCAGGACTTTGTAGATGACATTGGCTATTTGGCTGTAATACCTGCATTAGAGTTTTGTCACTTATCCAAATGTAGAGTAATTTTCTGGATCAATAATTGAAGTCTTCAAGAGCAAGAAAGGAAAAGAGGGATCCCACTGGAGTCCTTGTCCTTTTCATTTTGTACTTTCCTCCCATGCTCGTAAAGCTCACATCAGAAAGATTATTTTAGTTGGTCGAATATCAAATATTTGTAGGAAATTACTCACTCATGGTGTAGTCGTGGCTCTCCTTGGGTCATGCCAGCTAATGAACACTAGCTTTCTAGGAGACAGAGGAAGCTAGTCACAGTGAAAATGTGACCCAGTTTAGAAGTGAAGGGGAATAGAGAGTAATGTTGCCTGGTGATGCCAATAGGATGGAGGGATAGAGCACATCGGAGGATGCAGTACATACAGCTCGAGATGTGTTGGGCACGCGGCTCTGTGACGGATCGGTCTCAGCAGTAGAGAAGAGGAACACTAGAAGCCGTGCCAAATGAATTCCTTACACCAGACCGAAATATACTAGAACATAATCTGCAAGAAAATGATGTAGAGAGGGTTTATGTGCGAGGATTATCAGCACAGGCATACACATGTATTTGAAGTATATTATTGCTGTTGGGGGGGAAAAAAGTGAAAGGTCAAAAGTTGGTTCTCCACCGGATGATGATTCACCTTTTAGCCACGCTAGCAATGTCGGTCAGTCAGTCGGTTGGTCAGTCCGCCACTTTGTCCAGACTGAAATATCTCAACAACTGTTGGATGGATTAACATGGGATTTTGTACAGACATCCATAGTGCCCCACCCAGAGGATGTCCCCTACTGACAGCGGTGATCCCCCTGACTTTTTCCTCTAGCACCAGCTAGGTTGACATTTCTGGTTTTGAGTGAAAATGTCTCGATGGGTTGTCATGAGGTTTGGTACACACATTCATGTCATCCACAGGTTGAAATGTACTAACTTTAGCTACATTTTTGGTTGGCTTAACTTTCTCTGTAGCACCATCATCAGATTAACCTGTTCAGTACTTTGATACTGACATCCCCATCAGCCTCAGCTTTGCTTTGTATTAATTACCAATTAGCAAATGTTAGCGTTGTCATTGTGAGCTTGTCACCATGCTGGCATTAGCATGTAGCTCAAAGCACCACTATGCTTAAGTACAGCCTCACAGAGTTGCCAGCATGGCTAGTCTTGTTACATTATACTTTTGGCTATTCACCTATATTCTTTAGCAGGGGGCCACATTTACAGAAAGATAAGGGCCGGATATTTCCCTGAGCCATTATTCTCGTTATGTATGAACACACTGGACACAACGCGCCACCACATTCTCAAAACTTTTATTTTCGCTACATGGCAATCAATATGTTATATAGAAATTGCAACAATATGCAAATTCAATATTATGAAATAAACTACCAGTGGGTTTCTATTTTATTTAGCTAGTTTTGGCTGTCTGGACACCTGCTTGCGACAACAGCGGCATGCAAAGGAGGGCTTTTGTCATCATAATGCATGTTGTGATTGGCTGTTACTGACAGCACAGGAGCGCTCTACTGGTTTGAAGGATTTATTGTGACAAAATGTCTGTTATTCGTGTGATTTTCTTTTTTTTTTCAGGTTTAAAATTTTACTAATTTGTAAACAGAATTGACTGGTGAGCAGCCAGATGGATAGGCCTGCTGTAGAGGAAATGTGTAGGCCTAATTTTCTTTAAATGAAATGAAAACATGCAAACTATACCAAAACTGGAATTGGCAGGTTTACATTTGACTGCAGCTATACAGTCTTTCATATTTCCAGCTGTGTATTATATCTCCACGCCGGGGACAGCTGTGGCCGGAGGCATTATGTTTTCGGGTTTTTCTGTCCAGTCTCGCGAACGGGATATCTGAGGAAACGCCTGGAAGGAATTTCTTTAAATTTGGCACAAACGTCCCCTTGGGCTCAAGGATGAACTGATTTGATTGAAATTTTGGACAGACATGGATGTAAACTGCAACTTGATAGGTTGGCGGAGGCATACAACCGCAAGGCGGTAATTCTAGTTTTTCCTGATGTTCCATTGTGTGGAAACTGAGGGCAGCAGCCAATCTGGCAGAAATGCTCTAAAGTTGCTTTTATATAAGAGAACTTAACATCCTCCCATTTCTTAGGGTTATTCACTGAGAAGAGTGTTTTTCTGAGTTATGGCTCTTTAGAACATTTCAAAAGACAGACTTTTCTGTAGGAAGACATTTCTACAGTATATCTCTTTAAGACCTTCGCTTTGTGAAACCAGAGCGTACAAGTGTTTAGTTTTCCCTTTTTTGTCATATCAGCCCTGGATATCAAAGTGCCTACTTGAACACTTAATAGCGACTGTCAGTCAGAGATATTAAAGAATGATTTGGCCGTGCTCGCACAGCAAAGTGCTGTGTAGGTGGATGTTGTACTGTGCGAGCGAGGAGTTTTGATGATTAGAGTTGTTCACAAAAGTTCTCTCAGAACGTAATCCAGCTGTCTGTGTTTTCACGCCTTGAGCTTTGTCATCGCATGGTGACTAAACTCAGCTGGCAGTTCCCTTTGGCCAGTTGAGACTGTGAGAGTGTGTCCATTGTGTCCTTACGGGGGAATGAGACACACACACACAGTACAGTAAGGGCTGGCAGCCTTTTTTTTATGCATCAGTTCAGTACGAGAAAAGGCGTCAAGTGTAAGGGGGGATGGGATGGTTGCCATGGCTACAGATTTTGGCTCTCTCTTTATTTCTGTCTCTCTCTCTTTCTCTCTCCGTCTGTCTGTCTCTCAGACTCCTTGTCCTGTCAGTGGGGGTTGGGATACAGGGTTTGGTTTATGAGCTGAATCCTGAAGCCTTGAGATGTCGGGGAAAGTGAGCCGAGAGATGGAGTAGGCTTTAAGTGCACAAGGCTGTTTCATAGTGACGGACACTTAACTCACCCGATCCATCTACCACATGATCATGTACTGTTCACACACCACACCAGAGGCAGCATAGGTACACATTCCCAGCCTGTTTATTCAATTAAATGTGTATTTTTTTCCATCCATTACAGCAATTTAACTGACACCTTCCCTCTTTTCAACATCTTCATTTAGGCCTTTGTGAAGTGTCACTTTGACTACGACCCATCCCATGATAACCTGATTCCCTGTAAGGAAGCAGGGCTGAGCTTCAACAGTGGAGACATCCTGCAGATTTTCAACCAGGAGGACCTCAATTGGTGGCAGGTCAGCGCAGCCCAAGATATTCGACATTGTTGTGCATCAATTGCTTTAAGACTGTATGGTTTTATTCACCCGCTTGTTATCCCTCATTGTCTGTGGTCCCTCACAGGCCTGTCACATAGAGGGAGGCAGCGCAGGTCTAATCCCAAGCCAGCTGCTGGAGGAGAAGAGGAAAGCGTTTGTGAAGAGAGATTTGGAGCTCACTACCACAGGTACACACACCTCTCAGCAGCACGCACCAGAGCAGAGAAGCACTTCTCATTATGCAGATTTCGACACAGGCTCCTTCGCCGCACAAACGCACCGGCAACAAAGGCAACATCTGTTCCTCTCCATATCATACAAGCATTTCATCTGGCGCCCGGCCGCTCATCCTCCTCTCAACCTCTCCAGTCTGTTACTCACTGGAGGACTGGTAATGAGCATCGGCGTGACTCAGGCAGCCTGATTTCAATCTGCTTGTTATTAAGCCGCTGGGTCTTGACATTCACAAGCAGCCCTCCCCGGGAAGGAGCAATGATCGGGGAGCGGCGATAAGACCCCCGTAAATACAAACCTGATCAATAATAATCTCTTCTCTTATGAGATGCGGGGTGAAAAGAGACTCCTTTAGATTTATCTGCTCTGTGCTGAGACCTCAGCAGCAGCTAAACAGGTGGTGAGTCAGAGCCAGCAGCGTGCCCTTCACTTGTGGTGGAGAGGAAGATGACAGCCCTACTGTCCTGCCCTTGGAGCCTAGGAAGGACACATCTGTCTGCTAGCACACTCTCCACATATTATACCAACCGAGAGCATGGTTTGTTTAAAAAAATAGGTATTTTTGGATGGTGACGTCTGAAATCGTTGATCCAATTCAAGAAAAATACTTCATAATTTAGCACCCTGGCTGCAAGGTGCACACAATATTTGCTGTCACAGCTTGATGGGTTATAATTCTGACGTGAAAATTAACGACTGAGCTCATGATTGCTTCTATTTGCGTCTCTGTTCATAAGACATTCTCCCCCATGGGCTAAATAATCTGCCATATTGAACAGACGGTCAGCAGAACGCCTAGTCACAGGTGTTCTCTGGCAGCAGACTGGTTGGATAGGCTGATCAGTGTTGGTGCACAGTGCCGCCTAGTGGCATCGTCTCCCTATAACCTTCTAAGACTTTTTTAATGACACAGCAGTGCTTTCAAAGTCATTTCACCTTGATCGTACATCGTTTTGACTTTGTCAAAGTGGGTGGCAAAGACGAGCGCCAAGGTTGGAGGTTTTATTGTGTGTTTCTGTCTGTCTCAGGTCCTCTATGTGCCGGCATGGGTGGTAAGAAGAAAAAAAAGATGATGTATCTGACTACCAAGAATGCAGGTAATTTACCTCGCAATGTACAACATCACAGTCTCTTTTTTATTATGTATGTCTACCTAATTACTGGTTTCTGACTAGAATTCGACCGCCACGAGCTGCGGATATATGAAGAGGTCGCCAAGGTTCCGCCCTTCAGGAGGAAGACGCTGGTCCTGATTGGTGCACAGGGGGTCGGCCGTCGCAGCCTGAAAAACAAGCTGCTGGTGTCGGATCCCCAGCGGTACGGCACCACCATCCCCTGTGAGTGCAGCCGTTCATCATCACACTAAACCACATACAATGATACAAAATCCATCTGTCATTTAGTACCTTGTGTTTTTTTTTTACAGGGTTTGTTGTATTTGTTGCATATAGGGCTGCAACTAATGATTATTTTCATTGTTGATTCATCTGTCGATTATTTTCTCGATTAATCAATTAGTTGTTTGCTCTATAAGATGGTGAAAAATGTCTATCAGTGTTTTCCAAAGCCCAAGATGACGTCCTCAAATGTCTTGTTTTGTCCACAACTCAAATATATTCCGTTTAGTGTCATAGAGGAGGAAAGAAACCAGAAAATATTCACATTTAACAAGCTGGAATTGTGAATTTTGACCTAAAAAAATGACTCAAACCGATGAATCGATTATCAAAATAGTTGGTTTAATAGTTGACGACTAATCGATTAATCATTGCAGCTCTAGTTGTATACTGTGTGAATGTTGTCATATACTTTTTTTAACTGAAGTTAATTTCTTTGTCTCCTTAGTTTCCAGTCTCTTAGTGTTGAAGTTTGAATAGTTTCTTTTAATATATATATATATATATTTTATATTGTAATATTTTCCGCTTCATTTTGTGATATTATCATTGCATTTTTAGTGTCTGTATTTGCACTGTGCAAATGATCCATTTCTGACTTCTTTTTTTTTATCCTTCAGTCACCTCCAGAAAACCAAAGGTGGATGAGCGGGACGGCCAGATGTACTCCTTCATGACCCGCAGCGAAATGGAGAGCGACATCAAAAGTGCTCGTTTCTTGGAGCACGGCGAGTACGACAGCAACCTGTACGGCACTAAGATCAACTCTATACACGAGGTGATATACACAGGAAAGATCTGCATCCTGGACGTCAACCCACAGGTAGAAGAAGCTCCTCTCTCCCATCTTTTCTTGCTTCTGTTCCTCTGCCATAGAAACTTCTATCCATCATGGTTTCCAATGTAAATTACTTCTGCATAAAATTATATATTCAAACCAATTATGTACAGCTGGTTGCTACTGAAGTATTCTCAGGCTGAGCACATCATCTATATTTATCAAAAAGGATCTCTTAATGTTCAGCATGAGTCGCTGGAAACACTTCGCTAATCTTATTTGCGCACATTAGCTTGATAAATGTGTTCGATGAAGATGCTGCAGTTGCATTTTAATCACATTCTCTGCTTTATAATTGCGTGTGCGTTTCAGCTATTCCCATTGCTTGCTGTGCAGTGATGCAGTGATTGTAAAATGTCTCACATACTTTTGTTTTTCTCCGAAAGGCTCTTAAAGTCCTGCGGACGTCAGAGTTCCTGCCCTACGTTGTCTTCATCGAAGCCCCGGATTTTGAGGTTCTCAAAGCTATGAATAAGTCAGCAATCGAGTCAGGAGTGGTCACAAAACAGTTAACGGTGAGTTTATGTTCTCTTAAAGGCCCTGAAAACCCATTCTCTCATTCATTTTCTACTATGACAGGGGTGTCAAACTCATTTTAGTTCATGGGCAATATAATGGACGTGGACAAACAGCCTGAGGTGTCTCGCTGATCTCTCGGCTGCGACTAAAAAACAGACGGCTGTTTCCTCAAACCTGCCAACGATTAATTTATCTTCTCTGTTCTCAGTTGTCCTTGCATGCTCTTTTATTTTTCGCCATGATGAGTCTTATAGAGACACCAAATATTATATTCCTTGAACATTGAAAGATGCTGTGAACACACCAAGCACACTGGCTTCCTATTCTTTCTTTTTCTTGGAAAACATTTTCCACCGGCTGCTCCTGCATGATCAGTAGCGCGATAGTGTTGTGTCACGTAGCCCAGTGGTTCTCAACCTTTTTCATGCCAAGGACCCCTAAATTGATACACATTAGGTCACGGACCTCCATCTGAAAAGATTTTGGTTGTTAGATGATTAGGACCACACTTCTCTAGTTGTCAACTACGGTTGAGGAGATGACCATGGAGGAATTAAACCTATGATCAGAATAGTCACTCTTATGACTTTATTACGCATTGTGCTCATTTCAATTAAATAGTGAAAATAAACTATACCTCATTTTTCCGGGGACCCCCTGGAACTCCGTCAAGGACCCTTGGGGTCCTCGGACCCCTGGTTGAGAACCTGTACGTAAACACGTGGGATCTATAATAGTGTATCCAGCATAGGGCCTGCTACTCCCTGTTACAGCGCCACCAAAATACATACAAATGGACAAACAGGATTTTATTGAAAGATTTGAATTAATGACTTCTCTGCAAATTTCCCACTTTGCAAAGTCATCCAGTGGGCCGGATTTGACCATTTAACGGGGCCAGTTCTGGCCCTCGGGCCGTATGTTTGACACCCCTGTGACAAATAGTGTCATTACATAAACACACAGTTTGGAATAGTTTTAGTTATTCCTAGAGCTGTCAAAGTTAAGGCGAATTTGTTTTAACGCCACTAATTTCTTTAATGCATTAACGCAACTTGCAATTATTAGGTTGTAGCGGGCTCAGTTTTAAAGCCAGAGTGAAGATACTGGCATCATATGAAACTAGAAAACGCTCCAAACTTACGTAAAATTTTGGCGAGAAAAAACTGCCATAGCCATTTTCAAAGGGGTCCCTTGACCTCTGATCTCAAGATATGTGAATGAAAATGGGTTCTATGGGTACCCACGAGTCTCCCCTTTACAGACATGCCCACTTTATGATAATCACATGCAGTTTTTGGGCAAGTCATAGTCAAGTCAACACACTGACACACTGACAGCTGTTGTTGCCTGTTGGGCTGCAGTTTGCCATGTTATGATTTGAGCATATTTTTTATGCTAAATGCAGTACCTGTGAGGGTTTCTGGACAATATTTGTCATTGTTTTGTGTTGTTAATTGATTTCCAATAATAAATATATACATACATTTGCATAAAGCAGCATATTTCCCCACTCCCATGTTGATAAGAGTATTAAACACTTGACAAATCTCCCTTTATCGTATATTTTGAACAGATTAAATTATATCTAAGAATGCTTTTTCAAAATTGTTGCTTATTTAGTCACAGATATATAATAAAAGAAAAGAAAGAAATACTTTTCAAACTTTCAGGGGTTTTAAAAGTCACTACCATTAGAATCAACTAAAAGGTTACATGTTGCACAATGAAATAGTTAGACTACAATGAAAGCACATTGTATTAGTAATTGGAATACCTAATGTGTTTGATTTGCTCAGCATAGCAAACAAAGTTTCATTTCTACCATTTAAATTATGTAAACTAATTGGATTTAATTTGCGCACCAATTTCATTGTTTACTCGGTTCTTCCATCCAAGTAATTACCTGCTGATTGTATTTATTTTCACCTAATGGTCTCACTGTCCTGCGCCTCTCCCTGAGATGCTCCCTACAGGACTCTGAATTAAAGAGGACGGTGGACGAGAGCGAGCGCATCAAGCGAGCCTACGGACATTACTTTGACCTCTGCATCATAAACGACGGCCTGGAAGCGGCGTTCCGAAGTCTCCGGTTGGCACTGGAGAAACTGTCAACGGAGCAGCAGTGGGTGCCCGTCAGCTGGGTCTTCTGAAGGTCACCAAGAAGAGCTCACCAGCGAGGTGCCAGGGCCACAGGTCGAAGGTCAGAGGGACGGTTTGGTAGCTCCAGAGGGGCTGTGGTGGAGGTCTGTAATAAAGCGTCACGGTTCAGTGCAAATGACCAGCCTCATGTAGAGCGTTTTTTGTACAAACTTAGTGTTCCTCCGTTGAGCCTAACGTCAAGTTGTACTTTATTTGTCAGAACCGGAATAATTTAATTGATATTTGTTGAGAAGGATTTAGAGTTATGAGGTTTAGTGCAATAGTGTGAGTGAGTGTGCGTATGTTATCATAAACGTGGAAATAGACTTAGAGTAACGAATATGTTTTGCAGATAAGCTTTTCGTTGAAGGATATTGAACTTTTTTTTAGCCTTTCCTACTTTATGTAGTGTAATGTTTACATGGGATCGGTAGGACAGATTGGTGAAGGAAAGATACCAAATGTCATATTTGTGATAAAAAAAAACTATATTTTACCATTTGATCATACAGTATGATTGTATGTGTTCATAAATGTGCTCTATATTGTGGCTCCACTAATTTGAAAAACGAACAGCAATAGATCATTTTAAACAAAAAACATATACGTGCAATACACCTACATACAGACACCGATGTATACATACACACGTTTTTGCGTTAATCTTGCGGTCTCGATTTGTTTGGTTTCCTTTTTAATGTTGATTACATTGTACATCTGTTGTCCTAAAGCATCTGGTTTGTTTGACAGTGAGAGGACCCGGCGAGTGGATCACAGTGTCCGACTAACTGCTTGATTCTGTTGGAGTTGTATTTGTAGCACTGAGAACAACAACAAAAAAATTAAGAAGAAAACTGAAGAAGAAGTAGCCTACAGTATGCACTGATTGTATAATGAAGGCAACCATTTTACTTGGTTGAACAATTAATGAAAATTGTCAACTTTTTTTTGTTATTTTTTGATGTACAAACCGTAAAATATTTATCAGTGGCTTCAAATTCATACTTACTTTTGCCTTAACATGGTTCAAAAAGCCAAGGAAACACTCACTGTACATGTTCCTTCTTAGAAAATAGAGAAAAGTAATACTGGCAACTCATTGAATATTTATTTTATTTTCCCTCAAACTTGTAAGTACTGTATTGTAATAAAGAGTATATAGTATAACATAGAGAAACACTTGGTGCTCTGATGATTCTGCTGGTGTGTAGACGCAGTCGGACAACTACACTGTAGTTTTGATGTTCATATAAAAATGTATTAAAATTGGAAATGTTGAGAATATTGCTTTACTGTCTACAGTTAATATTAAATTATATTTTAGTTAAAATCACAGCATAAAATGAATGACGATGCTATTTTTCAAAATACACATACAAAAGAAGGTGCGTCAGCGTCTGTTGGCAGTTAAAATGAAGTTTAGCCCGTGGATGCCTGGTGTAGCCTCTGTGGCTGTGGGTGGTTATGGGTGCTGGATGAGGGTTGTGGGGTTGGGTGCAGAGATCTCGTGGGTGTCCAGTGATGAGGCGCCAAAGGCAGCGTTATCGGATACATCTCGTAGTCAGGTGGCGGGCCCCCCAGCCAAACGCTTGTCAGCTTGGGGTCAAACTGCATGAAAATTAAGTAAAATTGTACTGTAGTAACAAGGTTCATTTTTAGAATTACAGTGTTTTAAACTTGATATTTTGAATCATATAATTATTCAGAAACATATTAACCTGAAGCTCTAGATTATAAACAACACACAATAGTCAATAGTTAATTTTGGGAAATATGCTTATTGGCTTTCTTGCTGAGACTTAGATGAAAAGACTGATACATGCTTATGTCTGGAAAGAGCTGATCAATCTTATTTTGCAAATAAGCATATTTCCCCAAAATGTCAAACTATTCCTTTTAACAAGTATTGTTTTTTCAGACTCATTTAATTGGATTTTAAAAATATTGATTGCAGAATTGTCATCCACGTACAGAATCATAATATGGTGCTGTCTAGACACCTAGGTGCTCCTATATGTTAGAAATTTTAAAGAGGACCTATTATGCTTATTTTCAGGTGCATACATGTATTTGGGGTTTCTGCTAGAACATGTTTACATGCTTTAATGTTCAAAAAACACTTTATTTATCTCATACCGGCTGTGCTGCAGCACCTCTTTTCACTCTTTTTTTTTAAACACTCTGTTTGAGCTCCGCCCCCTCCCCTCCCGAAAGCCCAGTCTGCTCTGATTGGTCAGCTGGCCCACTCTGCTCTGAATGGTCAACTGAACCAAACTCTTCAGACTCCGCTCTAACTTTGATTGTTTGTCAAACTAGCTGCTAGGCAGATATTATGCAAATGTGTTTCTTGGTGACATCACCACGTTACAGAAGAAAAGGCGGGACTTCAATCAAGGTGTTTCAGGTAGTTTAGCAGTGTTTCTGTGGGGGACAGTAACTCCTTTTGGCGTGAACTTTGGGCTTTGTTACTTTGCGGAACTTGTACATGCACAAAAAACTGTATAACACACTAAAGGAAATGGAAAAGCATAATAGGTCCTCTTTGATGAATAATAGACAATTAATTTAAATCGATTTGTGTGATCCAATGACAGTGAGTGACTGTAACACACCATCGAGTATGGTGGCGGGGGATCCACAGTGCTGTACCGAGGAGGGAATGTGTCATAATGTCTGTCCTCTTCTGCCTGATCTTCAGACAAAGAAATAGTATAGAGCTCTGAAGACGTGTTGTCATCTTGCGGTGCTGGTATGGTGACGTCATATGCTGCTCTTTTCTTTCTTGCGTGCAGATAGAAGCAGAGGAGTGTCACAGCTATGGACACAACCAAGGCTGGCAATCTAGGAGCACATTTCCATAAGACTATCAGTTTTGTGTCTCAAGGTAACACTTCCTGTCCTGTATGTAAGGAGAGATTCGTTTATTTGGCTACTTACAATAATTGGAAGACATTCACTACCGAAGTCATGGCGTGAATTATGTCAACCTGCTGACATTACTGTGAGGAGAAAAACAACAACAATACAATTATGTGAAATATGGACTTCCATTGACAGTATGACAAATCTTTAAAATGAATTCTACATTTTATTTACATAATCCATATTATGTTCTGAAAGTTTAATGTAAGTTTGAATGTGTATAAAGTTAGTTTTGTAGTGGGCAAGCTAGCAAAACATCTACTGTATCAGATTTAATACAGTACACGTATACAGTAAAAGAATAATACAAGCAGTCTTTGGACATGTGACTAACAAAAATCAACAAGTGGGTGTGAGATGTCATCACAGGATATGATAATGAGTCAGCCTTTACATCTTCGGGCCCACTGGAACAATTAAATGAGACTAACTGTCCTATCGTAGGGTTGTGACCTAAAGTGACCCTCACTAACAATAATGCCACTTTTAAAAAAAAAAAAAACTTTGAAAACTGCTCAGCAGTGTACAAGTGAAGAGGTTAAATCAAGGCGTTAGGAGTATAACAAGTAGCATGAATAACCAGCATACTGTTTGACTTTATACTGTCTGAGTTTAACAACTGACAGTGGACCTTCATCCTATAAATCCGCTGCTCATTACAACTGTAAGTGAAAATGAATTTAATTCACATCATTCTAACATACGTTACCTTAATGACGCAGAATTAGAAGATAAGTGGATCATTATAATTTATTACAATGAGATGAGTCCTTACCTTATTTAAGGATCCAAAACATACAGAAACTGTCCTGCCCTCAGGGTTGCTATCAAAGGATAATGTGTCACCGAGGGAAGTACATGACCTGAAGAGCTTTTACAGCATTATTGTCTTTTTTAAAGATACAGGACTTGGAGGTGTGCTCTGTGTCTTGTATACTTTCCATGTGTTGATCAAAATCATTCATGAATCTGTTTAACTCACTGTTTACTGCAGCAAACCATCAACCACGGCATCCCTCAGGGGTCTATTATTAGACCACTCTTGTTCTGATTCTACTTTCGGCAAACAAACCTTGTCATAATAGCCAACAGATAACAATTTTACAACCCCCCCAAATAGTGATGGCTGAAATCACAATGTTGCCTAAAACCCATCTTTCTACTTTGCTTTTCAGAAAACACAACATGCCACTTTCTTAGTTGTAAATTTCAAAGTGTGCATACACTTAAATTAATTTTATTCATGAGTATAAATTACTGTATTTTGTAAATTACATACACTAGAAAGTAGCCACAGTATTATTACAAAATGTAAACAATAAGCGCCTTAACTCAAATATTTTACCTCTTTTTGTCAAAACGGATATGCTATACATATGGGGTAAATTAGTGGGGTTTTAACTGGGTTGTCTTTGAAACTTCAGTAGTTTTATCAGTCAAATAAAGATTCTCCTTAATTAATTTGGATCCTAAACACATATGTCACATATATCTTTACATAGTGAATAGTTTGCTGCTATATTAATGCTCTAAATATCGCATAGAGCACCTTTAAATTGCATAGGTTGCCCCTGATTTCAGCTGTGAACGCAGGGCTGAAATTCACCATTCATTATTCCCCCCCCCTACACATTCACAATCTTAAATTTCCCATGCAGACAGCTTTACAAAAACTGACTTGAAATAATTTCTGAACATTCTTTCACAATGTCGACATCTTATTGACACTTGCTTCCATAGACTGGCCCTGTGATAAAAAGTACAGTATGTTCAGGCTAGAGGGGGGGTTTAAGTGGAAGAGGAGGGAGATGAGGAGGATCAGGGTCGCTCTGAGTAAGCTGGAGGGTCCGTGCATGAAGGTGGGGGGTCTGGATAGGATGGCGGTTCAAGCTGGAAAAGAGAAGAGGAGGCATTTAATTACAGAGATGATGCAATTTGGTTGCCGACGATGAAATCTGACATCTTGTAAAAACCTTTTCAACATCATCCTCATCATGAAATATGATAACATGCACTGTACCCTGTATGGAGGAGGTGGACTGCCACTTCTAGAGCAGTACATGGGAGGGTTTCTGTAAGGAGGTTGAAAATATGCTTCATATATGTCCATTAGTTCCTCGTCTTCTTCTTCTACCTGCTCCTCCTCCTCACATAATGGTATGACGTACACAGATGGATAGTTAGTGGGCCTCGGGGGCCTGCCTTCTGCTGCTTCTCTGCGCTTCTTTGCAAAATAGCAACAAAAAACCCACAGAACGATGCCAACGCACAACATGGGAATCCTGAAATAATGGACAGCTTGACTAATACATGCAGCGTGCATACAGTGAGGCATACAGTCAGTCAAATTAATTTGAGGAAATACTTACTCAGTTGTAGGAAAAAAAATCCCCATGGCAGTTTTATTTTCTAAACCAAGTTTCACACCTGAGGAAAATGAAAAAAAGAGAAGGACAGATTTAATATTAAAGAGGACCTATTATGCTCATTTTCAGGTTCATACTTGTATTTTGGGTTTCTACTAGAACATGTTTACATGCTTTAATGTTCAAAAAACGCAGGTATGGCTGTACTGCAGCACCTCTTTTCACCCTCTGTCTGAAACGCTTCGTTTGATCTCCCGACCCCTCCTCCGAAAAGCCTAGTCTGCTCTGATTGGTCAGCTGGCCCACTCTGATGTGATTGGTCAATCAATCCAAATTCTTTGGACTCTGCTCCAGCTCCACTCTAACTAGCTTTGTTTGAAGGCTTCCCAAACTAGCCGCTAGGCAGGTATTATGCTAATGTGTTACTTGGTGACATCACCACGTTACGGAACAAAAGGCAGGACTTCAAGCAAGGCGTTTCAGTTCAGGAGCAGTGTTTCTTTAGGGGGAAAGGAACTCCCTTTGGCGTGGACTTTGGGCTTTGTAACTTCGCAGACATTTTACATGCACAAAAAACTATATAACACACTAAAGGAAAGGGAAAAAGTACAAAAGCATAATAGGTCCCCTTTAAACTTGAAGATTGTGACTCTATTTAACGGTTTGTCATGCAGTTAAATATTCAGTTTTGCAATACAGTTCAAAGGTAGCTCTTTATCTCTTTGCATCCTTGAATCACAGCGACATAAACAAAAGTCTTTAAGGCGGATATAATTACTGTGAAAGCTGCACAATCCTGGAATGTAGATCCAACACAGTACTAACACAGTAGATTTTGTTCTTACTCACACACTGTCTACATAACACTACAGTTCAAAGTTAAAACTGTTCAGCATGTGTAGCTTTTTATGGTATGTTGCTACATAAAAGATTATAGACTTGAATACGGATCGATCAAAGTAAAAGTAAGCAAGGCAGTATAAAAACATTTCCTTTCCATTTCTGATGAATATATAAGAATGGGCCTTGTACGATGGAGGCCTTACTGAACAGAGTCAAATAGAAAACAGCCAAGCAAATGATTTAATAAGTTTGGATACGCTGTCTCTGACAAATTTGATATTTTTCAATGCTGAAAACAAAGCTTACCTCCAAGTACGAGCCATGCGGTGCAGGTTAAGTAGAGTGTTGACTTGCAACAGACATTTTTATTGCCTCATTGACCTGTTTAAAGTAGCAGAACTCACTGAGGTCATAGCCGGTGACGCAAACAACTTATCACCACTGACACTGCTCTCACCACACAGTAGAGTGACGGTATTGGGCTAAAGGTGGCTGGCTTGTTAAGGTGACTCTTACTGATTAAGACACATTGTGATAAATAACACGAAGACATAATGAGGAAGGTGAAATCACATTACAGGAAAACACAAGATTCCCTGTTTCAGCTCGTTTCTTAGGAATGCAGTCAAGGTGTTGTTGAAACATGTCGGAGGTATCTCTGCTGCGGCGCTCTGCGCAGCACAGTGTTTCACTTTGACGGGGGATTTTCTGTCCTAGAAAAAAATATCATTAGAGGCTCACACTGTGCCATTCAGCAGCTCAAGGTTAAACAAACACTTTTTTCAAGCTTTTATTTATGCTTAACGTTGATCTCACAACAAGGCCCAGAAATAATTCCCATGCAGCCGCACACGTTTTACACATCTGATGGCAAAACCCAGCAGGCCTGCGAGTTATACAAGAATAAAATCATTCAATAAGATAACGTTCATTAGTGTAGGAAAGGGGGAGGTGGTGGAGGAGGAGGGGGTATAGCTCCTGATACTGGAGGAGGTGGAGGAGGAGGAGGAGGAGGGGGTACAGCTCCTGATACTGGAGGAGGTGGAGGAGGAGGAGGAGGGGGTACAGCTCCTGATACTGGAGGAGGAGGTGGAGGAGGAGGAGGAAGAGGGGATCCTCCTGCTAGAGGAGGAGGTGGAGGCGGGTAGCTGCTGTTTGACGGAGACATTAGCGGTGGAGGGGGAGGTGGGGGCAGATTTGTGGGTGAGGTCAAGGTGGGCGGAGGAGGAGGGGGGAGGCCAGTGTCCATGGAGGAAGGTGGAGGTGGTGGTGGCGGAGGAGGAGCGGGCATACTGGGGTCCAAATCGGCAGGAGGAGGAGGAGGCAGGCTTTCGTCGGCGGAGTTGGAGGCAGTCTGCAAAGTGGGGACTGATGGCGGAGGCACAGCGATACCAAGACTGGATCTGCATACAGAAAGTACACCTTCAGCTACTGTGACATCATGACATCCTGAGACTGATGCAGCTGTAGCTTCTTAAAGTAACAGTTCCACATTTTGGGAAAATAGTTGTTTGTATGGACAAAACAAACAAGATATAACGTGTTCATTTGTGAGCTTTTCCCAGAACTATTTCTTAAAGAGGACCTATCATGCTCATTTTCAGGTGCATACTTTAGGTTTCTACTAGAACATGTTTACATGCTCATTGGCTTTCTTGCTGAGAGTTAGATGAGATGATTGGTACGTGCTCATGTACAGTACAGCACTTCACAATGCAGTATTGCGTAGCGCAACGTTCCTCTGTCTGAAACGCTCTGTTTGAGCCCGAAAAAGTCCAGCCTGCTCTGATTGGTCAGCTGGCCCACTCTGTTGTGATTGGTCTGAACCAAACTCTTCGGACTCCACTCCAGCTCTGCTCTAACTAGCTTTGTTTGAGGGCGTGCCAAACTAGCCGCTAGGCAGGTATTATGCAAAAGTGTTACTTGGTGGCATCACCACGTTACGAAAGAAAAGGTGGGACTTCAGGCCAGGTGTTTCAGGCAGTTCAGGAGACTTAGACCTTTGTAACTTTGCTGACTTTTTACATGCACAAAAAACTATATAACATACTAAAGGAAAGAGAAAGCACAAAAGCATAATAGGTCCTCTTTAACTCAATAATGCAGAAACCTTTCAGACATGATCATAAATCGTACAGGTTGTGTTATGCCCATATTATTATAATAATCAGTATTTGTAGATAAGCGTGTTTAATTATAGTAACAGTGCTGCTATAAAAAGGGCAAAGGACTTTATCAACATACACAGAGTAGTCTGAAGTGCTCTGTATGCTCTCTGTGGTGTCTGCTCTCTTTCTGGGCTGCTGCTGCTGCTGCTGCTGCTCAGCAATCTGTGGGGAGAAGATGAATGAAGGTGAAAAAAGCATCTTCACACCACAGTCAGCCCAGACATCACACTGAGACTACACTATGGAAGGGGGATAATGCATTGTGCTAAGCATTCCTAATCTAATGGAAAAATATGACAGGTGTGTGGACTCAAACTTTCAATTCAATCTTTCACTTTAGTATTCAATTTACCTCAAAACAGTGTCCAGTGAAGTCCAAGATGGAGAAAGATATTGGCACTCTGGAGTAGCTTCTCTGCGGCTCCTTGCCTGAAGCCGGTGGGGTCAGAGGCTTGGTGCGAGTCCTGTTTTTGGGAGTAGTAAAAGCACCGATCTCTCTCCTGGCTACCGACTCGAAGTGGATAGCTGCAGCCTGGACCAGAGCACAGTATGAACACAACGACTCCATTTTCTCTCCTCTCTCTCTCTCTCTCCACACTAAAACCAATGGAGTGTAGCGACCAAACTGACCACAGATTAACAACAGGTGACCTGCAAGTGGAACAAATACAGCAACTTGCACACTTGATGGTTCCCAAATATACAACCAACAGTAACTGTGCTGCTGGAGTTCCTGAAGGTCAAAGCAAAAGCAAATGCAGTTCACTAATTTATGAAAATAAAACATAGTTAGGAAATCTATTTCAAATTAAATATGGCAATTTGCACAATGAATACAACTTGTATTAACGTGATAATAACATGTTAATGCAAATTTGTTTTTTACGCCACTAATTTCTTTAACGCATTAACGCAACTTGAGATTTTTAGGTTGTAGCGGGCTCAGTTTTAAAGCTAGAGTGAAGATACTGGTTTCATATGAAACTAGAAAACCTAAGGTGTCCTTATGTCGTGCTAGCTTGTCGCAGCGGAGGCTAAAATAACGCTCCAAAGTAAGGTGAAATGTTGGCGAGGAAAAACTGGCATGGTCCTTTTCAAAGGGGTTCCTTGACCTCTGAACTCAAGATATGTGAATGAAAATGGGTTCTATGGGTACCCACAAGTCTCCCCTTTACAGACATGCCCACTTTATGATAATCACATGCAGTTTGGGGCAAGTCAAAGTCAAGTCAGCACACTGACACACTGACAGCTGTTGTTGCCTGTTGGGCTGCAGTTTGCCATGTTATGATTTAAGCATATTATTTATGCTAAATGCAGTACCAGTGAGGGTTTCTGGACAATATTTGTCATTGTTTTGTGTTGTTAATTGATTTTCAATAATAAATATATACATATATTTGCATAAAGCAGCATATTTCCCCACTCCCATGTTGATAAGAGTATTAAACACTTGACAAATCTCCCTTTATCATATATTTTGAACAGATAAAAAACGGTGTTATTAATTTATGATTAATCACGATTAGCTATTTTATTTGATTGACAGCCCTAGTTATTCCACATTAGAGATTGCTGTCTCTGCTGTTTTGTCTCTGCTCTTCGCACTGATTTGATAAAAAATGGTATCTAAGAATGCTTTTTCAAAATTTTAACTTGGATTGTTGCTTATTTAGTCAAAAAAAATATAATAAAAGAAAAGAAATAAATACTTTTCTGGACAATATTTGTCATTGTTTTGGGTTGTTAATTGATTTCCAATAATAAATATATACATACATTTACATAAAGCAAGAATATTTGCCCACTCCCATGTTGATAAGAATATTTAATATTAAATATAAATATTAAACTTGACAAATCTCCCTTTAAGGTGCATTTTGAACAGATGAAAAATAAAAATGAATCACGATTAGCTATTTTAATCGATTGGCAGCCTTACTATTTATCCATTATTCTGTTATCCCATCAAACAAAAAGCAGATTGGTGCAACCTTTCTATGGACTTCTATGCCTTAGATATTTGCCATCTATGCAGCTCTAATCATCACTTTCTTGGGCAGAGCTCAGGTGTTACAGTATTTCAGGTGAAAGGTGGTTCTCTCACCAGCGACAGCAGGTTGATTGAGGACTCCATATCTTTGATCTGCATGGCCTGGGAGTCCAGCAGCCTCAGCAGGGTAATGGCCAGACTGTTGATCTGGTAGGACACACTGGCCAGCGCCTGGGCAGCCAGACCTTTGGCCTCTTCAACAGCCTTGGAGGAATCCTCTGCCTGCAGGATTATTATTTATTTAACTTTATGTTGTAAAATGCTTCTCGAAAAGATCTAAACATTTTTTTTTAATGAGCATTACCCACCTGGAGGAAGTTGTTCTCGCAGTAGTCAGCGACTTTAAGGAGGTTACTCTGGTTATCAACCAGACCCTTCCTGGCAGCTGGCGCGTCTTTAAAGATCTGAGTAATAACTTCAGTAAACTTCTTTTGATCCGTCATTTCTCCCATTTGCGCTGCTAACAAAACTTTTTTTGAAATAAAAGATTTACTCACGCTACTTGAGGAGGACGTAAAAAAGTATTTTGTTTGGCAAGAGTCAGCCGAGGCAGGGAGGTGTTTGCTCTGTGAAGGCGGAATTACCTGCAGGGTACAGATTTGAGAGCAGCTGGTCTCAGGGCAGGGCTCACTGCACCAGGTAGACTACAGGTTACATAATACATCCTCTGACACTGATCAACTACAAACATCTGGCTCTTTAGGACACATCATGCACCTTATTTTCTTTTATAATATTGTTACATAGACAATAATATTATGTATATTATAACATAATGTATATAATGTGATATCAGGTGTATACCATATGTGTTATTTATAAAGATCCACTAGAGGGCAGTGCAGTCTAGAGAAAAGTGACTCTCTCAATGTCTGCTGATCAGCTGATCCCTGTTGTAGGGGAGAACAGGGTTGGTTGTCACATAATAATAAACTTTATTTGTATAGCACCTTTCCAAACATAGTTACAAAGTGCTTTACATAGGTTAAAACAGTGCAAACATCAAGATAAAAACAATACAGAATAAAAACATAAAAAAAACATAGGCCAAAATAAAATGGTGAACATAAGACTTTTGTACAAAAAGTCAACAATAATGACATGATAAAACAAGGGATTGCTATAAAAAGGCCTTCCTGTAAAGGTAGGTTTTGAGGTGTGATTTAAAAGAAGAAACAGAGTTTACTAGTCCCTGGTCATTGAATAACCTTCAGAGCACACTACGGTTTCATGATTTTGTCTCCCTGGGAGAGTTCA
The DNA here is from genome assembly GCF_015220745.1 of Sebastes umbrosus. Classification (NCBI taxonomy): domain Eukaryota; kingdom Metazoa; phylum Chordata; class Actinopteri; order Perciformes; family Sebastidae; genus Sebastes; species Sebastes umbrosus. Next base: position 10,872,599 of record NC_051288.1, on the reverse strand, counting down.
AAGGTCTGATAAAAAAAACTATGTAACTGAAGAGTGCAATTGCTATCCCTAAACTGGATTTTGTATTATGTATCTGTTGTCTTTTGTGTGTTTTAACATGCTCAACTGTATGATTGTTGTAACTTTGTAATGGTGTGCCATCTTGGCCAGGTCTCCCTCGAAAAAGAGATTTTAATCTCAAGGGACCTCCTGGTTAAATAAAGGTTAAATAAATAAAAACTAGCCTGAGTTCCACATGTCCCCCCATAGAGGGCGCTGTTATAAATGTTGGTACTTCAATTGGAAGAATTGGGGTCAGAGGTCACCTACAGGGTCATTTCCAGAGAAAGACACTTGACATTGAGGTGAGAGGACCTTTAGTGTTTTTCCTGTCAAAATGTAAATATCCAGCTTCTTCTAGGCTTTACATAATGGGTTTATAACAAAACAATTGTTACCATTAAATGTATGAAGGGAGAGCTAGAGTACAACATGTGATTGTTAGCTTAGTCGCTTGCAAAAGCTACCAGTTGGGTTATCACATGCAACTGACAGTGAGTGACTGGCATAAGGATGAGTTGAGTATTATTATATAAGGATAAATATTGCACTTAAAGGAATGATTTTTCCTGATGGGGTTAGTTGTAAGCTTAAGGAGACAGTAGTGTGCAGGTTTTTTTTAAAAATTTTATTTAGTTTTATTTAAAGGGACTATTTGTAACTTTCAGAAATGCTTGTTAACAGCGACACCTGTGGCCGTGAAATCAACGAAAGTCAGCGTCGGGCTCGCGCTTGCTCGCTCTAAATATACCTGAACGAGCATCGCTCAAAACAGTGAGGCGACACACGTCAGCTAAAAGCACAATATCACTCTATATTTCAGCTGCTTGGCAGTAATGTTAGCTGACCAGACGAAGGTCTCTCCATGAACATGATTTAGATCTGATCCTAGTGTTGGCTTTTCCTGCCTCAGTGCAGGGTGAAGCAGCGGGGCTCTGCAGCATGTCTCCCTGCTCTCTCCGCCCGCAGCCGGAGAGAGCAGAGGAGACACCGGCACCCGGTCGGTAACGAGAGGGTAACGTAACTCTCTGAAGAGCTCTGTCACTTCACAAGACACGGGAAAGCTCTGTTGGTCTGGAGGAGCTGCAGCAGTTATTTCTGCACAAACGTCCCCTGTGCATTCACTAGATATTCTCAGAGCTAAACTAACTCTTCTGCAGTGTGTAGTGAGCGTGCGTTCACGTCTAGAGGTGGAGTGAGGACGCGCGCGCATTCTGAGTGAAGGAGAGCAGGCAGCGGAGACGAGGCTCCGGCCACACACGAGTGCGCATATGCAAACGCGCGTGTGGCGACCCGCTACATTTATACGCTTAAAAAGTTACAAATAGTCCCTTTAAGTAACTCGCTGCTCAAGTAATTTTTTCAGTAAATACTTTTGTACTCTTACTCAACTAGTTAATTTGATGATTACTGTTACTTCTACTTGAGTACTTTTTTTGCAAAGTTAAAGTACTTTTACTTGAGTACAGTTTTTGGCCACGCTACCCACCTCTGCTCCTTACAGGGGGCTGTTGAAAATGTTGGCGCTGAAGAACTGGGGTCAGAGGTCACCTACGGGGTCATTTCAGGAGTAAGACACTTGACATTGAGGTGAGAGGACCTTTAGTGTTTTTTGTGTCAAGATGTTAATATCCAGCTTCTTCTAGGTTTTTACAGAAAGGGTTATACTAATTGTTACCATTAAAAGTATGACGGGAGAGCTATAGTTTCGCTTTTTTCTTAGCTAGATTATAACGTGGTTGTTAGCTTAGTCGTTCACAAAAAATCCCAGTTGGGTACGCTTGTCATTTTGTTTTTGGGGTTGGTTGTCACATGTAACTGATAGTGAGTGAGTGACATAAGGATAAAGGGAAAAAATGTACTTATAGGAAAGATTTTTCCTGTTTGTGTTCTCTCGATGCATAAGATGTGTTAGGTTTGTTGCATTTCAATTTCATTTTTTTATTTTCCCCCCATTAAAATAACATAGGGACAACCAACCCCATGATGGGGATGGTTATCACAAGTGTACAAGACGTATTTGATAATCCATATCTTTTGAACGGAATAATCTTAAGGAGAGTTAGGCAGTGGGCAACCTTCAGGTCTGAATAATGAAGCCAAAGCAGATTGCCTTAAACTTGCATTCTTTCTAATAGCCAGCAGGGGGCGACTCCTCTGGTTGCAAAAAGAAGTCTGATTGCATAGAAGTCTATGAGAAAATGAGCCTATTTCTCACTTGATTTATTACCTCAGTAAACATTGTAAACATGAGTTTATGGTCTCAATTGCTAGTTTCAAGTCTTCTTCAATACAGCATGATGTTCATTTAGTAAATTATGGTCCCATTTAGAGTAAAATAGACCATAAAGCAGGGTATGCTTTAAGGCGTGGCTACCTTGTTATTGACAGGTCGCTGCCACACTGTTGTCCGATCTGGGAGTTGTTTGTTTTCGTCTTACAACTTTAACTCTTTCACAATGTGTTTTCAGTTCATGAGAGTCGATTGTGACATCTTGGCTCACACTTTTAATGCCAGGGACCGTTGGGAATTTGATATTTTCCATGGTGAAAACAAAGCTCACCTTCACGTACAAGCCCTGTAGAACAGGTTAAGTGAAGTGTTGTCTAGTAAAATGACAGTGTTGGGCTAAATGCCGCTGGCTGTTAAGGTGACTCTTACTGATTAAAACCACTCTGTGCTGGCTGTGCCAATGTTTTCTTACGGGGAGAGCGGTGCCACCCGACTAGGCAGAAGCGCTACCCCTGGCGTGGCGTACCGCTCGCCATTGAGTGCTGAAAATTATTTCAACTTTGACCTCGGTTGCCACTGACCTTTCAAAGCGCAACCAATGAGATAACAGCCGCAACTGTTGTTCCTTGCACACTTTTTGATGTCATATTATATCTGCTTATACCTGCTTTCTTATCATGTGAAGGCAGCTTTAGATAAATTGTGACAAACAACACAAAGACGTAATAATAAGGAAGGGAAATCACATTACGGGAAAACACAAGATTCCTTGCTTTGGCTTGTTTCTTAGGAATGAAGTCAAGGTGTTGTTGAAACATGTCGAAGGTATCTCTGCTGCAGCTCTCTGCTGCAGCACAATGTTTCACTTTGAAAGAGGATTCAAGATTCAAGACTTTTATTGGCCATTTGCTCAGGTACAAGTGTACAGAGGTATTGGAATTCTTGTGCGGATGTCTCAGTCAAGTGAAAAACATATGGTTTACACAATAAGAGGAATTTGGACTGGGGAGTGCTGGGTATTTATTTATCAGTTTGAATGTTTGCCAATAATCTGTTCACTGTTGGGATGAAACTGTTGTGAAATTACTTTGTTTTTGCTCTGATGCACTATGGTCAGTGGTGTCTTAGCTGGTGTCTGGAGCTTCTTCACCTAAACAGAGAGTGTCCCGGATTATGAGGGTCTCTATGGCCTACACTTTATACCTGCAGCTGTAGGTGAACAGAGTGTCCATGGAGGGGAGCTGTGTACTTACGATCCTCGCTGCGTTTTTAATAGTCCTCTGGAGGGCTTTCCTCTCCTTTAGTGTGGTGTTTCCATACCACACAGTTATACCTCTGGTGAGGATGCTGTCCACAAGACCTCTGTAGGCCTGGGTAAGAGGCGGACGGCTCAGGCCAGCTTTCTTTAGTGACCTGATGAAATAAAGCTGTTGCTGTGCCTTTTTGACAATGGCTGAGGTGTGTGCTGTCCAATTGATGTTGTTGGTGATGTGCAGGCAGAAAATGACCCCATTTCTCACTTGATTTATTACCTCAGTAAACATGAGTTTATGGTCTCAATCACCAGTTTCAAATCTTCTTCAATACAGCATGATGTTCATTTAGTAAATTATGATCCTATTTAGAGTAAAATACACCATAAAGCAGGGGATGCTTTAGGGCGTGGCTACCTTGTGATTGACAGGTCGGTGTTGTCCGGTCTGGGTGTTGTCAGTGTTTTCGTCTTACAACTTTAACAGTGTGTTGGCCGCCTAAAAATGTCTTATTCAGCATTCGGTTGTACTTAGCTCCACCCTCTCGTTCACTTCTGGTTGCATAAAACCAAGATGGCGACAGCCAAAATGTTGAACTCAAGGCTTCAAAACGGCAGTCCACAAACCAATGGGTGATGTCACAGTGACAACGTCCACGTTTTATATACAGTCTCTGGAGTACGGTCACTCCATTCCTACCTGACACTTTAGGCTTACAGTACACATTGAAAGGGATAGGAAAGAGAAAGGGGATGCAGTTTTTTGAGTGATTCAAATGAAAGTAAATGTGTGACAACCAACCCTGTTCTCTTTACTCTGCATTATGGATGATGATGATGATGATGATGATGATGATGATGATAAACAATGTCACACACAGTATAACCTAAGTACTGAAAAGCTTGCTTGTAAATTTCAGCGTTAGAATAATAATTCGGCATCAGCTGGACTGGATGATGTTTCACTTCTAAGCGGTTTCATGATTACAAAATGCTAAGCCAAAGTCAAAATACACTGTTTTGTTCAGGATATCCTGCAGGACTATAAACAGCTTGAATTCCACAACATCCTTGATTGTATTTGCCTTTGTACAAAACTTCACTTTGGCCCGAGTCCAGTTTTTAAAGAGGTTTCTGTTGGCTGACGTGCTCACGGTCCAGTCCGATACAATACATCTGATTAGCGCACATGTTTTGCCATGTGCCAGTTTATTAAGACACTATCACCACATTGAGCCATGTGACAAAGCACAATAACAGTTTGTTTGGATAAAGTCCAGTGCTGATACCTGACATCAGGTGATATAAGAAGATGTGTGACAAAGGGCCACTGGACTGTTTACATGCTGCCACTCTACAAACATTTGTACACTGACCTCAGTTCCACTTTTGGGGGGTATTTTATGCCGATTACGATATGATTGCTGACAGTAAAGAGATGACAGGAAGTGAGGGGAAATAGATGGAGAGTGACATGCACCAAAGGGACCAGGCATGTTGTAGTTGGTTGGCAATTATGATCCATTTTTGGATGTCTTTCTGACAGTCAGTTGGTCTGAAATATCTCACAACTATCGGATGCATTATGCAGACATTCATGTTCCCCAAAGGATGATCCTCATAACTTTGGTGATCCCTTAACTCATCTAGCTCCATGATCAAGTCAGACATGTTTATATATCTAATACTAATGGCAAAATAATGACATTTCCATCAGCCTCAGCAGTACTGCGTGTTCAGAGTCATAGACTGTATATAAAGATGGATGACATGACAGCTCCCCAAAAGTGAAGCCAAAACATCTCGATCGCCCCCTGGTGGCTGGCTGCAGTATATAGGTCATAAAGCCCGCCCCCTCCATGCTAGTGGTAGGGACATGGGTCAAACTAAAAAGTCAAAGTACACGGCAAAATACATTTTTCCCAAAGAAGATTTCCGTCATATTAGGTAGTTCGTATCACACTTATGTATGTTCAAGTGTTCATTTTTCTGATAAGTCTGTTTTTAGTTAGTTATTTGATGCTATAAAAAGGGGTCAAAACGTTATGATTGACAGCTGTGATTGACAGCTGCTCTGAGTGAAGTAGTCGCAGAGCCAGAGGCTCCGGAATTGTACGAGAGAAGAGATGTAACTTTAACTTTCCATAACCGTCACAAGTCTGTGTAATAGAACGTGTCAATTTGATCGTAAATGTAGTTGTAGAGATATTATGGTTAGTTGTTGTGTCGTTCTAGCGCAGACTCTGGCTCCAAATGACGTCAATATCTCAAGATGGAAGCTCCCGTATCTGGGATATTTTGGATATATATTTCTCCGTGTTCAGCACCATCTGGAGTCATATCATGTTAATATAGAAATAATTAGGCTACCATTTAATGTGTTTATGAGTGGAAAGAAAGGACTGGTTGCCAATTGAGATTTCACAATAATGATACTGATTGCTGTTATAATAAGTATGGCTTTTTGCTGCCCTTTGCTTTAGCTGAACAAACCCCTACATCTATTGGAATAAAGAAATTGAAAGATATTTAGATTTATTATTTACACAAATTCTGTATCTTTTGTGTTGCATTGTGCAACCATAAACTTTCTCAGTCTCTGGCAACAGATAGCTGTAACTCTGCCCCTTGCTTTTGTTGTTCTGCATGATTTAATGCAGATACCGAGACAACAGACGTGGCCTAATGATATGATATACTGTAGAGACACCTACTGCAGCCGAGGAGAGGGAGAACACTCTATACTTACCTTCCTGCCCTCCCACTGACCTCAGACATTATGTCATTTTCTTTCTGAGCCTCAAATGCGCAACCAAGGTTTTGTAACCCTCAATTACCCGTTCAATCATTATTCCACACTTACTCTGATGATGCACTTTTCAATCCTCTGGAATCTCCGCATTGGAGAGGCCACATTTGTGTAACGTCTTCACAAAATAAATAGTAAACAAATTCAGTATGTTTATTCTGGACTATCTGAAAAGATATTTAATCACTGGTCTGGGCCCCCTCCCGCTACAGATTAGCTGCATTGAAATCTAAATTCACCACGTGTATCAGTCAGGACGGCATGAACAGAACACCGCTGTTTTATGGTCTTGTTTACACAGACGAACTGTCCAAGTGTGAAACCAGCCGAGACTGCTGGCTGTGAAACGTGACTTTGCCCTGAAATAAAATTATTATTTAGTAGCCGGTGTGAAAGAAATCACACTGCCTCTTTCACTGGTGTAAGTAATTAAATTAATGATGTCTGAATTCCATAGCTGCTTCAGTCCTGGAACAGAACAGATGCATCATTAATGTTATTAGTAACACCTGGGATTTTCCTACTATGACAAGTGAAAAAACACCTGCGCAGGCAGACCGTGGTGTGCAGGAACTTTAAAATACTTAAAGGGGAACACCACCTAAATTAAGATTTCCAATATGTTATTTTTCATTGCCTAGGAAAGTTCAATCAATATTTGTGAACATGAGCTACTCTCTCTCAAAGCCAGAAACCAGAGAAGTACGTCTCAAACTTGTGATATCATCGGGTATAAAGTCTGAAGCTGCTCCATAGACAATGAATGGAGACTGATATTCTTTGTTTTCTTTCTTTATACCCTAATGACCTTTATTTTATTGTAGTGTTTTCAGTTGTGAAACAGAAAATGTTCCCATATACTCAGATCATTCCCCTGGCTGCTCTCAGTGTCATGTATAACATCTCTCCCAATTCATTGTCTATGGAGCAGCTCCACACTTTATACTTGATGACATCACAAGTTTCAGTTTTAGCACTCTAGTTTTTGGATTTGGGAGAGAGTTGTTCATGTTTACTAATATTTTTTGGACTGTCTTAGACCATATGAATAACATGTATGAATTTTGAAAATGGGTTGTAGTTCCCCTTTAAAGTGCCCTTTTCTTGTAAGCAAGCTAAAATGATGTTTGCATTCAGTATTACTCACACACTGTGTGTCTCCTGCAGGTCTTGAATATGTTTCCGTATTTGCAAAGCTGATTTTTTTAAATAGTTAGAAACCATGCATGTTTGCTTTCAAGCAAGTCTTTTTTGTCTGCCTTTGTTGGCGGATTGCTGAGTGTCTTAGTACATTACTGCCACCTATAGATCATTGGAATTGTGTGACCCATGGGCAGAAATGAGTACCGTGACATTTCCCTTTAATACCTTAATTTCTTTTTAATACCTTAATGATAGAAAAAAGGTATCTTTCCACAGTCAGCTTATGGCTCAATGTTTTAAAGGAATGAGTATGTATTCTTTAGTGTATAATCACCTGAAAATAAAAATGATTGTGTTTTCGTTACCTTAGAATGAGCCGTTTATTTCACCGCTAAATGCCACCAGATCCTACATAGTGCACCTTTAACCAAGAATGAAACAGTAAGGTTCTTGTTACAGGACAGATGTGTACAGTTGGATACAATCTCTGTCTTTTACCTGCTGCCTAAATTCAACATTGGTCTTCAATGGTCACGTACTGCGAATTATGATTTAAAATTATTATTCAATTTGTATTATGAACTGATGACTCTTTTAGCGTTATCATCTTGATATATTAAGGCTGTTACAGAACAGGACACATGCATTATGCAGGATGAATGCAGATTAATGTGAACTGGAATAATAGTTGCGGTGTGCGTGGAGTTTATGTTATTGAAAATGTAGGTGAAGAAACATACCGAAAGAGTTAAAATGTCATCTCACACCCTACAGTACACAAACAAACACATACTGCACTGCAGCATCCATGTCCAATGGTGTGCAACATATGCCTGTTTGTGGAGATTGGATGTTCTGGCTCTATCACAGCCTCTCCACACTTCACAGACTTCCATTAAAGGAAAAGCCAAATTCAATTATTGTGCTGGAGACTGCAGGAAACCACATTGGCAGGTCACGCACGCACACACACATACACACACACACACACACACACACACACACACACACACAAAATAAGGCAGCAGTTAACACACTGAGCTCACTGTGAACACTGTGAACTCAATTCCAATTAGTCTCCAGGCACCTGCTGCCCTTTTCTCAAACCTTTATCAGTTTTTAAGCCACTGGCTTTGAAATACAGAATCAAAATCTTGTGATATATTTTTTTCCCCCATCAAAGGCATGAAAGTATTTTTGGCATATGATATTTTTCTTTACGTAGATTGACATTTTCTGACTGGACACTATAATGACCAGGCGTCATCAGCCACAAGCCACCACTTTACAAGCCCACCACCGGCCTTATCACTTCATCACAGTTGTCCATCCGTCCATATCAGCCCAGCTAGGATGTACTCTGAGTACCTGGCCCACTTCAGGTGGCTCACATGTTGGACTCACGTTTGCAAAGTTATCATCATGTCTGTGACCTGGAACATTGGAGATATTTTTGAGATATGTGTTATCTATTTTAAGATATCCGCTACGTGACTCGACGGATATATAGGAAGCCTTCTCTCGAGGCAAATAGGGTCGTCAGTGTGGTGTGATTTTAATCCCGTGATCCGAAGCTAAACTACTTGTATAATAGCTATCTCTGTCTTATTGTGAGGTGACAATGCCTTGACCTGACAAACAAGGGCTCAGCTTCAATTTTTTTTTTGCATTTCAGTGTTAATTCATTTCACAGGCTAAAGTTAACGTTAGCAATCAGTGTGTTGCAAGAAATCCTAATAGGCTCAACATTGTGTAAGTTCATTTACCTCAAAAGTAAGATGTCGGCATCATTAAATTGACATCTTTATCTGTTCCAGAGGAAAACTTCTTATCAACACCTTTGATTCCACCATCAAAGACATTCTGCTTTGTACATTTAGAGACCTTTGTTGATAAGTTTTATATTATGATAAAGCCATAAGCATTAATTGCCTGTAATCACGTCAATATCAAGGTTAATAGTTGTTTGCTTGACTCATGATGACTATCACCAATCACTATAAATCAACATGCCAGATACCTGCAGTTTTACATGAACCTGGGAAATAGGAGCTGCTACTATGAATTTATCTGTCAAACTGTCAAAAATTAGACACGTTGGAAAAAAGAAATCCGTCCACACTTCAAACCGAACTGAAAAAGTAAACCAAACTCTTAACAATGCTGTTTTTCAGCTATTTAAGTCATAAAGATTTATGATCCCATCTTAACGCAATATGAGATTACTCTTTTGAACATTATCATGTTTTATGGCCTCATTCAGTCACCGCTTCACTCTGAAGGGCCTCATTGAGCAGCTTAAAGACACACTCCAGCTCGTTTTGTTACAAAACTCTTCAAATTTCCTCTCAGCTAACTGTCACTGTTTTCAAACTCAACACGCTTGAGGTTTGAATAGCAACAATGAGCTGGAAGGACATTTGGGGTTTGTTTTCAGCTGTAATCCTGAAGTAGGATGGTCTTCTAATACGAAATGTATTTTCATCTTCTGTCATAAAACCCAAATAGGCTGTGTAATAATGTCTAGAGTAACCGTTGGAAGTTTTAATTTGGTATATTCTATTTAATTTCTATATTGGAAATAGAAATAGAAAATACGGTATTATTTGAGGGAAATGTTACTGAACATTACAAACAAGAAGAAATAAACCAGGCACATATTTTTGGTGAACTCACAATGGTTTATTTTTAATTCTTGTTCAAAGTGTAACTAATTCAAGTAATCTGACCGAGTCCAGTCAGGGTCCAGGGTCAGGTGAATGATCAGCTGAACATGGTAGCTTAAAGCATAAAAGGGATTACAAGGTAAATGTGACAGGAAGCCTGTTAAGCTCTGAATGGATTTGTATCCTTTAAAATTAAAAGAGCCGTTTTGTAATTTAAATCTGTCGGCATTTTTACATGAACAATGGATGTGTGTAATGTGGAACAGGGTTTAAGTTAATGAAAAATAAAATACACAATTTACAAAATTAGCAATGAAGTTTTGGGCCCATAACAGAATTTACTGACCTACCGAAGACCAAATCTGACCTAACAAACAGAACAAAAAGGGAACATATATAATGGCTGATCAAACCATTCTTGAAACAAGAGGGATAATATAAAAACAAACACCACCACCTTAACTATAAATATTAACGAAATAACAAGACAAACTGTGTCAATATAAATATTTCAGTAATCAACCACTACAAAAGCACCAACAAACTAACATACTCTAAAGAAATAAAATCTCTAAACTATAAATGCCAATCCCCCCCATGATGTGGCGGACTTGGTACATTCCAATTAGCCACTTCCTGTATATAAAGGCTCTGTTTTGAGGGACTTATCTTTAGCACCATGCAGCCTGCCGAGATGTCTGCCAAGATGTCCCTCCAGTCGCAGCAACCAGCAACGGCACCCTCACCACTGGTAATTCAAAGAAATATCAATTACAATGACTTAAGGCAAGCAAATGTTTAGTCAAACTATAATGCGACTGTACAGAAGCTAACCAAATGTGCGTGCTACCAATATAAACTAATGTAACCTACTGTGTGTACACTGTTGAATTCAGCTCAATGTTTTGGGTTTGCAACACGGGAACTCTCACAGCTCTCATCAGCGTTGTTTCAGCGTTGACATAGTTCCCTCAGGAGATGGTGGAGCCCAAAACAGAACTAAAAGGAGATCCACTGACGACAAAAAAAATGCAGAAAATGGCTTTTGAGTTTCGTAGACATATTTTTGTTAAACAATCGTGGTCAGCGCTAACCACAGTGACTATACATTGTGTTTCCTGTGGCTGTTTCACAATAAAAGCCAACTTGTTTCACCAGTTGAATGCTGTTAATGTGAAGTAGGAAATATTCTGTTCAGATTTAGCAGTAACTAAATATAGCTCCGACACCGTAAGCAGAGGCTGTAATCCATGAGGTAGAATTGCGCTTGATTACATGCATGCATTGTTTTCCTGTGAATCCCTCCACCAATCTGATTCCAGCATGGAAGTGGTGGACTGCGCCACTAAAAATAAAAAAAACACTATAGACCGTTTAAACGAAATTGCATTGCTCGGCAACATCTTGGGTCCATGTTTACTTCCTGTAAGCTTATGTCATAGAGTGTTACAGGAATGAGTCCTAAAACGCAGAAATGAGTTCGCATTTTAGCACTTCCGGTTCCCTCGTCTGGACGTTAATGGGTTTTTAGTTAGATGCCTGAAATACGGTCTGTGGTTAAAACAAGCTTAAGAGATTTTAACATTTTGTTCTACGACATAAAATACATTAACAAATACCGCACTCGTACATTTTTAAGCCGTTATGTGTCTTAAAAAAGGCGGTTGCCAACAAGTGGCTAAATGGGACTACTAAATGTCATCACGCCGACTCGTCCGCCTTTACAGCCTCGTTGTTTATACTCGTGTTCATGCGACCGTGGTGTAGTTTGTTTATAGTCTAACATTAGCTTTTTACTTATAGCGATTGCATTTGCACTTCAAAAATCATAAAAGTGGTGTTCATTCGTGAAGATTATCTTGCTGAACAAAACGTGCAAGTATCATAAACGTGTTTGCCACAGAGTTTATTGTTTGCAGTAATCTAAAACCCAATGCAAAAATTCCATTGGCCTTTTGTCGAGGTAACCAGGGCGATGCTAACTTCCTGGTTGGCCTTTAAAACTATGCCATCCCTGGAGCGCTCTACTCACTTACACTGAAACAGGAAATAAACTGGGACACATTTGGAATGTTTACGTTTACAACAGTGAACTGGTCTATAAAGGTCGCGGTAAATGGCTCTGTGGAATATGCTCTCCTTATTTTAATGAAAACTCTAGCGCTAATCTGAATGCATGAATGCAATACTCAGACAGTCAGACAGTGGCTTATTACATGCAACAGTATAGTGGGACTATAGATGCCACGAATGGAGACAGCTCGAACATCCCTCTGCTGTTTGACAGCTGTGAACCCCCTCGTTCTTAAAAAAGACCTGTCAACTGTCTCTGCTGTCTCTTTTCAGGGGTTATTGCAGGATTTTGATCACTAATAGGGTACTTTGTAAATTTAGCGTGGGAATCAGTACCACCACTTTACATTTTTAATAATTTGATATGTTTGCTTTCCTTTTATTAGGGAGGGAAAGCCGTGCTATATGTAAGACACAACTCACCATTTTGTGCCTCTATCTCACTTTTTCTGCTTATCTCTATACAGCCTTTACAATCCTGTCACCCCCCCCCCCCCCGTTTCATTCCCCTATCCCCTCTCTCTTTCATTCCCCCTGTCTTTATAACCCCCTCCTCTGTTGTCACTGTGCTGAAGGAGGGAACAAAGTATGTGGAGTCCCTCTCAGACACTCCAGTGCTGGTTATTGAGGATCCGCCACTCTGCAGGCAGACAGGCTGGCAGGCACACTGCACCGGTGTGTCATATCTTATCGCTCATCTCGTACAGTTATAGAAACTAGGATCTGATCAAAGATACTGCCATCCATCTGAATCCTGGCTGCTAAACAGAAAAAAAAAAGGGAGGGAGAAAAGATAGTGGCAAGGAAGGACAACTGGGGGGGAAATGTTTCCAGTGCTGTAAAGTGGTAAGAGGGAAGGCTGCAGAGAAGTGTGGGCTGGGTTAAACTGACACTTTAAAAAGAAGCTCACTTTGGCTTGTGTGCACTTCACCAGCAGCCAGGCTGGGATGCTAAGAAGGGAGAAGCAGTGAAGGAGTGGATGAGACAACAGCTCCGGGGGGAAGGTGTACTCTCACTTCATCGGTGTATTTTTAGCTCTTCCTTCCAACTCTTTCACTTTATTTTCTCCTCCACTCTCTCTTTGGTGGAGGATAGCCATGGGTGCTGGCGTGGACAGGTCTCTGTGGTCAGTGTTGCTGCTGCTGCCAGTCTTGGGACTCTCTGAGGCTCTGCCAGAAATCTGGAAGCCAGGGGTATATCAGAACACCACGGAAAGTGCACTGACGTTCCTCGACAACTACAACAGCACCGCTGAGGAGGTATTATTCTCCAGCGTCTCCGCCAGCTGGAACTACAACACCAACATCACGGACCACAACTCCGAGCTTCAGGTAGGACAACTCCTGAAGTCTTTCTAGCTGAACCTTTCTCTCATGCTGGTATGATATTGGCCCCTTATAGATCACTTCTCGCCAGCACTGGCATCACCCTAAATGCCTGCATGGTCAAGGGTTTCTGTGGAGCTGAGCCCTGCTTGATTTGGAGATCACCCCCTATTCATCGCTCTCCAGAACAACATGCTCAGTTTCCTCCCAACGCAGCCAACTCAGCTTGTGTGTTACTGGAAACATAAAACAGATCTGAAGGCCTGCGGTGCGAACGTCTTCATGTTTTCAATACATTTTTAGGGGGTCTTGCATGCTTTTATGTTGATTGTTCATTTGTTTAACTGTCTGTTTTATGATATTTTCTGCTCAATACACTTTCTCCAGATGGATGCACCCGCGACATGATGCAGTTTTACACACACTAATAGTCTTTATGGTGCAACGTGGTAATATTTGCTGGCAATAAAATGCCTCACCTTTGCAGAAATGGGGCATTTTAGAGACCGGCTACGAGACAGTACATTAACGGCAGATTGCAATGTTTATTACAGGCTCATCTTAACATATGCTTGCAAAACATTTGCATAAATGTTGTAGACTTGAGAGATGTGTATGAAAGAGTGTTTACTTGCCTCCAGGCACAAACACCCATATTCATAGATACTGCGAACAATCCAAGCTTGTTCTATCATTTGAAAGCTCGAGGGCAAAGCCTCTGGCTTTTTTTCCCTGGTGTGTGCTTGGACAGCTGTCACAACAGGATTTCAGTACACTATCCAGGCTTTGGTCTCCTTACACATTGAACAGGTGTAGATGCGGCCCCCGCAGTGTCAACAGGGTCAGGCTGCAGAATGCGTTCTGCTCCCCAGAATGTGTCCGGGATTGTAAGGTTGAAAGATGAGCGGGATTGCAGTTGCAATGTATGAGCGTGGACAGTTCAAAGATGGGATCAAAGTGGATCAGAGTGCTGAGCTCCATCTGAACTGGCAGCCAGGGGAGAACACGGCGATTCAGCCTGACAGAGAAATGTTCTAATGTTGGCATTCCACTTATGAGGCTGCACTGTAAATCTATTATGTTACAGTGAAATGATTAGAATAAAGTGGCATATTAAATTACAACTAGCACACAAAGCAAACATGTGAATGCGCACACACACACACACACACGCACACACACACACTTCCTCCTCAGCTTCAGAGGTGAGGTTGATTCGGTCTCGGTGCAAATGAGGCTCACGTTAGACGTGTGGAGGATCAAACAGAATGAAGATCAGTTCACAAGCTTCTAATCATGCTGAATAAAACCCGATGAGAGTGGATATCAATGGCTGATGTCCTTTGAACCCCAGAATGAAATACCAGCTGCCTTCAAGTATCACAATCAGACCTGAGGCTCATTTCACTGCATACGGTCAGCTTTGTGAAGCTTGAGAACTACCTTCAAGTGAAGACTTTCATTTTGAAATATTATAAATCCATTTTTTTCCCCCTAAGAATTCAAATATTGCAGATGCATATTTCATCAAATAACTCTTTACAGCTAGTAATCAAAGTTATAGAAATAAACTCTTACACATGTGTTGCATTCAAGTCCAGTTATCCTTTGTACACACATTGTGTTCAAAGGGTAAATGAGTAAGAAGATTTGTTAATAGAGAAGTTACTGTGACCTCTTTACAAATTACGACACTCATTTGTACGTATAACAAGAAGGAAGTCAGCAAAAAAAGAGGAATTTCAACCTTACGGTATCTTTATTGTGTGTCGTTGGTAGAGAATGATTGTCTAGGTGGATGGAGGCAGGCTGGAAAAAACGATTGAGGGAAAGGACAGAGATTGAGAGGAAGAGCGCAAAGGTCAGAGTTAATACTTCAACTCACTGTCACCAGTTTTCCCTCCTGCAGCCTGTTATTTTAGTGAAGGCTGTGAGAACGAAACAGATAAAAAAAGGCTTCAATGAAAACATTGCTGGGATGAAGCTACCATTAGGTCAGTTATATCAGGATGTGGTTACCTCAACATTAGTGTGTGTGCAGGTATTTCCTTTAGTGTGGCCAAGCTAGCTCAATTTACACTGTGATTTCTTAACTTTAACATGACACATTAGCATCGTAACACAATAAGCACCATTTTTTCTTCTTGTAAACGAAACGTCAAAGGTTCAGCATGGGGCACATAGTGCTTTAACAATACAGTTCATCATTTTGAGTAGGAGCAAATCAATGTGACACACATATACTATCCAGCCCAGCACTGTAACTATATACAGAGAACGCCTATGACCGTCCAGAGTGCCATAAAGAAAAGCTCCTGAGATTCAGTGAGGCCATATACGAGCATGTGTGCTCGAGCATTGACAAACTCATCTTTCAAAAAGTATTATCCTTGAGCTGGGGTTGTTTTGCTCTTCTGTCCCTGCTCCCAATAGACCGACAGAGCACTTTATTGATCCCAGAGGGAAGATGTGTTGGTACAGCTGTCAAGGAACACATCAAGGCACAGATGAAGACGTGTTACAGCCGGTATAGGAGTTGGATAGCAAGAGTGTGCAGCCACAGTAGCGGCTATTGATCGTTGTTAAGAAAAAATAGAAAATAACAGCGAGCACGTCTCCAAATCTTAAACAGTATCTGGTGCCAGGTAGTGGTAAGAACAGAAGAAATAAATCACCAGCACTCACAGATAAAGAGTCTTTTTTTGTTTATTCTGGGCAATCAAACGTAAACGAACATGTTTCAGCTATGGCTGATGACGGCTTATAGCTGAAACGCGTTCGTTTACGTTTGATTGCCCAGAATAAACCAAAAAAGACTCTTTATCTGTGAGTGCTGGTGATTTGTTTCTTTCATTGTTAAGAAAACCTATAAAAACTATTAGATAGGTAAACCAAAGTATTGGACCAATTGGAATCTTGACCTGATGATGGCATGAGATTAAAAGTCAGGGGATCACCAAAGTTCACAAAGACCATGAATTCCTGCACCAGATTGCATTGTAATCCATCCAGCAGCTGTAAAGATATTTCATGCAGGAGGAATAGTAAGGGGAACTCAGAAGTCAGTATCCGCTGAGCACCACAAATAGCATGACAATCCATCCAATAGTTTTCAAAAAAGACGGCATGTGTTCTGACTAACTGGTGTGGTGGCAGTTTCTGTTAAAACAAGACACAAACCAACGTAACAACTTGTCTTTCAGTGAATTTAATAAAAAGGGATACATTAATAACTAAAACATCTGCAGATGGACTGCAGATGGACTCACGAGCACAGCCACCTGTTGTGGACTGTGGCAAGTGAGCCCCGAATACAAAGAGTAGTCAGTATTTATACATTTAAAGCATAACATGAAGATAAGTGCAAAGAAGAAAAGAAGAGAAGGATAGAAAGTGTATCAATGCGTCAGCACACTGCAGACAACAGAGCATCACAAGACATAACAAGTATTTCAGCAATCTGTTGTTTGCAGTTACAGAGAACTAAAATGTCAGGTCACTGTCCTATGGTGACGAAGTTGAACATGTGAGGCCCTGAGATTATCTAAAGGTACAGTGTTAAACTGCAGATATGAAAATTGCCATTACATTGGATATTCCTCAAAAAGTAGAATCAATCAGTTTTGCTGTTTCCTGTCCTATAGGCCCGCAAACAGTGGTCAACCTCTGGGTCTGAAAAGTGAAGCCAATGCGGAAGTGCCTTATACTTGCATTCTTTCTAATAGCCAGCAGGTGGCGACTCCTCTGGTTGCTAAAAGAAGTCTGATTGTATAGAAGTCTATGAGTAAAAGAGCCTACTTCTCACTTGATTTATTACCTCAGTAAACATTGTAAACATGAGTTTATGGTCTCAATCACTAGTTTCAAGTCTTCTTCAATACAGCATGATGTTCATTTAGTAAATTGTGGTCCCATTTAGAGTCAAATATGGTCTATTTAATAGACCATAAAGCAGGGTATGCTTTAGGGCGTGGCTACCTTATGATTGACAGGTCACTACCACGGCATTGTCCGGTCTGGGAGTTGTCCGCATTCTCGTCTTACAACTTTAACACTTTCACAGTGTGTTTCAGTTCATGAAAGTTAATTGTAACATTTTGGTCACCTAAAAATGTCTTATTCAGAGTTCGGTTGAACTTAGCTCAACCTTCTCGTGTCACTTCTGGTTGCAAAAAAACAAGATGGTGACGAACTCGAGGCTTCAACAAACCAATGGGTGACGTCGTGCTGACTATGTTCACTTCTTATAGCCAGCCTATGGTCGTAAATAATCTAATCTCTATGAGTGTCTTGGCTCTCTTCATGTCCTCCTTCATCTTGGCCACACCAAGCTGCAGGTGGTTCCTCCCACACCACTCAACAAAGGTGTCCACTATGTCCAAATGTACACTCATTGCTGCCCACTTTCTACTCTTGACACACATCAATATTACAAAAATAATAACTGACACTCATACACAGGAGAATAACGTTCTTCACTGTGGCCCTTGCTTGGTCATAAAAACAGTCTTTGAAGAGGACCTATTATGCTTTGTGATTTTTCACTTTTCTTTAGTGTGTTACGTAGTTTTTTTTTTGTGTATGTAAAAGGTCTGCAAAGTTACAAAGCCCAAAGTCCACGCCAAAGGGAGTTACTCTCCCCCACAGAAACACTGCTCCTGAACTGCCTGAAACGCCTTTTTTGAAGTCCCGCCTTTTCTTCCGTAACGTGGTGATGTCACCAAGTAACACATTTGCATAATACCTGCCTAGCGACTAGTTTGGCAAGCCCTGAAACAAAGCTAGTTAGAGCGGAGCTGGAGCGGAGTCCGAAGAGTTTCGTCCTGTTGACCAATCATAACAGATTGGGCCAGCTGACCAATCAGAGCAGACTGGGCTTTTTGAACTCAGACAGAGTGTTTCAGACAGAGGGTGTACTGGCAGTACAGCCAGTATGAGAAAAATAAAGCGTTTTTTGAACATTGAAGCATGTCAACATGTTCTTGTGGAAACCTCAAATACAAGTATGCACCTGAAAATGAGCATTTAGGTCCTCTTTAAGACAAGAAGAAGCTAAATCACTGATGCTACATATTTAGCCCTTATTGGCAGGCCTTTTAAATTTTAAGATTGTTGTTTTTCTGAGTAATCAATATATCGTTCTCTCTCACTTCCTCTTGTCTTTAGGTAGCTGCATCCCTTGAAGAGCAGGCCTTCTCCTCAGCATGGGGGTTAGTGGCCAAGCTGGTCTTCTCTCCTGAGATCCTCAATGCTCTTGACCCTTCACAAAAGAAACTGATGGAGAAGATCAAGATGCTGGGAGTTGCCAACCTGCCCCAGAACGAAAGAGAGGAGGTTAGTTTCACATATTCTTATGGGACATCTGTCCTTGTAATTATGTTTTTACCACTGTTTTAGTGCTGAACTCTTGAGCATCAAAAACTGACTTCAAATCTCTTTTCCTTGTCTCCAGTATAACACAATTCTCAGCACCATGGACAACATTTATTCAACGGCCAAGGTGCATCCAGAGCCGAATGTAAGCTGGAGCCTGGAACCTCGTGAGTAAATATAAAATAATGGCTCAGTTTGTGGCTCAAAATGCATTAATTATAAGATACAGATGCTTTGGAGTAATTTGAAAGAAACTGGAATGCGGATTATGAAACAACAATGAGGAGGGGAAGTCTAGAAAGAAAAACATTTGTAAGTGGTTAAGATCTTATCTGCTCTTGGAAAAGTAACAGGATGGGCAAAATTACTTCAGAGAGGTCTCCAAAGGAAGTGTTATGGATGTTCCCATGAGAGCGGAGTAAAAAGCTATAGAAACATCAATAGCTTTTAGCGCTGCCGCCACGTATCGTGAACAATGGCTCTGTGTTTTGTCAGCAACAACTACCAAAAGTAATTGTGAGAAATGCTTGCCAACACATACAGTACGACAAAAACAATTATTTAAAATTGTTATTCATAAACATAAATACGCTAATTTACTGTTTAGCTATGACTGTTTTTTCCAATCTAAGGTGGAACAGGGTTATTCAAAGGATGTGGTACATCCCTTCACAAAATCATTATAATAACAAACAGACTGTCAACGATCACCTTTTCCAGCATTCCAACCGTCTTCTGTGGTCTTCATCTTTCTCCTTCTCTTCACCTTCATTTCCTATTTCTGGCGTTTTGAAGATAAATGTTGTTTTGAATGACGCTCAGAATATCATGGAGTCATCATAACTCAAAGCTAATCTCTCGGGTAATGCGTCTGTTCTGGCCTTTTCCTGCTGAGAGAGCGTGGAGTCATCTCAACACCAATACATCTTCATTGTTTTAGGAAAAACTTAAAGCTTTTGAGTTTTATTTATATTCCATCCTTTTCTTTATGACTGAAAGTGTGATTTTTTTTAAAAACATTTTTTTTTTTTTTTTTCAGATCTCACAGATATCATGGCCAACTCCAGGAGCTACAAGAGGCTGCTGTACGCATGGGAGGGCTGGCACAATGCATCGGGTGTACCTCTCAGGCAATACTACCCAAAGTTTGTGGAGCTCAGCAACAAGGCCTCTAAAGCTGATGGTAAGAACTTCACCTTTGACATTGAGAGCACAAGGTCCGTAATGCTACAAATAAGTAATTAATTTAATGTGAATGACGTGACAATAGAGCAAGGAGAGTAAAGGAGTAGAAATGACTGATGGAGGAAGGGAAAGTGCAAGAAAGAGAGCGAACATTAACTTTTTGTTCTGTTTAGGGTTTACGGACACTGGAGCGGACTGGCGCTCTTGGTATGAGACTGAGAACTTTGAGCAGGTTATTGAGAATCTCTATAGGACCATTGAACCCCTCTACAAGAACCTGCATGCCTTTGTGCGCCGCCAGCTCTACAACCAGTATGGTCCCAAGTACATCAACCTGAAAGGACCCATCCCTGCCCACCTGCTAGGTACAGCTGAACATTGTTTATGTTGCTATCATACACTGAATGCAAACTTTCCATGATATGTGCTGCATGACATAAGGGACTGTGTGAAAATTTCCATGTTGAGATCAGTTGAGGAAGTACCAAGCACCGCCAACCAGCCGGAGCAAACTTTCTCATTTTACAGCTAAGCAGTACACTAAGAGATGTTTCTGAAAACATATTATGCAAGAAATAGGCGTTCCCCTGAGCGAGTATCCCATAACAGGTCAGAATTGTTGCCTAAGTGTGTTTTCTTCCTCACTCTCAGGAAATATGTGGGCCCAGACCTGGAATAATATTTATGGTATGATGATCCCATTTCCTGACAAGCCCAACTTGGATGTGACTGATGAAATGGTCAAACAAGTAAGTAAGGGGCAACGATTTTGTGCCACTTTTATGGATTGTAGTAAAAAAAATCATTCTGCTGGTCTTGCAGACGGTAACCTCAAATGAGAAATCTCATAAATCCAACTCCCTTCTCTGCTTTTAGGTGATTAGTTTTGTCCTATACTGTAGCTTTGAGCTGAATTGTGACTTGATTGATTTCTCTCCGCAGGGCTATAATGCCACAGTCATGTTTCGTGTGGCCGAGGAGTTCTTCACGTCTCTGAATTTAGAGAAGATGCCTGATGAGTTCTGGGAGGGATCAATGCTGGTGAAGCCTGATGGTCGCGAGGTAGTGTGCCATGCGTCTGCCTGGGACTTTTACAACCGCAAAGACTTCAGGTAAAATTAATTAATGTAGAAGTGGGTTATAGTTACACTTAATTCATTGCCAACTTCATTGCTCATCTTGTTGCTAAAACTAGATAATACAAAGTGATTTCATCCTCTTTAGGATCAAGCAGTGCACCACAGTAACGATGGAGCAGCTCTTTACTGTACACCATGAGATGGGGCACGTCCAATATTACCTGCAGTATAAGGACCTGCCGGTGGGCTACCGTCGTGGAGCCAACCCCGGTTTTCACGAGGCAATTGGCGATGTTTTGTCTCTCTCTGTTTCCACACCAAAACATCTGCAAAAAATTAAGCTACTGGAAACTGTGACCTCTGACAATGGTAAAGAGACTAAAGGCAGAAATAAATAAAATCCAAGCCACTGAAATACCCTCCCATGACAGACGTGGATGAATTGCCAACATTTAAATAGATTCTTAAATATCTTATTCATTGTCAAATGTTTAAAAAAAATGGTGTTTCTGCATTGTGTTTCTCCAGAAACTGATACCAACTACCTGTTAAAGATGGCACTGGAGAAGATAGCGTTTCTTCCCTTTGGCTACCTCATCGACCAGTGGAGATGGGGGGTATTCAATGGAAATACACCTCCAGAGAGGTACAACGCTGACTGGTGGCACCTCAGGTAGGCTTTCATGCACTTAATATACTTACAAGATATTTCACGTTAAAAGAATAGTTAGATTTTTGGGAAAGTGTGATCATTCACTTTCCTGCTGAGAGTCAGATGAGAAGATTGATACCACGCTCAAGCCTCTCCCGTGTGCCAAGCGTGAAGGAGAGCTACGGTGGCCGACGCAAAATACGTAAATGGCCCTATCTAGATCCAGTTGTTGTAAGAGTAGCGTAGGTCATTTGCAGCAGAGGTGGGAAGTGAGTGGTGAAGCGAGAGAGAGAGAGAGAGAGAGCAGCGGCGACGGCAGCGAGTAAAGTTATTGACTCCGGCCCAAGTAGGAAAAATGTGTAAAAGTGTTTAGTCCGTTCTGGACTACTGTAGAAACATGCCGGTGCAAAATAGCGGACTCTGTGGAAGGGAACAAACAATGAGCTGACATTTGCTACAAAGCTCTGTAAAGTTGAGGAAGCTGCAGATTCAGATGAAAACCACTTTAAACCTGGTGAGACTGAGCAAATCCCGGCTGCAACAGATTAAGTCAAACTGCTCCGTAGTAACAGTAGAAGACTGTGGTTGTACTGGCTGGCATTCACACTGTGTGAATGTGTGTGAATGTATGTGTGTGTGTGTGTGTGTGTGTGTGTGTGGGTTGGGGGGGAAATCATTATAGGCTGAATAACTTTCCAGAACTCATGTCTTAGTTATGCAACCCATGCCAGTCTGCTCTAAATCTATCTCTTTCATTTTAAAGGACAAAATATCAAGGCATCTGCCCACCCACCAGGCGTACAGAGGAGCACTTTGATGCTGGTGCAAAATACCACATCCCTGGAAACACACCATACATCAGGTAGGTTCCAGCCACACCACTATGTAACAGTTTACACACAGAAGTCATAAACACAGCTTGGGCTGTTGATATTTTCATGATATGTATTTAGTATTATCCTAGTTATCTAACATTAGCTTCAGACTTTAAATTCAATACAATGGGCCTTTTTAGTGCACAACCATGATGTGTATGTTTGTGTACGTGCCTGCACACACAATATGAGGGCACCAGGGAAATATGTGATTGAACATGCAAGAATGGCTGGTGATCTGGGAATTAAGGTATTGTGTGCTGTAATCTGGACTCAATTTACTGGCATTTGAGTGTGGTTTTAAACGATACAATAACCCTACAATAGCAGGAAGCTTCTAAAAGAAAAGCCTCTGACTCTGGCTGGTTTCTTTAACAATGTGGGGACTGACAGGTTGTCAAACACACACTTAAAGCTGCAGTGGATAGAAATGGAGCAAATATGATTTTAAAAAAAGCGATTTTTTTATTATCCTCACAGTAGTGCATGAGACAGGTAATCTGTCATGTGCCATGCTCCTAATGGCATCTGCAAGATTTCACAGTTCGGAGGAAAACAGCCAATCAGAGCCGAGCTGGAGTCTGCCGTCCAGCTGCCGTCCAGGAGTCAGCTGTCAATCACTCGTGAACTCCGATAAAACTGTCAAACTAGGCAGCGCTGATCAAATATGAATCAATATTCTGTTACTGTATTGCCTATTTCTCCTCTCAAATGTTTTCAGAAACATCTTGTAGTGTACTGTTTAGCTGTAAAATGAGAAAGTT
Source organism: Sebastes umbrosus (assembly GCF_015220745.1). Taxonomy (NCBI): domain Eukaryota; kingdom Metazoa; phylum Chordata; class Actinopteri; order Perciformes; family Sebastidae; genus Sebastes; species Sebastes umbrosus. The sequence continues at coordinate 10,849,131 of NC_051288.1, read as the reverse complement.
TGTGACCCTGCAGCCATGTTGAGATCAGTTGTGAAAAGCACCAAGCACCACCCACCAGCCAGAGCACAGCCAATAGGGACGCTCTCTCTGAAATGACCTGTGATTGGCCAAAGTCTCGCGTCACGGGCTAGATTTTTTTAAAGCCTGAAAACAGAGCCATGAGGAGGTGCAGAAGTCTAGTTTTCTCTCAGAACACTTGAATTACAATATGCTGAAAGGTTATTATTGAATTTATGCCCAATGATGCTAAAAATATACTGCCTACTGCAGGTTTAAGGCATACTTATCATCTAAACCTCTAGGGGTCATTTTTATTCTAGTCAGTGTATTGAAGTATGAGAGATTTTTAATAGTCTACACCAAAGAGTAGGGGATATCATGTCTCATTGTGATTTCTGACTTTTAATGAAATGTTTTGAACATTTTGAAAAGCTGTAGTGCAAATATAATGCACTGAAAAGATGACCGAGCAATTCTTTCCCCTGCAGGTATTTCGTCAGCTTCATCCTGCAGTTCCAGCTTCACGAAAAACTCTGCAAAGCAGCCAACCACACGGGTGACTTGCACACATGTGACATCTACGAATCCGCAGAGGCCGGAGCAATTTTAAAGTATGTGGTCTGATTGGGTCTCCATTGTTTATTACACGGAGCATCAATAATGGGTTTAGGGGAAGCAGTGAAGGAGGAAATACAATTTATTCATTATTCATTCTACCCCCTCCAGGAAAATTCTCATGGCTGGCTCTTCCAAACCTTGGCCTGAAATACTCCAGGATGCTATAGGGACGGACAAGTTGGATGCCACCTCACTGATGAAATACTTTGACCCCATTATTAAGTGGCTGGAAAAGCAAAATGTAAATGAGACACTGGGATGGCCTGACTTTAACTGGGTCCCACCCATCCCCGAGGGCTACCCTGAGGATATTGGTAAGAGAAAGAGAGAGAATTTTAAAGAGATTTTAAATGAATCAGCATGTAAGAAAGTGAAGAAATCATATTTTTTTTTTCTCTAAAATGTAACCAAGACTTGTTGGCTGTTCTCTGTATGCATGCACACAAACCAAAAAGGACAGGTTTCTCATCTGTTGGAAGCAAACGCCTAGAAAAAATTAAACGCATCATAATCATAATTCACACATTGTAATTCAGCTAAAATGTGATGGTATTTTTCAGACTTGATTACATGGATCTTTACAGTATTTCAGCTGACTTGTCCCTCTGCGTGTTTACCCAGACAAGAACACGGATGAGCTTGACGCAAAGAAATTTCTGGACGAGTACAACAGCACAGCTGAGGGGGTGTGGAACAACTACACCGAGGCCTCCTGGAAGTACAACACCGACATCAACGAAGCCAATAAGCAGGCGATGGTGAGACCCTCTGACAGACCGACTCCACTGAGATCACCTTAACATTGTTCAAGCGTCATCTATGATCAATAAAATTGCATCTTATGTTGATTTTGTGCATTAATTTGGGGAATCAACAAAATGATTGCTTAATAAAAAATGTGTCACGGAATCAATAATTGATTTTGAGTCAATGAGTTACTAATCAACCCATGTATGCATGTATCAATCTATCTACCTAATTATGTACCCATCTGTGCATTTTAAACCTTTCCATCCATCCACCATCCATCCATCCATCCAATCACCCTGCTTCCACTGACACATAATGTAAAAATAGAAAAATTAAAGAGTATTCATTATTCCTCTCTAGCTTAAGACGAACCTGGAGATGTCAGCCCACACCCTGAAGTATGGACAGAAGGCCCGTCAGTACGACACCACTGACTTCCAGGACGGCTCGGTCAAACGCATCATCAAAAAACTCAGCGACATTGAGAGGGCCGCCCTGCCCAAGCCACAACTGGAAGAGGTGTGGAGGAAGTGGTTTCAGTTTTACAAATATGTATCCAAGACAGAACTTATTCGGAGGCAGAAATGGTTTTATTGGTTGAGTTGAATGGGGACCTGACAGAAAACCGGGATGCATTTCCCATAACAAACAATCGTCAATGTGCATGCAAAGGGGATGCAGAAAACACACTACCATAATGAAAGCTTATGTATGAACGGTATAGAACAACCACTCACTGTAAACCAGAGAAGTTGCTTTATTAGGGGCAAATACATTTGTGGCAACTTGCTCACATTTTAGCTATCTAACATTATGTACCTAAGGAGAGACTAGGCAGTTCCTATCAGTAATGACGTTAACCCAGAATACACAAAGTTAGATCTTACAGGTAGTGAAAAATGAGCTGAGTGTGTCCCAGACCATTATCGCTCAGCACGGGTTAAGAGCACTAAGCTTCCCTCACACTAGTAATGTCAGCATGCATGAATTCCTGCTGTTTGCATCAAAATATAACAGACATTGGACATACAGTATATGGCAGCCCTGAGAGATTCATGCAAATTAAGAGAACACATGCAAATAGACAAAACATGAGCACATTAAGAAAACACAAATTTGCCAATTTGATGACGCACGCAGCATTTAGAAAAATCGCTGCAGAAAGAGCACAACCAAATTCCAATCCAGTAGTAAAATGAAATCACTTAAGTAAATCATTTTACTTAATTTATTTATCAGTTAACAATTAGTGTTGCTATACCCATTCTTTCATTACAGAAAGGGTCGGTATACATTTTTAAATATTACTCATGCTGTCAAGCCGCAACTTATTTTAAACTTACTTTGACTTATTTTAAACCATTAATCAAACAATTTGCAATTTATTGTCATCATTGAATGTGACTTGGTGACAATTCTGAAAGTAATTATAGTCAGCAAACATAACCTTAGCCTGTTTCATGATTAATTGTGTGTATTTCGTCAGATTATTTGAATTGGCGGGCTATTAATAAGCAAAACGGTAACGCTATGTTAACATCAGATATCTTTATTAATAAATCTGATCGCAATGTTAAAATAAACCCCATCTAAGCTCTTCTCCATCAACTGAAAGCACACTAGTCTGACTCACTGAATGTAGCCTGCCATTGGCCCGGTATTTCACACGGCATTTTCCTTCCCTTCCGCTATGTCCACTATCTATTTTGCAAAGGCACCGTCCCTGCATCCTGGATTTAGCGCCGCCCGAGACAATTTTGATTGGTTTAAAAAGATACAAATGAGCTAGACTGTTTTTTCCCGATAGCAGAATGGTATTGGGTGAAGCCAGACCATTCTCAATTTTTTGTCATTTGTTTCTTTTACATGCTCATATCCTCTTCCCTCTACCTGAGCACCCTTTAGAAAGCTGGCACATGTATTTACCAAATATCAAAACCAGATAGTTGCTGATGGTTTCAATGGGATCTAATGCTTGGTGGATGCCTTTGCCTTTCCAGTACAACACCCTCCTATCCAACATGGAGACCAAGTACAGTGTGGCTCAGGTGTGCAGAGATAATGGGACTTGTCATCCACTGGATCCAGGTAAGATTCTGAAATATATGCCAATCCTAATATGAAGAGTTTGAAATATAAAATATAAATAAAAATGTATATAATATATAGTAAATAATGAAGCAACCATGCAGTGATTGCTTAATACTTACCAGATAGTCAATGGCAAATTCATTATTGGTAATTGATACGTGTCATTAAATTGAGCTACTATGAAATAATGTAATAGGTGCAATAATTATCACCTTTTCCTTAGGTTTTTCACAAGAAAAAATGTTTGAAAAGACATGAATACTCAGCTGCAGTAGGTAAAGTAGGTGTAATAAAAAAATGCACTGTGTTTCAGATCTCCAGAAGATCATGGCCGAGTCCAGGGACTATGACGAACTGTTATTTGCTTGGAAAGGATGGAGAGACTCTGCTGGCAAAGTGCTTCGCCAGGATTACAAGCGATATGTTGAATTGGCCAACACAGCTGCCAAACTCAATGGTATGACCTTAAAGAGTAATTTTACATCCACCTTGAGATTCTCCCAATCTCTCCTGCGTGAAAAAATACTAGAAGGTTGGCCCTGGAGAGCAGGAGGGAGCAGTTCGAAAATGTCCTTTTTTCAGAGTGAGGGCCATTCAAACTCTGCCTACCAGCACGTCTAAAGCAAGTTATATCTTGTCTGTTAAATCAGTCCAAAGACTGAAGTCTAAAAACATTATTTCTTGGTCGGGACCAGCGCCTTCCTGGAGTCTCTGCTGTTGCTTGCAACATGGTCCCAGCCAAGAAAGTCTGGCACATAAATCCCTCGTGCTAGTAGGAACCCCCTCGTGCTGGTAGGAACCCCCTCGTGCTGGTAGGAACCTCCTTGTGCTAGTAGGAACCCCCTCATGCTGGTAGTAACCCCCTTGTGCTGGTAGGAACCCCCTTGTTCTAGTAGGAACCCCCCTGTGCTGGTAGGAACCCTGTCATGCTAGTAGGAACCCTCTTGTGCTGTTAGGAACCCCCTTGTGCTAGTAGGAACCCCCTTGTGCTGTTAGGAACCCCTTTGTGCTAGTAGGAACTCCCTCGTGCTGGTAGGAACCCCCTCGTGCTAGTAGGAGCCCCCTCGTGCTGGTAGGAACCCCCTTGCGCTAGTAGGAACCCCCTCATTGTGGTAGGAACCCCCTCGTGCTAGTAGGAGCCCCCTCGTGGTGGTAGGAACCGCCTTGCACTAGTAGGAACCCCCTCGTTGTGGTAGGAACCCCCTCGTACTGATAGGAACCCCTTCCTGCTGGTAGGAACCCCCTCGTGCTAGTAGGAACCCCCTCGTGCTGGTAGGAACCCTCTCATGCTAGTAGGAGCCCCCTCGTGCTAGTAGGAGCCCCCTCGTGCTGGTAGGAACTCCCTTGTGCTAGAAGGAAGATTTAGTTACCTTTGGATAGAGCAAGATTAGCTCTTTCCTTGTTTCCAGTCTTTGTGCTAAGCTAAGCTAACTAGCTGATTGTGGTGGCTTCATTTTGACCATACAGACATGAAAGTGGTATAATCAACAATTATAGACAATGCAGACTGAGTTACAAAGTCAGAAAATACACCTCACTGATGAATGTTTTTATCCCTGGTTACTTGGTTACTGTCTCTAGATCACACTGACAATGGGGCTTTCTGGCGCTCGCTGTATGAAACCCCTACCTTTGAGGAAGACCTGGAGGCTCTGTGGAAGGAGCTGGAGCCGCTCTATCACAATGTGCATGCCTATGTCCGCAGGGCGCTGTACAAAAAGTATGGCTCCAAGCACATCAACCTGAAGGGACCCATTCCTGCTCATTTGCTGGGTAAGTAGCAAGGAGGAAGTTTTAGGACAGGTTTTCATAAAACTACACTGTGTGTAAGTACAATATGCAGGGCTACACTGCCTTCAGAAATCCTCTTTAGATTATACCAGGCTTTCAGGAGTTGAGAAAACCACACTTAAGTCAGTATCTCAGTTTGGAATTCAAAGGATTCGAACACTCTAGCCCAAACTCTCCTTTTGTGTGGAAGCATACCCCATTGATATTCTATCATTGGCTGTAGATGCATTTGGATTAAGGCAGGATTTAATTTGCTTTCAGAGGCGTCAAGCGTGAGATTGTGTGTGACAGTTCCACACGGTTGGCGATTGGACTGACTCACAGCCACAAATCCCACTTGGTTTAACACCGGCAGAGCAGAGAATGACTTGCCCCATAACTTGGAAAAAAAAAAATATTGGAATGCTGTCTTCTCTCCTTTCAGGCAACATGTGGGCACAGACGTGGTCTGGCATAATGGATTTGGCCATACCATACCCGCATGCCACGCAGGTTGACGCCACTCCTGCTATGGTGTCACAGGTGAATGAACACATGAGCCAGCTGTTGCATAAGGATCACAGCTGGCCTGCACACATGAATACACAAGGACACACACAAAGAACGCATGCGCTCGTGCACTCTTCCACCACTTCAGAGGTCAAGGATCAGTTTGTTTCAGGGAAAATGAGACTCAGATGCGGTCCAAAGTGGAGGATCAAGCAGAATGAGGATAAATACAGACGCTTTTAATTAAACTGAATAACAGCAGCGGACATCCATAACTGTCATGAAGTGTACATAATACATGAATATACTGTAAACATATTTTCAAGTGTATGTCTATCCTTTTAGAACCGTAATTTGTTTACACTTCGTGCAGTCATCTCTTTTCTAAGTGTAGCTGTTGCTTTTTCCAAATATTGAATATCTCATTGCCTGAAAAACTGCTTATATAAGTATATACATACTCACACTTACATCCACATCGTCACTGATACTCTTCTTTTCCTATTCAGGGCTGGAACGCCGTCAAAATGTTCCAGGAATCAGACAGGTTTTTCACCTCTCTCGGTCTGCTGCCCATGCCACAAGAGTTCTGGAACAAATCCATGCTGGAGAAGCCGTCTGATGGGCGCCAGGTGGTGTGCCACGCCTCAGCGTGGGACTTCTATAACCGAAAAGACTTCAGGTTCTTTTCTTTTTTTTTTTCAGAACCTAACTGATGTTTTCTCTGTCCTCAAAAAAAGTTTGCTTTATTCTAGTTTCTGTGCCAGTTGTTCCACATAAGTTTTACAATTGTAAATGTGTGTGTGTGTGTGTGTATATATATATATATATATATATATACTGTATATGCATGGAAGCCAAGAAGATGTAATATCTTTGGGTTCTTTGCTGTAATTATGGCCTCGTTTGTGTCTCCAGGATCAAACAGTGCACTGTTGTGACTATGGATGACCTGATCACGGTGCACCATGAGATGGGCCACGTCCAGTACTTCCTGCAGTACAAAGACCAGCCTGTGTCCTTCCGCGACGGAGCCAACCCCGGCTTCCATGAGGCCATCGGCGACGTGCTTGCTCTGTCCGTGTCCACGCCCAAACACCTGGCGGGCATCGGCCTCCTGGACAAAGTTGAAAACAACTATGGTGAGTCACCATGATTATGGTACAGTTCTGTAAAAGCATGTGATGTTATAACAGAGCTCATGATTTTGGTGTTTTTTTTTTGTCCCCTCCTCTAGAGAGTGATATCAACTTCCTGATGAGCATGGCGCTCGACAAGATTGCTTTCCTGCCATTTGGCTACCTGATGGATCAGTGGAGATGGAAGGTATTTGACGAGCGCATCCCATCGTCTGAGTACAATAAAGAATGGTGGAACCTCAGGTAAACGTCACCAGCGTTTTTACAATTACAAAGTATTTACCATCTAGAAAAATTTGGTAACATTTCATTTTACAGGTCTGCAAATTTCATGGTAATTAGGTGATAATTAGCAAGTAACCTATTTGAATTTTTTTGGGAATTACTCACAAATTACCCCAATATTTACCTCAAAATGTATCGAAAATGACTTTATTGTAAACATTATTTAATAATTCTATGCTGAAATAGCATTTAATCGTTAAAATAGGGCCCTTGAGAAGCGCTTGTGCGCTGCTCTTCATCTGAGGTGGAAAACTAAAACTAATAGAAGACACTTCTGATCACACACAAATCTCACAATTGTGTGACTTATTGTCTACACAAATGTAACCTGGTAGCTAATGTAATGATTCAGGGAGTTTTTTAAAGAAATTTCAAATAAGTTATTTGCTAATTATTATCTATTTATCAGCAGACATGGAAATAAAGCACATCAATTAACTTTGTATTCTTTTCCTGGAAATGTATTAAATAAATTACCAGCTATTGGCAAATAGCGGAATATAATTATTAAATCATGTATATAATAAAGTAATTTTTGATAAATTTTGAGGTAAATATTGGGGCAATTTGGCAGTAATTCTAAAGAAATTTTGGTAGGTTAGTTAAGTAGTTAAAAGGTTACTTGCTAATTACCGTGAAATTTGCGGACCTGTAAAATGAAGTGTTACCAAAAATTCAAATTAATTTGAAATAATGAAAAGTTTATCAGTAAGTGGTAGATTGATTGTGTTGTAAATTAACTAGATTAAACTTTATTGCATTGCAGAATGAAGTACCAGGGACTGTGTCCCCCTGTAACCCGTACTGAGGATGACTTTGACCCAGGTGCAAAGTTCCACATCCCTGCTAACGTTCCATACGTGAGGTAAAGTTTCCTGAATCAGCAGAACAAACAGGGCATCTGATAATTGAGCACAATAGATTGATAACAGATTCGACACACTCCAATTGAACTATGGAAAGATAAGATAAACACAGCTACTCACATGGCTAAAAAGAAATCAATCACCATCATGCAGAGCTGGCGTGACAGTGCCAGATTGTGTTGTTTTATTTTTGTTTCCTGCTGGCATTAAAGCAAAATCGTAACAGTGCATGTTTACCGATCTTCAATCAGGTACTTCGTTAGCTTCATCATCCAGTTTCAGTTCCACGAGGCTCTGTGTAAGGCCGCCAATCAAAATGGGGATCTACATACCTGCGATATCTACGAGTCTGAAAAAGCTGGGAAGCTGATGGGGTTAGTACACACACCCACACACACACAGGTGTACCCACTCATAACCACCTTTGGCAGAGAATGAAACCACTTACAGTGTTTCCATAAAAAATATCCTTTATGTATCCAATGGTGCAATTGCCACATGAAATAACTCAGTGATTAGATTCATTTATATACGTATACATACCAGAAATGACTAAAAATGCACATTGTATTTATTCTGTTCCCTAGTGTATTTGTCAGTTCAGACAGCTGGTGCAAGCACGCTTTGCACCATATGTGCAATCATCTCTAGAACACACTCTGCTGCTGATCCCCGTCTCCTCTGACCTCCTCTCTGACCCTCTCTGTGTTGTCGTTTGCAGTGATGTGATGAAGCTGGGCTTCAGTAAGCCCTGGCCCGAGGCTATGACCATGATCACCGGCCAGCCCAAAATGAGTGCCCAGCCTCTCATGAAGTATTTCCAACCTCTCATTAAATGGCTGGAGGAAGAGAACAACAAGAACAAGGAAGTTCGCGGGTGGCCCGAGTACGACTGGAAACCTTCAAGTACGTCCAACACATTCACGCATCCAAACATGCTTTGATCCACAGAAACATGAATAAAAGCACACGCATGTAGGCAAGCATGTTCGCTCTTGTGTTCAATAAGTTTTCCGATCTCCAAGCCAAATGTTTTTTGAACTCCTTCCCAGAAAAAAAGGCACAATGTCTTCACACTGAGGCATTCATTTTGTTTTTCTCCTCTGCTGCGGCTTACAGTGAAATCAATCTCCTGCTCCTCTTGTTATACTGATGAGATCCTGCTGAAAGGATGTGTACATGTCAGATTGATGAGATTCTTAGCAACAGAGGGAAAGGAGAGGTCTATGATGAGATAGTGGGAAAGAGAGAACACAGCTGTTGTCACGCAGATCAAGAGAGAAATACAGAATTTAGATACAAAAATGAATAGTGAATAAGTATCGAAGGGATATAAAGGAAGTCAATTAAAGTGACTGTTTCCTCAGCTTGCACTGTTTCAAAAGGAAGTGAGTTACCCTGCCTTTCACCTTTTTGATTATTATTATGTGGCATTAATACCAACAGAGATATTTGGAAACAGATGTTTTGTGAAGGTTATTTGTAACAACAGAGTGTCAGCAACAACAGTGTCATTGATACAAAGCACCCAAATATCCTGAATATCCACAAGAAACATAGTAGCCGCAGCAGTTTACAGATTTAGGTATGCTGACGGGCGCCATCTAGAAAGAGTAATTTGTAATTTTTCTACTTTTGGCAGGCGGTATTACATTTTAACTTTCTTTTTCGGTTTTAGATTTTAAAGCTGCAAATGTAAGAGTTCTTTTTTCCTTTTTTATGGCACACTATATTATGACTTTTTTATGACATTTTTTATGACACTTTTTTTGTGACATACTATACTATGACTTTTTATATGACATTTCTTATGGAATACTGTGTGAGATTGTTTTATGACAAACTAAACTATAACTTTTTATATGACTTTTTATGGCATACTGTACTGTGACATTTTTTATGACATAATATACTATGACTTTTTATGACATTTATTTGACATACGATACTATATACGATACTTTTACAACATATTTTTTGACATACTATATTATGACATTTTTATGATATTTTAAGGCATATTAAATTATAAAAAAATGTATGGTATACTGTACTATGTCATTTGTAAGACATTTTCTATGACATACTATATTATAAAAAACTTTTTATGACATTATACAATGACATTTTTCCTGGCATACTGCTATGACTCTTTTATTAAATTTTTTGACATACTATACCATGACACTGGACACTTTAAATTTAACTTCAGGATGTCTGCATGTACCCTGGAACAGCTCTTGCTCTTACTGCCCTTCCCTTGCTACCACAAGTAGGCGTGTGTAAAATTGGTCTGAAAATGACAAAGCAACACCCCCTAGTGGAGTACAGCAGCTTGCTAAACATGTAAAATGTGAATGAGTGAGTTTGTGAGTGAGTGAAAAACAATCTGGCATAGTACTTACTTGTTATTTTATGTATGTGTCCAGCAGGTGAAGGTGAACCTAAAGCTAGTAAAGTGGACTTCCTGGGTATGAGTGTGGAAGGCGCAGCTGCCACAGCTGGCCAGTGGGTCCTGTTGGTCCTTGGTCTGGTACTCTTGGTGGCCACCATCGCATTGGCCTATAAGTACAGGAAGTCAAAAAAGCCTGAAAAGTCTTTATCCACGATGGAGCTCAAGCAGAAAGACTAGTCATCAGTGATGGCTGACTGTCGCTAGCACCTATACCAACCTCAATGTGAACATCAGTGTTTTTGAGTTCTGTACAGTACATCTGATCAAATTTGCTTTTCCTTTTGGTCTGCCTCCTCATCTAGTCTTGTATATTTGTTGTATACACTTGGAGTCAAATTATTTTTTGCCTATGCAAAAAGAACATTACAGTTTTGTAATTTATTTGCAATATTTGAATGTTTAGAGAGGAAATGTTTTAAATGAATGTTTGTAAAGTCATTGATTGCATTTTTGAATATTTGATTTGGTTTATTTTTTTGTTGAATCTGCATTTCTACAATAAAGACATTAAATATTTATTCTGCCTATGTGTTCTAACATGATATTATGGAAAACACAAAATGATGATGGTATAGCAATTGAACCGCAAAGGTTGTTAAACCTCCAGTAGACAGAAAGTTTTTGGCATCATCGGGCAAAAATTCCATAATAACCTTTCAGCATATTATAATTCAAGTGTTCTGAGAGAAAACTAGACTTCTACATCTCCTCATGGCTCTGTTTTCAGGCTTTAAAAAAAATTAGCCCGTGAAGGAAGACTTTGGCCAATCACAGGTCATTTCAGAGAGAGAGCGTTCCTATTGGCTGTGCTCCAGCTGGTGGGCGGTGCTTTGTGCTTTTCTCAACTGATCTCAACATAGCTGCCAGGTCACAAACGTTCTCATTTTACAGCTAAACAGTACACTACAAGATGTTTCTGAAAACATTTGAAGAGAGAAATAGGCATTACAGTAACAGAATATTGATTCATATTTGATCAGTGCTGCCTAGTTTGACAGTTTGATCGGAGTTCACGAGTGATTGACAGCAGCTGACTCATAGACAGCAGCTGGATGGCAGACTCCAGCTCGGCTCTGATTGGTTGTTTTCCTCCGAACTGTGAAATCTTGCAGATGCCATTAGGAGCATGGCACATGACAGATTATCCGTCTCATGCACTACTGTGAGGATATAGTGACCCTTTTTATAAAAAATAACTTTTTCTACTTTTTCCCTACTAGTGTGGTGCACAGTCTCACTAGTAAGGCTTCTGTTGGAACTAGTTGGATAAAAGTGCCACTAGTTGCTGAAAAACAGTGACTATTAAGAGATTTTGTTCAACTAGTAAGACTAAAATGTCCAACTAGTGCTGACAAAGACCGAACTAGTGGAGGACACTGACGTCTGATATCAAGGATATGGAATAAATGCTCAAAAGCCTTTCCATACAGGCCTAGACTACGACCAACAAGTGTTGTGTTTTGCTTCTTGCTCAGGCTCCGTGATTGGTCAGATTGTTTGAGTGGCAGTGCATTGAGCAAATGGCAGCTTGCTGAGAAGCCCCTCCTCTTTCAATCAGTGAACACCTGGTGTCTCTCAGCCTAGGCCTCGTGATAGCTCCTTGCAGAAAGCCTTGAATTTTACTTTTTTTAATAATAAATACTGTTTATTATCTACGTCATCACCTGTGCATTGAGGAACAGAGGCATGAGGAGCACTGCTCAAACTCCACCATCATTCTCAACCAAAAATACCTACCAAAAAGACCTACTCCTACTCCAAGCTGCAGGCCTACTGGTGAAAGACTCTTTTCAACTGGCATCACATCAGACTGAACTCTGTGTCCCTGCTCTCCTTTGACAGAGACTCATTTCAGCGTTCAACACCAGCCCTGTCGTCTCCTGCTGTCATCATCAAAAGTAAGCTCATTTATTATTTTTTTTATTGAACAAATTCAGATTTACAAACAACCTGGCTCATAGATCATTGTATTAGAGTAAAAGGACAAGGTGCATACAAAACAAGAACAGATAAAATATGTAATATTATACATCAACATAATAATAAATTAAATTAAGGGCTATAGGGCTTTACCTGTAATTCTTCTATTATACTAAGAAGTTTCAATGCATTTTTGTTTTTCATGACTTTAAGGGCTTTTATGTAAGAAAGAAACTCAGAATGAACCACATTAAACCTAGGTTTCACTTTCATATACTTGGATTTGTGAAAATAAGATTTTCCAAGAATGAGAATGTTATTCACCAGAAAGTCATCTTTGTTATTGTCCATGACAAGACCATAAACAATGTCCTTTTGAGAGAAGTTTCCCAGATGAGAAACTTTTGGGAAAAGCCAGTCATGTATATCAGAAGCCATAAAGCTCCAGAATACATACAATGAAAAAAAAAAGATCAGTAGTTTCAGTTGCTCATTTATAATTTGTCTGGCCTGTTTCAATATCATTGTTTATAGTTTTTCATTCGGTGTACATTTGGATATTATGCTGATGTTGCTGCCAGCTGTGTTTGTGTGAATATGTGGCCGCTGTGCCAGGCTATGTTAAAGTGCATTTTTTAATGCAGATGCTTTATCCATAATATATGCTTGAGTAATGATGCTGTTGTGTCTGTCTCCTCCTGTGTGTGTGAATATGTGGCTGTTGTGCCAGCTATGTTTAATTGTTTTATTTAAAGCTTCAGTAGGCAGAATGTTTTTGGCATCATTGGGCAAAAATTCCATAATAACCTTTCAGCATATCGTAATTCAAGTGTTCTGAGAGAAAACTAGACTTCTGCACCTCCTCATGGCTCTGTTTTCAGGCTTTAAAAAATCGAGCCCGTGATGGAAGACTTTGATCAATCACAGGTCATTTCAGAGAGAGAGAGCGCTCCTATTGGCTGTGCTCCGGCTGGTGGGCGGTGCTTGGTACTTCCTCATGCCAGGCTATGCCATGCTGTGCTGTTATTTTTTGTCTTGTTGGACCAGAATCAGCTTGACTGTCCAGGTATGAGTAGGCCTACACATACCATGAATTTGGCTCTGGCTATTTTGCTCTCATTGTACATACGAAAATAGAAATGCAGCTGAAAACAAGGTCAACAAAGCTGAACAAGAGTAAAGAAAGAAGATGGGCTCTATAAAAAGAATACAAGGAACAACATACAATGTGTCAGGCTGTTTATGTAGATTGTAAACAATAATACAGTAGTGCAATGGTGCAGACTGCAAATATGCTGGAATAAATATTGAATGATTAATGTAACTTATAATGATGATGATGTAGCATATTAGGATTGTATGATTTAAACTGTGGTGCATTCAGGCAAGTATAGTTGTAATGCCCTATTCTGGGTAACATATGCGTTTCAGAACCTATTATTAAATAGATGTTTGGTTTTGAACGGGCTAGGCCCACCTGATTTTCTCTGTGCCCAGCCACACAGTAATTTCTGCCTACGCCATTGGTTTCAGCCCTTCCCTCTTTGCTAAAAGAGTCAATGGAGTCTCTGTAACAGCCACAGTCACAACCTGTGGGCTCTCAGGTAACACGGACTGGAGTCCCATCAAAGACTGTTCAGTTCTCCTGGTCCAGTCTACTTTCAGTGCTGCAGGTTGATCTCAATGGGGGCCACAGTGGCTTGGAAATAATCCAAGTGTCACCTTACTGTCTCATACAAAAATACAAAGCTTAGGGACAGTGAAACAACAATGACCAAAGACATAATAGTCAATTCACTGCAGGACTGTAGTACTTGCACTTGTCTTGGACTCATGCCTTGTTGGACTTGACTACAGGCCTGATTCACTGTAACTTGTCACCAAGTACAATTTATAACGCAACTATCTATGCTAGAGCTTAAAGTCTCCAGACATGTATAACATCATGTATGACTTTTTTTTATCACTTTTTGCAACATATTATACCATGACTTTTTAAATTTTTTCGATATACTATATGCTATGACATCTTTATATTTTTTTTATACGTACTACACTATTACTTTTTTTTTAATTTTCGACATGCTATACTATGACTTTTTTATTTTTTCGACAAACTATACTATGACTTTTTCTTAACATACTATACTATGACATTTAAAACTTTTTCGACAAACTATACTATGACTTTTATTTCCGAAATACTATGCTATGACTTTTTTATATTTTTTCGACATACTTTACTTTAATTTTTTTGACAAATACTATACTATGACTTTTTTTTATTTTATCAACATGCTATACTATGACTTTTTTTCGACATACTATACTATCTTTTTATATTTTTTCAACATACTATACTATGATTCTTTTATTTATTTTTTCGACACATACTATTTTTTTTATATACTATACTATGACTTTTTTATATTTTCGACATACTATACTATGATTTTCTTTCGACACATATTATACTATGACTTTTTTTATTTTTTCGACATACTATACTATGGCTTTTTTTTAATTATTCCATAACTTTTTTTTTTTTTTTAAATACTATACCATGGCTTGTTCTTTACATACTATACTATGGCATTTGAATTTTCTTTTCGACATACTATACTTTGACTTTTTTATTTTTTCGACATATTATACTATGGCTTTTTCTTAACATACTATACTTTGGCACTTAAAACATTTTCGACATACTATATTATGATTTTTTTTCGACAGCCTATACTAGGAATTTTTTTTTGACATACTATATTATGACTTTTTTAAAAGTTTTTCGACATACTATACTATGACTTTTTTTTCAGCATGTTATAATATGACTTTTTTTTCGACATACTATACTATGACTTTTTTTTGACATACTATACTATGACTTTTTTTTGACATACTATACTATGACTTTTTTTTCAACATGCTATGACTTTTTTTTCGACATACTATTCGGACTTTTTTTTCGACACACTATACTATGACTTTTTTATATTTTCGACATACTATGCTATGATTTTCTTTCGACACATATTATACTATGACTTTTTTTATTTTTTCGACATACTATACTATGGCTTTTTTTTATTATTCCATAACTTTTTTTTTTTTTAAATACTATACCATGGCTTGTTCTTTACGTACTATACTATGGCATTTGAATTTTCTTTTGCATACTATGCTATGATTTTTTTATGACTTACTATACTATGACTTTTTTTAAATTTTTTGACATAATATACTTTGACTTTTTTTTCGACATACTATACTATGACTTTTTTTAATCTATCGACATACTATACTATGAATTTTTTTTAATTTTTCGACATACTATACTATGACTTTTTAAAAAAATGTCGACATACTATACTATGACTTTTTATTTTTCAACATACTATACTATGACTTTTTTAAAAAATTTTCGACATACTATACTATTACTTTTTTTACAACATGCTATAATGATTTTTTAAGATTTTTCGACATAATATTCTTTGACTTTTTTTCCGACATACTATACTATGACTTTACATTTTTTTTCGAATTACTATGATTTCTTTTCCGACATACTATAAAATAAATATATATTTTTATTTAATAACACAAAATAGTTCGTATAGTATGTCCGTGAGGAGATATTTGCTGAATTTGAGGAAAACGTGTATTGGATTAGAATTGTTATTATGTAGTCATATTATTTCTTTATATTAATCTTGTCTCTGGGTGGAGGCTTCAGATAAACCCAGTGGGTTTTTAGCCTCTTCCGGCACTGTTTATTATTCATTTATTTTTTTTGTTATGTCGTATAGTCTTAAATTGTGCAAAATAAATAAACAATTACAGACTCCACCTTTAAATATGAAAAACACACAATGATCACTATAGCATTAAACTGAAAAGGTTGTTGAAAACAATTTAATTACATTGACACCGTAAAAAAAACAACACCACAACAGAGAATAGAGTTTGTGCATTGGTTTCAGCCCTTCTCTCTTTAGTCACAGAATCAATGGAGTCTCTGTAACAGCCACAGTCATATCCTGTGGGCTCTCAGGTAACACGGACTAGAGTCCCATCAAAGACTGTTCAGTGACTGTCTTCTCCTGGTCCAGTACTTACAGTGCTGCAGGTTAACCTCAATAGGGGCCACAATGGCTTGGAAACAAGCCAACAATCCAGCTGACACCAAAACAAGTATCAGCTTACTGTCTTATACAAAAATACAAAGCATAGGGACAGTGAAACAACAACGGCCAATGACGTATGCATTCATTCAAATAGTCAATTCACGGTAACCTGTTACTATGTACAATTTATAACGTGACTATCTATGCCAGAGCTTAAAGTCTCCAGACATATAACATGTATTATTTACTCCAGTGTCATGACTCCCTGTTTGTGATATTTTTTAAAGATATGTTCTTTACTGTAATAACACAAGACAGTGTAATAAATAATAATCAAGTGTGCTCTCATCAACACATATTGGCTAATTCTACATATAGACAAAAAGCTATTGCTTTTTAACTTGTTGCGGGGTGCTTGTATGACTCTTGCCATGGAATTTTATTAAAGCATGACAAGCTGGTCTATAAAATGTATTATTAACCAATTTTTCTCCGGACCTCTCTGTATTTATTCCCTGAAATCAGGGAAATAATTTTTCTACGTAGCCTAAAAAACAGTCACTTTTTGCACTTTTTGGAGGTCGGTGCTACAACTGTGACTGCATTTCATCAGCTAGTCTACGTAATGCTTGCCAAACACTGACACGGACATTCACAACATAGTGGATGCTGGGACAAATATTGTAAGTGCAGTTCGAAAATGATTTGCTAAACGACTGATGTAGGTTTAAAACCCTTACATGGCCTACAACCGCTGACCATAAAGTGATGCTTGGAGACAGAGCAGGAAAAACATAGAAGATCAATAGACTCATTCCTCTGATAAGAGAGGAAAACAGACATGGCGGAAATAAACATGATGAATGACGAGCAACTTTGCTAAGAGGATTCAGAAAGAAAAAAAATGCAAACACCGTAATCATAACAATTTACTCTTGAATGCAACCCCAATTCAAACCCTGCATTCTTCAAAAATACAATCTCTGAAACAAACTGTTCAGTATATTGCACTGAAAAAGTTGATGAAATCTACCTTAAAGTAAAAAAAAACAAAATAATGGAATGCACTATCCACAATTGGTCCATGCGTGTAGCTCGACCGAGCCCAATGTTCTTTGTTTGGCCCGTGTCAAACCAGTGTGAGGGTGAGTGGTTCAGGGCCAAAAGTAAAGGCCTCAGTAGTAGTAATGCTGCATCTCTGTCCAGTTGGTGATCCAATACTTTTTCTGTGGCTCCTCAGGCTGAAATCCCAGATTGAACTGATACCGCTCAGCCTTGCGAATTTTCACCCCCTGGTGCTTTGGCATTATCCGGTAGTAGATGGCTCGCTTGAAGAATCCAAGCTATTGGGGAAAGAGAGCGAGAGGAAGGTGACATTAAAGAGGATACACTTAAACAGCAGGAGAGCTGGGATTAATGACGAGTTGAGAAGGAGATTTAGGATTCACAGGCTGAGGAAAAGTTAGGTAAAAGATAAACCCATGCTGAGTAAGATGGAGAACAGGGATAAAGTAGAGAAGACAAACACGATATAAAGTGATCAGCACTGAGCGCAATGCACTCTATTAGCCTGAAAGGGAAGCAGAAGTGATGTTAGGTAGATACAAATAGATATTAAAAAGAAAGTTAAGTGGTAGGAAAGTTGAATCACGCCCCAAGCTTCAGTAATAGCATCCATAGAAAATCCATTTGTAGGGGTGTCGTTACCCTAGAGCCCCACTGGTGTGTGCTGTTTGGGGACCCATGGGGGCCTCAGTAGTCCTCAGTTAGCCTCTCTGTCTCAGAGGGCTGGATCTTCATCTCAGCCTTCTGGGCTTTGGCCTCATACATCTCTCTCGTGCTGGCCCTCTGGAAGAAGCCACACTGGGAATGGTGGAGGAGGAGGAGGAGGAGGAGGAGGGTGGTGCATGGGGGGGTAAGTCAAAGGTTAGACTAAAGGCTCGATATAAGGGTTATAAATCAGTCAGATAAACGGGTCAACAGCTATCGCACAGGATTGTTGGTGTGAGAAAAAAAACAGCACATGTGGAGAGATTCAGAGCTATTCACTCGGCAGATATACAGCATGTGCAGGAGTGTAATCAGTGCAGTAGTGATTGGTAGTCTCACCTTCCATAGTATAAGAATGATTATTCCCAGTAGGAGAATTCCCGCTACAGCTGCAGAGATGATGATCCACAGCGGGAGCTCATAGGGTGCCTCCACCCCCTCCAGTGGTTCTATTTCTACTGTGAACTACAAGAAAGGTGGTGAGAGTCAAGTAAAATCATCATTATCCTCATGATCATCATCATCACCACGTACCCAGGCGTGCTGATCGTCCATCCTGATGGTTGGTTTCTCTTTAATGAGCTTCAGTGTGGCTTGACCTCTGACTGTAATTCTCAGAGCGTTGGAATAGTGCTGCATCAAAACATTTTCAAAGAGAAGTCAAAGAAAGCCATGGACAATTTCATTAAATTATTAATAACGTTTGTGTGTGTGTTTGTTTGTGTTGTAGGTGGAGAGCTGACCTCTAGCATCGTGCTGTTCCACAAACGGGACCGGACATAAATCTTGGCTGAATCCGTCATGTTGAGCAGCGGACAGGTAAATGTCACGCATCGTGCCGTCCCCTTGGAACAATCCTTCAATGCACAATTACAAAGAACAACTATTATACAAGTGAACAAACATAGACAATTTTACAGTTTTTTCAGGATGTACACAATCTCAATAAGGATTTGACTGTTTAGAAAAGGACAGCCAGTAGAGTAGAAGATTCACTTCTTTATCATATATATGGATATGTTGAGTGAAAGTAGGCTGTTGCTAATGGTTTCTAGCCCCACTAGTTTAGTACAGATCAACATCATCCCCAGAGGATGAATCCTAATGACTTTGGGGGTATTTTCTTCTTTGAACTTCAGTCAGAGTCAGCGAGAGAGGAGGGCGAAAGATGAGTCACGGGCCGACAACACTGCAATTGACCCAGGAACGAAACAGACGAATATGATGATCAGCAGGATACCTGAGACTACAACACATGCACCAGGACTCAAGCTCCAGAGTTGCAGTTGTGGCTGGGCAAAGGTAACCTTCACTGCAGGCCTGAGAATACATCAAGGCAGGAAACGGTGCTTAAAGGTGGCGGAACGGGGACCTTGCATTGACCACTACTTTTTAAGAGGCAAGTCGAAGCAGTCAAGTGAAGTTTAGCTGCAGGATGAAAACCAAAGTCTTTAGCACATCAATCCCCCTCTATACTATGACTTTTTTATTTTTTCGACACACTATACTATAACTTTTTTTATTTTTTCAACACATACTATTACTTTTTTTGGACATACCATACTATGACTATTTTTCAACATACTATACTATGATTTTTTTTATTTTTTCGACATACTATATTATTACTTTTTTATTTTTTGACATACTATGACTTTTTTTCAACATACTACACTATGCAACAAGGGCAGTGGATGAGCTGGGAGGGAGTTGAGAAGAGAAAGTTATCTTGGAAGGAGTTGTGGGACATGGAAGCATTTCGAACCAGCTGCATTATACAAGCCACGTACGATGTCCTGCCATCTCCCAAAAACTTCAGCCAATGGTACGGCGAAGACCCTACGTGCCCACTCTGCCCATCCCCTGAAGCACATTCTTGTCGGCTGCAAGACATGTCTGACCCAAGGCCGTTACATCTGGCGGCATAACCAGGTACTCAATTGCTTTGCCGCTACGCTGGAGAGCAGACGGACAACCATCAACGCTCTGTCTGCTCTGGCATCCCATCCTGCAGCTGAGAGAGTTTGTCAGTGATGGTGCGAAGCAACCCAAGGCCTTCACTCCAAGACCAGAGGCCGGGCAGCTGGGAGCAGCACCGAACTGGAAGTTACTGTCAGACCTGGAACAGAGCCTCTGCTTCCCATCTGAGATCGCCACGACCAACCTCAGACCGGAACTTGTGCTTTGGTCCACCTCACTTCGCACCATCCACATCATAGAGCTTACAGTGCCCTGGGAGGATACTGTGGGCGAGGCCTACGAACAGTAGAGGCTTAAGTATGCTGAGCTGGCAGTCGATGCGGAACAACATGGCTGGAAAGCTAAAGTTTGCCCAGTGGAAGTTGGCTGCAAAGGTTTCATAGGAATGTCAACTACCCGGCTGCTTAAGGACATGGGAATCCGAGGCCAGGCCCAACGCCAAGCCATTGAAGCCCTCTCCGGAGTTGCTGAAAGGGCAAGTGAGTGGCTCTGGATTAAGTGGAAAGACAACACCTTGGCTCCGAAATGGCATCAGAGTCTGGGACACCAGGCCTCTTAGCCAAACCCTCTGGAGATGTAGTGGACTCATCAGTGAAACGCTGAGGAAGGAGGGCGCCCACTTGAAAACCCCGAGATGGCATCATCGTTCTCACACACAACAGCAAGGTCTCAAGGTATGTGCAACAAACAAGAGATTGTAACACCAACTCCTCAACAGAACTTTGGTGATCCCCTGACCTTTCCTCTGGCCCCACCAGCAGGTTGACATTTGTGATTAATAGTGAAAAGTCTCTACAGTTTCAGGATATAATTACCATGCAATACTGTGCACACATTTAGAGATTTTCCGATTCCATATTTTTCCTTCCCGATACCAATTCCAATACCAGAGGCCTGTACTACGAAGCAAGTTCAACATACCCCAGGTTTCTTCTCGTTATCTAGCTTAACTAACCGTAACAAATGCGATCCTGCTAAGCGGTTTTATGACGTTGGTTATCAACTCGGTAAATCAACCCAGGGTTTCTCAATCTGATTATGAGTGCGTTCACATAAATGGGGTGGTGTTTGCAGCATATGACCAATCATAAACATGGACAAGTCTACTGTCAGCACAGCGGTGTATATTACAAACTATAATATCAGACAAATACGAAGAAGTTAAAACACATAATCCAGGCTGAAATTAACACAGTTGAAGCTGTCAAATGCAGGAAGGACAGCTGGCAAAAGAAAAAATTGCCGATGTGTGAATGCGTAAATTAACAGACTTATTAATTTAACGGAATACTCAAAGGTCAGCTATAGTCGTCTAGATGGGGCAGTGATACTCTAAAAAGCTTTCAGAGTATAATGGATGAATAGACTACACTTCATTATGGCCTTTGACAAGATTGTAGTATGTATGACTATTTTTGGCTTCTTTTAGCTGCGTTCCCAACAAGTAAAAACATAAATATAAAAACATGATTTAAAGTGGTAAGCACCCAGAGCATACAGCCAGCTGTCCTTCCTGCATTTGTCAGTTTAAACTGTGTTGCTTTTAACCTGGATTATGACTGAAACTTCTTCGTATTTGTGTAATATTATCATAAGAGCCACGCACCGAGCTTTGATTGGTCAGTAGGCGGTGCTTTTATACTAGTTCATCTCTTATCTCGAACATAACCTGCTGTGGAGCGGGTTAGGTGTTCAGCATAAGTTACCACAGCGATCTACCCCGGTAAGAAGTGAACCACCGTCGCAGGACTGAAAACCCAGGATTAACCGTGAAGTTACCTCGCTAATCCCAAATCCTGCTTCGTAGTACATGCCTCTGAACTTGCGGTATCGGCCGATACAGAGTACCGATCCAATATCAGCGTGATAAAAAAATATATATAGTTATTATTATTATTATTATTATTGTTATTATTTAACAACTGTATACTACTGACCATGTATGGATGTGATATGATTACTAACATGATATAATACTAACACAAACAGATTTTCCACTGTGAAACATTGCCAAATGGCTGACAGTTTTCTACTGACAAACTACCTGCAATCAGTTCTTCTTCACTGCTCTTAAACAGTAGTTGTCAGTGGCAGCCATTAGGGCAACAGCACAGTGAAGGCTACTGTTTTGGAGCAGCAAAGAAGCATTGATTTCCGGTTAAACAAGTTGATTTTTTTCTGGGTTAATAAATGATGGTAACGGATCGGTGCATAGACTGGCGTACTCGCCGATCTCGAATTTTGGGCAGCATCAGACGCATTTCTAATACTGGTATCGGAACAACTCTATACATATTCATGGTCTTTGATCAAATATAATTCATATATACTTGAAATGATGTATCAAAGCTTGTTCATGCTTGATAAAGCAGATCCATTTCTTACCAACACGTGGGACTCTTTGCGAGAAGTGAGCAGTGTGATGGCTGCCTGTGGCTCAACAGCCTGTGGCTTTGTCACATCAGCATCATCCATCACGACCTGTCGTTTAGTGCGCTTTCGTCCGCCCCCTGACAACTGGAAGACGAGAGGGAAAATCAAAGAAGGAAGCAGATGAGACAGAGACATGACATCAGAGGGCTCGTAGTAATTACTGGTTTTGATAAAGACATTACCAAATTCTTCTTAGAATAACACTGTCATTGCTACTGTCTATATCTGGGCTGCAAGCGTTATGACTTTCTATTTAGGGCTCTGTGAGGTCAGTGGCGACACAGATGTTTTTTTCCCCAAAATGTATTTCTGAACATCTGTGGCTTGGCCTTGAGACCATTTTCACACCCCTTTTCTACCACTGACATTCACTCATACAGCTCAGGCTGCTTTCATTTCACTCATGCCAGGATATATTACATCTCATGTAACAAGCCTGTGAACAGCACAATCGCAGTAGAGTTAAAGTACATTTAGTGTTGCTTAATAGTTCAGTAAAGTTTCATCAAGTACACTGTTATGTTACCCAAAGGTATTTGAGCGGTAAAATCAACAAATTTAAACTGTCACACAGTTGTTAGCCGTGCTAGCGGCATATTTTGGGTTTTGACCTAATACCTGCAAAACTGATGATGTTCCCATCAGCCTCAGCTTTACTCTGTGCTGTACCTTTGTCTTTAGTGCTTATTAGTTAGCATACTTTTGTACCTATACTTGCTATTTTGACTGCATAAGTGTGTTCACACAGACAAGTATGGCAAAATGCAGAGCACCCAGATGGTGTACTCATAACGGTCATACGTAGCAGAAGAGGAGGTTCCAGCAGAGGTAGTGGTTGTTCCGGTGAATACCGCACTATACAAATGTAAGTTAAGTACCACTATACTGTTGTGGGATAGAAGCTGTTAGTATTGTTTATTGGATTCATTTAGCAGTCTGTAACAATTTGGTATCGCAAACAATACCACTGCTAGCTGTCTAGCTATCATTTCCGGTGAGTACAAAAACAGCCGTTTTTGTTATGAAACAACACAAGCCTGTCAAAATTAGTAAGTACATAGTGTACTACATGGAAGTATCCAAATTGAGAAAGCAAAAGTCCTGTTATTTGTTTCTATGCCTTTCATTAAAGCCAGTACCTCTCTGTTTATATGTAACTGTGTTTGTGACTTTTCAATAATGGGACATTTTGGGATGTGCATATGTCTTGGGTGTGGGCAAGAGTAAGCTGTAACAAATATAAAGCTTTTGCAAGGTTGACAGTACATAGAGGAAAGATTAGATGTTTTCATGTGGTTCATAGCTAGCTGAATCACTGGCATTGTTGTGCGTATTTTCCGTTCAAAATCTGCATCTTCAATATCTGTTTCAAGGTGTTCAAGATTTTTGGACATAACCTTGACCAAGTGAGGGAATGAGGGCGATACAATATATATTAATTGGCTCTTAAGGAAAAAGAAGTATATTGTGGCTCCAAACCAAAGTTTAAAAAAAGGGACTTACAGTTAGGTTAAGCATGTTGACAACTTCTCCAGGAGGGTTACATTCCACCTCTGATTGCCCTTTAACAACAACAATCTTCGTCAGGTACAGCAGCCACTTGCCGTTGGTTATCTCAAAGGGCCACTCAAACTCCACAGCCAGGGTCCCCAGGTCTCCCAGAGGCTGCCCCCTCATATTTACCTAGCAGTGAAAAGAGTCAGCAGCACAAAAAAAAGGAAACTTCAGTAGAAATCAAACAGATGGTGTGAAATAAAGTGTGGAATAATAGTCTTAGCTTCACTGTGACTTTGTAACCCCTAAATAGTATCCACCCCTGGTCCTGCTTACACCACAAACCATGGCTCACATAACAATCCCTTCACCACGCATTATTAAACTTCTGAGGAATGAAAGTTTGGGCTTCAAAGAAGGGGTGGAGATGAGGGAAATGTGGGTTGCACACATACTGTATTATAGATGCAATATACAGTCCTGGAGGTCTAATATAGTCTGAGTGGTGGAGGTGACTCACATTGAAGGTGAATTCCACCAGACTGCCCACGTCACTGGTGTTGACCATGGCTGACTCGCCCATCACCGTCCCACTGAATTGTGTTCGCACCAACGGTTTTGCTCTGGACAGGGAGAGAGTTAGAAATGGTTGTGCAAGTAAAAAAAATGATGTGGGAGATAATGTGATGTGACATGAACTACTTCAGTGTCCATTTCTGTGCTCTCTACTGTAAATACAGTACGTCATGTTAGGTAATGGGACTCACATGGAGAAGGAGGGGAGGATGGTGTTTTCAATCATCAGGGCCACAGGCACAGGCTTCAGGTCACTCTGGTCACTAAGACTGGAGAAACAACCCTTATTACAACATTGTGTGCCAGTGTAATATTTAGTGATTATGGTAGCGCCACTACAGCCAAAATGCACAAATAACACCAGCTATAAAATGCTAAACTGTTGAATCAAATCTGGGACCCAAGCCTTGGATATAATGGAAACACAATCATGCATCAATGTTAAACACTTACGTGGACAGAAGCAGCTCGGTCTCAATCTCTTGTGTGTTCAAATCAATCCCTGAGGTCTCAAACTTGATGGAAAGTTTCACCTGATAGTGGAAGCAAGACAATGAGAAGTGTCAACCTCATCTCAGCAGAGGAGAAGAGTCAACATCTATGAGAAAAAAAAATCAATTCTAAACGTACCTTTTCATTGCCTTTAAGTGGATTCCCCAGCTCACAAATCACTGTGTTGCCCGGAGTGCATTGTACATCCGGGTCCTGAACAACCAATCAGCATATTGAGAAAGTAAACAAAAGGATTACATTTCAATGACAAAAATAAATAAAGATTTAACAGTGTAATGTAACACATGGCATGAGGAAATGACTAAATAAATGGTAATTTCTCAGTCGCCTGCTGCCCTCCAGTGGACGTACCGCCGACCTGACGCTGGAGTATTTCAGTGCGTCAGGGATGGTGACGTTGAGCATGGCCTGGTGGGCGTCTTCACCAGCCTTCCCCCGAGAAGGAAAGTTGGTCACCTCCACAATCAGCCTTATTTTCTTCATATTGCTGTTGAACTGAAGCTTCTGGAATTTGCCGTACCTGGTCACAGGGATACATGAACATTAATCATTTCTTCACACAATTATTTTGGATACATTTACGGCCTTATTTATATCTAGGTATTGCTTGCTACTGTAAGCATGTGGCAGTGACAGCTAACCCACTGTGCTAGAGCTAAAGTTCTGAGAGAAACATTTGTGATTGTTACACATTAAAAAGGGCAAATTCAAAAAGAGACACTGTATATTGACATGAAAGGGATAGTTTGACATTTTGGGATTTCAACACTTATTCACTGTCTTGCAGAGAGTTAGGTGAGAAGTTCAATAGCGCTCACATGTCTGTACGTTAAATATGAAGCTACAGCAAGGAGACGGTAGCTTAGCTTAGCATAAAGACTGGAAACAAGGGGAAATATGGGGTTAATTCTGTCTTAGTATGCAATCAAACAGAATGGGTTTGAGAGCAAAACTTTCCACATTACAATCAAAAAATAGAGTTCTAAGCAAAAACTATTGACACTGCAATCAAAATATGTTTTATTGCAAATAAAATCAATTTGTGATAAAAAAATCTATTATTGCAAATCCAAAAGTTTTGTTTGCAAATCCAAAAGGGACCTCTCTATTGGTCAGTCTGGATCAGAGTGACAGCTTGGCAGCATTCACTGTTATTACACCACACTGTTGAATACTCGATTCTGATTGGTCGTTTACAGCATTCTACCGTTGCTATGGACACAGCTCTGGTCAAAGACTCTGGAGGACCACGTCCACGTAATTTTTAAATCAATAAAATCATTTTAAAATCAATATTTTGTGTCTCTAATTATTAATTTCTTTAGTAAGTAGCTGTGTAATAAGGAGGATAATGTACAGCATGCGGGTCATTATTGCAAAATGAATCCCAACGGTGATCACGGAGGTGTTTTGCATCACCCTGAATGTGTCAATAATGACCCACTCACTCTACATTATCCCTTAAATGTTGCCAGTCTGTCACTCTGATCAAGACTAGCCAATAGAAACGTGTTTTACAAACAAAACTTTTCGATTTGCATTAATGCATTTTTTTTTTATCACAAATTTATTTTACTTGCAATAAAACATTTTTCGATTGCCGTGTGTAAAGTTTTGTTGTCAAACCTATTCTGTTTGACTGCATAATAAAGACACAGAAGTATCCCCATAAGGAAACAGCTTGCCTGGCTCTATCCAAATGTAACTGCATGGATTAAACAAACAATACATAACATATTGCATCCCTCTTTCCAGTCTTTATGCTAAGCTAAGTTAACCAGCTGCTGGTGTCATAGCTTCATATTTACCATAGTGGTATCAATCATCTCTATAACTCTTGGTAAGAAAGCCAATTAACTTATGTCCCCAAATGTCCCCTAACAGCTATTTGTGACATTTGTAGATAAATAAATAAAAAATGGTTTCTGTAACATCTTTAAAACCCTCATCAGCCAAAGAGGGCTTAATTATTCTGAATTTCTTCTCACCTGGGGTAAGGCTTATCCTTTTCATCAACAAACTGGGCTGTCAGCTGCAGGTTGCTGCTACATTTGTTGTCTGAGCCACACTCCTTTTGAAAGTTAAACTGCAGGAAATGGAACACATAATATTACATCATACCGTACAGGGGGGACTATCACATATACACATGCTTCAATATCTATAGTTAATGAAAATGTGACCTATGGATGTAGTGTATGCACCACTCCATACCTCAGCTCTTTCAGTGAGTTTCTGCTCCTGGCTGAGGATTGGGAAGGAGTCCAGGTTCTGCAGGGAACGTCTGGATTTAGGTTTCTGTTCATGTAAGGACAAGTTGAGGGAAAAGACCACCGGCTCCAGTTTGTCCCTCACAGGCTCCTGTAAAATCATCCAGGAATCTTACATTAGTCTTTATAAACATAGTGGGCAACAGCACCTTGTCCATAGCAGTAAATAAAAAACAAATGCATGAACACACATATCAATTAAGATACACACACACACACACAATATGGTGTATTTGTATAGAGACTTTACCACTACAATCAGTTCAAGAGTGTGACACTTTCTGTTTGATTTGGAAGATGGCAGGCTCAGGAGGCCGGTGTACGTGTCATCATTATTGTCCTTAAAACGAACACGAGGGCTTCTCCTCCTCTCCACGTCGGCCTCCACCGTGTAATTCACCGCTTTACAAAGTAGAAACACACAGTACGTTATAGAACAATGCAGCAAGTTCATGTGTTAAGTAAATAATACAGCAGTTTTTGGACAATATAGCAAGCATCCAGCAAGCCAGTATCTCCACAGTTTGTAACTATACATATACTGTACATGTAGATTCAAAATTGCAGCTTTTATTTTATGTAATTTTAAATTATTATGCATTTACACAAAAAAAATGAGTAATTTAAGTAAAGGAATACTGCTCACTGGTATTTTTCTTGAAGTCTTTGTTTCCATTGCTCAGAGTGAAAGACAAGCACAGAGTCACTGTGATGCTGTAAAAGACAAATTCATGTATTTTTAAACTGAATCAAATAAGCCAGTTTCAGAATGAGATATTCTGAAGTGACATCTCACCATGGTGTACTTCCAGGACACAGATTGGGGTCCACAATCTCTGGCAGTACATCGAAGTTCTTTGTTAAGTGGACGACTGGTCGAGCCCTGAAAACAAGAAGAAGAGGAATCAAACTGTGCCCAAGTTATGTCATTGTATGAACAGTACACATATTTACCATTTACAATAAGGTTCACACTATGAGCGTCACCTCAACATTCTACAAGTCATTTTCAATGGAAGCCGGTGACATGAAGCTATAAACTGACGCACGATACTTGCCGCTGCGTGATGGGCGTGACGCGCTACGAATGAGCTGGTCTCAACTTTTTTCAGCGCTACAATGACACGGTGAAGCGTCGACCAATCATATCTTTTTGTTTCACCTAGTTTTGTTCCATCCAAAATAAAGCCGTTTCCAGTGCTATTTAACAACATAACTACGTCAACGAGCGCTTGAGCAACACTTCAACGGCGACTCGCCGATAATGTAGCTGGCCATGCTGGCCGTTTTGTCGCTCGTAGTGTGAACACAGCCTTAGATAAACACCATCAATTGCAACAAAAGAAACAAAACAAAATTTATTGTTTATCCTCTCTTTTATTTCTACCTGAGCAGGGCGATGCGGTCGTCCAGAGAGCCAACCAAGATGTCCGGGTAACTGTTGTCATCCATGTCCATCCCTCCATTGATGGAGTAGCCGAACGTGTGGAATCCTCCATTTCCCACTGACTTACCCTCAATCACCTACAGAGGACGACAACGACAAATGGGAGGTTAACACAATAAACCTCCTTTCAGACCATGGCTGCAGTCAAAAAGTTAAAAAAATGACGTCCTAATGTCTTTTCCTAACCACTTTTCCTTGACATCAATAGAAAACATCACGAGGTCAAGGAAAGATATGAAGGAGAATTCATATTGTTATTGACGCGGGTCTGCCGTGGTGAAACTACATTGTTCCAAAGATGGACTACAAAAGGCGCTGCTTTCCCCGTGTGTTATTAAATAGGTCTTTCAGTGACAGGCTGCTTCACCCGCGGTGTGTGAAAGAGAGATACCGCAGGTCCTTCTGCTGCTGGAACACTTTACATCAACATATAATAAAGGATTATCTGACCTAACGTGGACAACCGATTTAACATATGACTTCATTATGAACTGTGGGATGTTATTATCACGTTTCCTTTCTTTAAGGATGGTCCAGTGTATCCTATGCTAAAGGAGATAAGAAAGGAAGCATTGAAGCAGCTTTACTTAGCATTTAGAGAATTCGAACAGCTCTTAGCTCTCAGATATTACCTGACTGGGTTCCTCTGAGATTCCCTTTTTACTTCCCATCCATATGTAAACCTTTCCTGTGTCGTGGAATGGAGCTCCCACTGCAAAGTCTGCAGACATAAACAATGGAGTGAATATATTGAAAGGAAACATGCAAAGACAGTCTGCTGAGAGGAAGCTAAGGTAGGTCTGTGTATGGAATATATTTGCCCTCTAAGTGGCAGCATAGCACTGCCTAATTTTGTTACAGCTTTTCAGTAGTCCAAAATGCAACACAGTAGACTACATTACCTTTCCCTGCTGAGATAATTGCTTAGCAACAGTGCATAAAAAACAGTCACACAGTCTTAATGCTTCCTCTTTACTTTTCACAGCAGAACAGTTAGTGCACCACCTTTTAATAGACAGCAGTATGCACAGGGGTAGACAAAATAATAGAAACACTTCATAAAACGGACTTCAACTAGAAGTACCTGCATTACTATTTCACAAAGGACATCATTTTTGTAGTTGTTTCTATCAATTGACTTGCAGTTTGGGATCAATTATCTTGCCTTTTTGGAGTTTCAAAGCTGCGTTTTCAACTTTTCCATGAGGGTATTTAATTTATTTTGTTCTCCCCCTGTCAGTATAAAACAAATGTTGCGTTCAGATTCTTACCTTGGAAGCCGTCTTGGTTGACATCGCCAATGGCAGCTACTGCAAAGCCAAATCCAGAGGCCGAGGGACCCTTCAGCACCACGCTGGCAGTGTTTTGGAACGATCCATCCTCATTCATGAAGATATACACCGCTCCTCCCTGATCCTTCATACGGTCAAAGTAAAATGGGGCGCCAACGATCAGGTCATTCCATCTGTAAGACGCAAGGGAAACATCCAAAAATATACTTTAATATGCAAATACATGCGCACACACACATACCAGAAGATGACATCCTAAATATTATATTCCTTGGATCTCAAACATTCGTAGTCTTTAAAATCCTAGAGACCAAACAAGGTTTAACTCATGCATTGAGGGACACACATGACTTCACCATGATGTCATGACGAACATTTTATCTCAGCTGCTGAAAGGACAGGTTTTCTTCTCTCATCTCAGCTAATACATACATCAGTGTCATGCATTCTCCACATAACAAGGCAGATCATAGCTACAGAGCATTCGAGCGTGAGGCAACTCAAAAGCACAAGATACAGTTACAGACAATACATTAACCAATGCAAACGTAACACATCTGCTTTTCTTTCTTCTCCTATGTCAGATCAGTTTCAATATTAATGAATGCACACAGAAGGGTTTACAAATGTATTTTGTGATTAATATATAAATTACTTAACAAAAATAGTTATTGTATATAAATGTAAAAAAAAAAAAAAATCCACATAAAAAAAAAGTTTCACAAAAGTACTTCTGATACCCAAAATATTTCTTATTTTAATGTAATTAAATGTATTAAATGTAATAGAAATCCACAAATATATGATTTAAAAAGTTGGTTGTTGTTACATTTATATACAGACTGTTAAACCTGCATTTAGAAACTGCTTGTCTTGTGTGAACTTCACTGCATTTATGTGTTTTTTTTTGAGACTCCCCTGCCATGGCTCGCTTCACTGATGCATTTTTTTCAAGGGAATTATTTGTAGCCAATCAGATTTCTCCTTCCGTTTCAGCCGATCACGTCAGTATAAATCATGGATGTATAAAAAGAATAGATTTGAGGGTATGATTTAATGTGATCACATAGCTTATATGTATAGTTTGCTGCAATTATAAACAGGAGGATGAATATCAAACTAACTAAATCCAGCTGCGCTAGTCGCTAACGCTAGAGTTCAATGCCACATCATTAACGTGGCAAGCATTCATAACTCAAACACATTAACACATTTTCGCAACTTGGGGGTTGCCTTCTAGACACAAGGAGCCTCGGCAGGGGAGTCTCAAAAAACCCACTCACAAGTGTGGTGGAAGTTCATACAAGACAAGCAGTTTATAAAAGCATGTTCAACAGTCTGTATATAAATGTAACAACATCCAAATATGTTTTTGCTAAAAATTAAAAAATATATACAGAGATAACTATTTTTGTGGAGAAAGTAATTTATATATAAATCACAAAATACATTTGTGAATCCTTCTGTGTGCATTCCTTAATATTGAGACTGATCTGAATTCATAAATAAATACATTTGTTTCGGCCCACTGCAGTGAAAGATGTCTTGATGCACTGATTTTTGATCATTTGGAGGACACTGTTTTGATTTTAATTAAAAATGTTCTTAATCCAAGGACAAAAGCATTTAAAAAAACCTATTTGATTCCCAGCACGGAAATATTAAATGTAGTATATAAGAAAAAAGAAGCTAAAGATAGTATACAGTACATTTTCAGTGTGGTGTGCAGAGACTCACCCGTCATTGTTGAGGTCAGTGACAGCGAGGCTGCTCCCAAAGTACGAGCCCACTTGTTCCCCGGGAATGATGGGCCCCTGCTCAATGATTTTGTCAGCCTTTATCCCAAACATCACAGAGCCCTTGGACCCGTCCCTGGGAGACCCCGTCACCACTGTGTCGTAGACTTTGCTCAGCAGTTTCTTTTCCTCAAGAACTGAGTAACCTGCGGAAGACAGCATTTGAGATTCACTGTTAAACTGTGCTCTGACTTGTGGGAGAGGCCTTAAAAGCATGGGAATGAATTTATATATTTATATGATGCAAAAACATACTGTATATTTACCCATGTAACTGTATCGTCTTTTCTGCTGTCCAAAGTCTATAGAGTGTATAAGGCCTATAGAGTCGTCTCCAGAATCTCTCCACGCTACATGAACATTTCCTTTATAACAAAGCAAAATTAGACAACAGTGTTAAGTCTGCTTTGTGCACAATGGACAGGTTTCCCAGACAGAGAATAATCCCAGTGTTACACTAACACTAGAATTTAGGGTTTAATCCCCGCCTGTGAAACCAGCCCATTATTTCAGTATCAAGTAACCAAACACACTCTTTTTGGCGTTAACTCTTCAGTGCCCACCTTGCCACACGAAGCTGCCTGGGGCACCGATGTAGACATCCGTGGCTGTCATGCCGCCTGAGATGCCCATGTTGCACAAGCCCTCAAACTCAAAGTTGAGGTTGGGATTGCAGACCTCAAAACTGTAAGTCTGCCAGTCATCGAAGGGGTCAAAGGTCAGGTCGTTGCTCCTGACATAGCACTTTCCAATCATCCGCCGCTGCTCCTCTGCGCCGCTTTGGCTGATCTTCACATAGCGATGCCCGCATGCCTGGACACAAAAAAAAAGAATGTGTATTCTGGGATGTTATGGATTGTGTAATTGCTCCAATTTACAATGTGTCAAATCTGATCGTGATAATGTGCCCATACTGAGACTGAATCAGAGCTAGAATTAATAAAAAAAGAATTACTTTCTGTTGTATCATGCACATTTAAAATAAACAATGACTAAGAGGGGGAAAATCCTTTTAAGTAAATTAAATGCCCATGAAATTAAAAGAAAACACAAAACAATTTCCTGATAATTACTGTAGTATTGTCCCTTTTTGCATTACACACTTAGCATGCAGTAATTTGCTGTTTTTGTTAGCCATATATTGTTTTTTTTAAGTAAACAATACAAGATGTTGGCACAATGCTCCTAAACAATAGGATAGAAACACAAAAATAAGCCAAACCATCTATTCCATCTATAAAAATTAAAAAGAAATTGTAAAAATCTAACAATGGATGAAGAACTGGTTTAAAATAAGAAAATAGATCCCCCCTTGCAGTGTCCAGCAATAAAAGAAGTGTCAGATGTGAGGTACACTATATTAAAATTTTAAATAAACCAATAGTATTATGGTTAATTTACCAATATATCTACGTATGTATATTCATACAGTGTGAATACAAGAATATTTCCTCAAATAAAGAAAGAAATCCTCTATGAATCATATCAAAAAGGAAAAAAAGACTCTTACTTATGACCATGATTTCATTATTACTCTATGTGGCATTTCCTACTTGTATGTGTCATTCTGTTTTGGGTGTGTGCGTGGGTGTGAGTGTGTGTGTGTTGAGTGTATCATCCGGTTGCTTTATGCGTCGATAAATATTGCAACGAGCACACTATGTCATCTGTGACACAAAATAATGAAATACAAAAGGTTTTATCTCACCCTGCATCCTCTCAGTGCTACAGTAAATGTTACCGACCCGTATATATATAATATGCCACATGTGACACTGACTAATGGAGTAAAACAGGGTGTCATCTCACCAGCACACGTCCCGCCGGCTGGTCTCTCTGACTGGCCACCGTCACGCCCAGCCACATGCCCTCCACCATCTCAGATGGATTTGCTGTGGATGGGAATTACATTAAAGGGTTTAAAAATCTACTATGAACATGGAAATAAAGTGTAGAAATACAGTTGCACATCCAGATTATTGAAATGTTTGGTCTTCTATTTAAAAACCAGGTTTCTTTTAATTCAGTATCATATTTTAACCAAACAAGCCAGTTTACAGTCCATATCCATCCATTATATATATTAAAAAAAACATTCAACATGATTATGGTGAGCATAGTCACAGGAAAACCAACCCAAACAGTAAAGCATCATTCAGCCCGGATCATGCCCTGACAAATATTAACCACAAAAATGTGCTGTGACTGCAGCAACAGTCGCTCCAACCTCAACATCAAAAGTGATGAGGAATCCTTTTATTATGGTCCTTATTTGTAGCATCTGGGGGGCCTATTCACCCCAGGGTAGTACAGTGGTAAGTCTATCAGTTAATAACCTTCAATTAAGAAAAGATGTGCTTTCAGAGTTTCATATCCTGGAGCTCATCATGTAGGCGCAGAAAATGACCGTGAATGCTAGAGGACATGCCGGGGATTAGACTCTGGGCTTGTTTGACACACTGGCTCTGTTCTTGAATAAAGAGGAAGCTAAATGATTATCATGGAGATTATTTACAGTTCATCACTTTGCAATCAGGGAAATCCTCTACGCTCTCTATGTGCTAAAGGGAAACTCCACCGATTTTACACATAAAGGTCAGTTTACTCATCATGGGGAGTACAACTCAGCCTGTGAAAACCCTTAATATAATATAATTTTTCAGTTATCTTGGCTTGGATTTTTTTAACAGAGAGCATGTTAACAGGGTCTGAAATTACGTTTTTTTCTCACCTGTCACTGTGGCAGGTCACTGAACATTTCTACTGGCCAGTTTTTTTGTCTGCCATTTCGGATGTCTATGTAGAACGCTTTATAATTATAAACACTGACTCAGTACATTACTGTCAATATGTACTTTATAATTTGTATTATTTATTTTTTATCTTATATAAATTTAATTTAACATTTTTGTTCTTTATCCTTTTTGCATCGGCAATGGGTGGAGGTTGGTTTGGAGGGGGCTTTGGAGGAGAAATACCAAAATATGGAGGGACAATCATTTACATTTGTGCTCTATTTGTATGTTTCTGTACACCTGTTGTTACTCCCAATAAATTATTACGAAAAAAAAAACAGTACCAGACAGTAGAAATATAGAATACATCATGTAACCTTAATCCTTGACTATTTTTAATTTAGGAATTAGTTTTTAAAAATAATATTTCTTAAGATAAGGAAATCTGCTGTGGTGGCAGGTGACCTTTCTACATGCCAAAGCCAACATGCACCCTGTATTTGGCATGTGTCAAGTGCTGATTTCATTCCCTGCAGTTTAACCAGTCAGAGAGGGTCTAACAAAAAAGCTGTTGGGTGAATTATGGGAAATGTAGAAGTGTTTGGAGTTCGATCTCCGGGTAGGAGATTTATTTCTGGTGTGCTTTTTAGCCTCACTAGCGATGTGGTTTCTAAGGATGGTAGTGTCGGTCTATCAGATGGTCAGTCTGTCCACCACTCCAACCAATCGGCCCACATTAAAAGATCTCAACAACTACTGGATGGACTGTGTGAGGAAGCACCAACTCCCTCACTAACTATTTGCTTAAGCCATTTGTTAAGGAAGATGGACCACACATTTTTCTTTGTTTTCTTTCATCTATAGTTAAATAAATAATTTGTGAAAATACCACTTCCCAGTTTTAAAGCTTTTGTAGCTCTTTTATGTGGTGTAGACAGGTTATCAGGTTTGATTGGATATTGACTGTGTGATGAAATGACAGCTAATTAAGCTAAATACTGAATTATGTACAAATAATTTGTTTCTTTTGAATGTATTGTGTTTATGTCAATATACTGTCGGATGTATTGAGGCCTAGTTGGTATGAGTTAGTTAAGAAAACATTATATATTTGTCGTTAATCCTGTCAACTCTCTGTTCTAGAGTTCTCACCTGACAGGCCAGTTTGAACTGGAAGGGCGGCTCTCAGGTTATATATGTGAGTGGAATGGGAGAGACCTGATGAGGTTTTTATTTCACAGAGCAGCACCAGACCTGTTATGAGCTGTGTGAAGGCCAAGGATTTCCTTCCCTGTGTTTTTCCGTTGTTTCATGTTTTTTTTGGAGACTGAAAATAAAAGTCTGCCTATTGTTCCAGCACACCTCCCTGCCAGCGTCATGTTTTGTATCCCTAACGTCTCACCTTGCTATCCTGCCCCTCACCTTACAACAGATTGCCATGAAAATTTTGTATGTGCATCAACCGGTGCCCAGAGGATGAATCCGAATGACTTTGGTGATCCTCTGACTTGTCATCTAGCACCACCATCTGGTCACAACTCAAATTTGACCAATACTTTGGTTTCTACAAAATGAATGACATTTCCAGTAGCCTCAGCTGTACTTTTTGTTTAGAGCTACTGAACGAGGTAAATATCACACCTACTAAACATTAGCTTTTTAGCATTGTGAGCATGTTAAAATTTAGCTCACTGCTGTGCCTAAGTACAGCCTAACAGAGCAGCTACCATGACTGTAGATGACTTGTTTTCACATCAATGCTAATTCCTCTCCCTCATTTTCTCAGTCTGCTCAGGTGCAGACTGCAGTCCTTCACTGTGTGACTCAGCATCACTCAAATCCCTAATCGGACCTGTACTGAAACTAAAATACTGCATTCCCCTGTTAAATGTCAAAATGATGAATCACTTCTGAGAGCTCAAAAACAATGTGAAGTGGTCGTGCGCATACCAAAACCATAGTAGGCAGGTGCTGGACCAATAGAGGACTGCAATGAAAATGTAATAAAAAGTCTAATAGCTCCCATAAGTGCAAATTATTATCACATTCTAAAGGAGTGACATTTCGAGCTGAAGCTCTTCCTCAGGCTACGCGTATATATCTTAAGATGACGTATCTGGTCATATTCATTAAGTCTGAAGTAGAGCTTCTAGGCCTTTTTTGAATTACATCACTTCTGAGAGCTCTGCATCGTGCTTACTTGTGCTGACCAGGTCCATTCTGGTGCAGTCGGTGGTATCTGTTGTGATGGGACAGGAGTAGACGGCACCCGTTTCATTGACATTTCGTAGAGAGTCGGATTTCTCTTTGGGTGCTCCTGCAAGAAGCCTGGACACAGACAGACAGAAGGACAGGTTATTAGATTATATCAGAGCTATGTCATGGTGTTAGACAATTGTTGCAGCAACATAAAAAAAAAAAAGGCTAGATGATTTCACAGATAATCCTTCAAGTCTAAACACAGAAATGACTGAGCCAGATCACGTGACCTGTGAATTAATAGTGGACAGAGTGGAGCAGTCAGAGCATGACCCGTGACAAGTCCGGGCACCACACACACACACACACACAAACTAGCTTCTTGGTGATGGACCTGATCTTTTTGTCCACTCACCCCAGACACTCCCAACATCAGCACCTTTTAAACACACCATTCGACTTTGAAGTAGAGGGATTACTTCCTCTACAAGGCTGTGTGCTGGACTACTATTTACTGTCAGCACAAGATTTATTAGCTCCACTTTGAGGAGGGGAGGTGCCGACAATTTTGTTTACAGTGTGTGTGACACATGGACTGCTGTACTATGGGGGAAACAAAAGCATATAGCGGTGTAGTCAAACTTTCTGAATGTGTCATGCATTGCTGGTTGGACGCTGACATGTTGCTGGCTGTGGTGAACAGTGGAAAGTGGTGAGTCAAGCGGTTAGTCAAGCTTGTGAGCATATTAACTGATGGGCAGCTACCCCCCCTCACATGCACTGATAAGCAAGAATAAATAGAGATAATGGGTGTATACTTAAAAAACACACCTTTACAATAAGGTCATTGTGCGTTCAAATGAAAATGTCTCTCATGAGTCAGTCAGTTCATTGTTCCAACTTGCTTTTTATGTTCTCAGCGGGAAAACATGACAGAAGGATGAGGCATACTAAATTAGTTAATGTCTGACTAAAATGAAAAAAAATGTCATTGTTTTTTTTTTTTATTTTGTGGTGAGCCGTGCCCGCATTACTCACAGGTTATGCGGTGGGTTGAAACTGTGTGCCAGGCTCTACCACTCCACCACAGCTGTCTGTATCTATACACATCCTCACATAGACAAAATGCCCCCATACACACTTGCAATCTAATTATCTCAAGAGCCCAGACACAAACATTTTGTCTCTGCTGTATCATGTCATGAACATGAACAGACTCAGAAAGTGTGTCTTTGCGAGGAAATCAGTGAGTTTGTTTCCGCCGCTGATCTTAGATCGAATTACCCCAATAACGATTTGAAACATGTCAACATTTCTAATCTTAGTTCAGGAGTTGTGGCGTAATTTTTACTTCTCTAATGTCATTACAACCAGGTCGAAAAGTGGATCAGAAATATATGAAAGTGACCAAATTGCTCTACATTAAATATTCTCCACTAATGCATGAAAAACAGACATCCTCCAGCCATCATTTGAAACAGAAAGGCACAATTATCCCTTCTTTCTGCTACCACATGGGCATTATCAGCAATGAATCCATTATCTTGCCACAGTGATGACAACCAGCTTTAGAGCCAAGATGGCCTCTGAGGGGCCAGCAGTTTCCAGTGGACTGGGAGGAAGAGAGACCTTGGTTCAGGTAATCATTCAGTAATGTCGACAGCATCTGAGATTCCACAGAGGTTTGGAGTAGTTAGTGGGGCTGACTGATATGTGGAGAATCAGGGCCACTGAGAGCGTGGAGGCCCCGACTGTAATCTACAGTGTGAGTGCACATGTGTGTGTGTGTGTGTGTGCTCCCGTATGACAGAAAATGTAAGCACATGAACAAGTAGGTGTGTGTTTTCTGCACACATGACTAGCCTGTCTACTTCAATGGGCATTAAATCAGAAGTCATGGCCACCCAAACTGTTTTTCAGCTGTAATCGGGCACAGTGTCTCAAAACACTACAAGGTTAGGTATTCTTGTGGGAAATATCCAAGCGACATATCCAAAGCATTTAGAAAGAGCAATCAGGATCAACCCAGACAATAAGGAAGACTTAAGAGGCCAGTTAGTGTGAACTTTGCACACACTGAAAAAAAAGGAATTGGGGCACAGAGTCCATCGCTAATCACACATGCTTTAGGGCGGCTTGGGTAACCTTGGCTGGCAGAGGGCTTGTTGAAGCCAACCGGAGAAAAATAGTTAGTCCAGCCCGACCTCATAAACATACTCACTGCCGTCTCACTGTCTCATCAGAGCCACGAGGGTCACCTGTGTTTGTTGTGAGAAATTCAACACTGCTGACTGACGCCATCAGGTTTGACATACAGTGGAGACGCAGCTTTAAAACTGGGAAGTGGTATTTTCCCCGAAGATAACACTTTAATTAAAGGAATAGTTTTGGGGAAATACGCTTATTCGCTTTCTTGCAGAGATTTAGATGAGATAAGATTTATGCCACTCACAAGTCTGTGCGGTAAATATGAATATTAGCTTAGCTCAGCATAATGGCTGGAAAAAGGGGGAAACAGCTAACTTGGTTCAAAGGTAACAAAAGCTAAAGATCACTAATTGACATACTGTTTGTTTAATCGCCACAAAAAACAAAAAAGCGTAACCTTCACGTCACTGTAATCAGATGAAAACATCTCCAAATGTCAACCAAAAAAAAGCAGTTTTTCAAATTGATGACCTCAAGTTTGTCAGTTGAAGTGAAGGGATTATAAAGGATTTCCTAAGTCTTCTTAACTCGTACGTAAAAATCACCAAAACTCGAGTTACAAAGCGTTGACGCGGCCATGACAACACACCTCCCATCCTGTCCTGTGTGCTCTCCTCCTATATCCCTCCCTGCTCATCACCTCCTCATAAACAGGCTGTCAAAGGCCCACAGAGAAGGGAAGGGGGGGGGGCAACCAACGTGCAGCTACATTCCTACTCTCAGGACATGTTGAAATTCGCCCCCTCTCTGCCTCGCAAGTGATCGGAAAGGCTGGCTAGACCAAACATTTACTGTGGCGAACACGCCCAGCCAAGGTGAGCGCGGCCTGCATTCTTGACACCGAGAGTTTAGAAATTCCCAGAAGAAGGGAGTTTGATGAACTATTGTATACTGCATATTCACATCAGTGGTGTTTAGTTAAACAAACAAGAGGTCAACTGATCTAGTCACCTTAATCACCACGGCCCACCACAGCTCCTGACGGCACCAAAAAACAAAGGAGGGGGAGGAGGTGATGAAAAAGCGGGGGAGTGATGGAAGGGAGGAGAGCAAAAAAGGGTGATCGCTCCTTGTCTCACAAGAGAGAGAAAGAGAAAACACCACACGGCTTTGTCAGTTTGGTAAACAGACATCTGTCTATAAGACACTCAACACAACACATGTAGCTCTCTGGTAGTTAATTAAAACTAAGCTATAGTCTCTCATCCCCCACCTGACTGCTCCTGACTCAGAATAACATCAACAGCACTGAAACCCAACTTAATTAAAGATGACTAAACCCTTTTTGGACGACATTTTCCCTCTATTTCACAGGCTTCTGCAAGACTAACAAGAAGAGACAACGCACAGGGCTAGTCAGTTGTGTTTACAGAAGAGAAAAATGTCTCATTTAGAGTACATTTATCTTCATCTGAGCCCAGTCTGAACAGGAGTGTGATGAGACACGATATATTTCTAGAACTGGCACACAACTTTTCACCCTGCTGGCCCTCGCCTTAAATGTCAACAGGTATAAATATTTTAAAATGGATAAGTGAGAGAAAGTGGGTGACAAAGAGACCAAGTATTATAGCTGCTGTGAGTGTGATTGAGTGTGTCAGCTCTACACAGGTGATGGATCACCTCTCCAGATAAGGCTCAGGGCAACCTGTTTGTCGCAGGGTGTGGCTGTGGCCCTCAGGGCAAAGAAAAAGAACAAAGCGTGAGCATGTTAGAGAGCCTCAGGGCTTGGTTTTCATTATCAGCCATGCAACTCTTTTAAGAAGTAATAACAAAGATATGCAATATATACATGACAGAAGAAGTCATAATTAGTGTTATTCTATAAAAGTCTACCAATTCCACTCCTTCTACAATACTGTATGGCACAGTATACAAATTGTACAGATGATAATTTTGTGAATCAAGGCACAGCCACAGGTCTACCTCTCCGGCTATTAAAAATGTGATGTGTCAGGAAGAAGAAGCAAGTAGACACACGCAAATGTTGCCCCTGGTAACAAGGTGTTGTTGGATGAGGATACAGAGGGGGGATTAGTGGAAATGAACAGTGCTGAGAAGGTTCATAACTGTGAGGGTCAATGATGTCGCCATCGCCAACACTCCTGATACATTTTCGCTTTATAAACTGGCAGATTGTGCAATCATCCATTTGTGCACATGACAACAAAAGTTGGTCCGTTATTTTGCAACAGGCTGGTGCTGCCTGTGCAGGATTCAGTTCAGGTAACATGTGGAACTGGAGTGCATGTTCACAGCACTCAAATTAAAGATGAAATACACACCTGCTGCCTTCAAATGGCTGTAAAGGGGGGTTAATCAGCTGAAAGAGGAGACTATCATATGTGCAAGCGGTTGTAGATGACAAATGTTGGTGGAATAAAGATCAGTCTTTACCTTACTGGCATCACTGCCATAAGAGGAAAATCAGATTACGTCTGGTTGCTGAAGAATAAAAGTGAACCAAACAAGCAAAATATGAGTAAAAGAGGTCTGCCTAGATGTGCCTCCACCATCTTAAGTCACGAAAATATCATACGTGGGGGTCCTGGTCCAAGACAGCACAAAACACACTCACCACCAGCGTACCACTGAATTGCATTGACACTCTCTGTTCTACACTGTGGCACATGGCAGGTCAACAAATTGCCAAACAAGTACAAACAAGGAACAGGCGCACAAAATGCTATTAATCCTCACCCTTAATCCTAAATCCATTACAAGAACACACACATACACACCTATACTGCACCCTTTTTCAGGATGGCATAAAAGCTACCACACTACAGGCAACTCATATCGATTCCACTCAGACCCACTAAGCAAATAAATGGAGATAATATTGAATGGACCGACTCAATTTGCAGATTGAATTAAGCATGAGGACAAGAGCAGACCGGGGCTGAGATCTTTTTAAGCTCTTGTAATGATGTAATGACTTCACTGAAAGACGAGAGGACGGTTGATATGATAGACATGGTGTGTTACAGTGTGGCCCGCTATAACTGTACTGCCTATAAAAAGGACATGAAGTCACATGATGGGTGCGTGTGGTTTCACTGTATTACAATAGCACTCTGATAAATCCAGTTCTTTGTACTTTCAGGAAACACAAAGCATTAGGTGGGAGGAGCACGTACATTGCTATCAGACTATTCACAGTAAGCACGCCTAGTTGTTAACACACTGACTGTGTGCGTCTGCACGTACAGGACATGGCTAACAGATGAGTCCTCTCTGGACAAACAATGATACATCAACCTGCTGTAAGTGGAAAAACAGACCTGCCATCACAGCACCTGTGCATCTCAGTATTTTCACATTTTTCCTGTTTTTCTAAAGGGACTGTTTGTAAGAATCAGAAATGCTTGTTAAAAGCGACACCTGTGGCCGTTAAGTCAATGAAAGTCAGCGTCCTGTTGCTCGCGCTCGCCCGTGTGCACCCGTTACCTGAATGTGAGCAAGCATCCGTCAAAACAGTGAGCGGTTTTGGTGCTTCCGTGTAGTTTGTTTTCGAGTCTGAGTCTGAACAGCGTAGCCACACGCGAGCGCGCATGGGACACCGACCCGGATTGATTTATACGTGTAAGAAGTTACAAACAGTCCCTTTAATTACAAGATATTAATATGAATATTTTCCAATATTGATAACACAAAATGGCAAATGTACATGAGGCCAAAGTCTTCATCTTCTACAACACATTTTATAGTTTTTTTAGTCACAGTTTGCTTAAAATGATGCATTTTGACCACTGAAATAAGTAGGATCACTGCATGATACATAAAAGTAAAATAAAATGTAGATAAACAATAACATGGAACTATAAACCAGCCCGAACAACAACATTCAACCACAAAAACCTAACCTTTACAACCACCAGCACACAAAATGATATACATCCTAGATCTACTGTCCTTTAGGAGGGAATATATACAACAGTGTGGCTTTTATATTAGCACAACAGTGTATCAGAATCAGAATCGTGTTTATTGCCAGGTGTAAGAGGTATACACTAGGAATTTGCTTTGGTTTTGTTGGTGCAAATAAGCAGTATAATAACAAAAGAATAGATAAAGACGTTAGAATAAAATAAGAATTAAAATAAATTGAAATTCTACCAATATACAATATAAACTATAAACATGATATAAACAGATAGTGCAAATATTGTCAGCGTGTAAACAATCAGTCGAGTAGCTGTTGATGGTAATGTTAGATATTTAAGAAGCCAGTGTCGTCTATGACATAAAAATACTCTGATTACTATTTTTAGACACTAGAGACTTGCTCTCATTTATTCTGGTCCTGTAAATTTACATGTAAATTGTGGAAAGATGTCAATAATTTTATACTTGTTAACATTTTCTCAGATTTTGCACTGTACTATAGAAATATTATATTTGGCTGCTATGATTACAGTGACAAAGACAGTAATGCATTTTATTTTATTAATTTAATTTTAATTCTCGCGAAGTTCCACATTCACAAGTGTAAATTTACCCCCAAAAAAGCCTAATTTCTTTGTATTTATGAAAGAAATTGAATTATATCTGTCAACAATTTCTTCCTCACAAAACAAAAAAGAAACATAAACAAAGAGTTGTGCCAAACATAGAAGGACAACAGAAATGAAACAAAACCAACATAAAAAAAACACACAATAAAAAAATTAAATAAATAAATAATAATTAAAAAAAAGCAAAAGTATGACAATAATTTCACTTAAAAACTTTAAAGATCTGATCTGGCAAAACTGTCATCTCATCAATATACATATTGCATTTTTATATTGTACAATCTTTTATATTTTTAATATTTATATTGCACTATCTCCTTTTTTATTGTATTATCTTTTCATTAGCACCTATGGGATTGTCACAATCTAATTTCGTTGT
This sequence comes from Sebastes umbrosus, assembly GCF_015220745.1. Classification (NCBI taxonomy): domain Eukaryota; kingdom Metazoa; phylum Chordata; class Actinopteri; order Perciformes; family Sebastidae; genus Sebastes; species Sebastes umbrosus. Next base: position 10,804,988 of record NC_051288.1, on the reverse strand, counting down.
ACTACACAATGACAATAAAGGGCTTGAATCTTGAATGAATGAATGAATGAACGAATGAATGAATGAATGAACTAATTAATATAGATAGATAGATAGATAGATAGATAGATAGAGAAAAATGGCTTAGATGCTTAGTATGCATAAGAATTAAAAAACAGTTGAGGTGTAAAATCCTGGCATCATTGTGATGAATGGTAATTTAGTCAAGAGGGGAAATGAAATGCAACGCATACATTACTGTTGATTAAAGGACGAATGGAACAATTGAATAGTCTTAAATAAAATAAAATATCAGTCTGCATCTGCGTTCCACACACACACCCACATACACCAGTCTAATCTCAGCTGGACAAACATCCTGTTTGAAGACCACCATCTGCCACTGGTGAAACAGTAACAAGAGAGCAAACTCATTTAGACCCGGTGTGACAAATTAAACATGGCAGGTCATCCCCCTGATAATAAACTAACTCACTTTTCATTAGCAACGAGTAAAACCTTGTCTGACAAGGACAATGTTATTTTGGCTTATGTCTGCAGGTTGGTTCTGCTATAACTATGCCCACCCACAGTCTGGTGTCGAAGGATGAATGATGTCAGGCAGGCGACCCCCGCTGCTCCAGATGCAGACAGCACAGCGCTGCTACACACGATTAACACACACACAAACACATTCAAATCTACCAAACTGACAGGGAGAAATACACAAATGTATGCACAAACAGGACTCTCACAACTGGACTGAGCCTGGAAACATGTTTCCAGACACATCATGTAGCCACAGTGGAATTCACAAGAGACTCGCAGTATCAGTAACAGCATTTCCATTAACATTTTGACCCCAGCTGTATGTAAAGGGGGTGGGAGAGTTGGAGATTTACAGGTGGACTACCTCACAGCTGGAATGGCGCAGACAGCAACACTGTTAGCGTGCCTGCATACTACCAAATTTTCACTCAGATATTACTCATCGTATATAAAAGCAGTGCAGGTGTGAGCATGAAACATCCCTTCTTACCTGTTGAGGCTTGAAAAACGCCCACAAAACACCACAGGAGCAGGTATTTCTTTATCTATAATACATTTGAATTCTATTATTTTACAAAATATAAGAGGGGCCATTTTATAACATATTTTCAGCACATTCTGTATTGTTAAGAACAGACGAGTTGCTGCGTTCACTGACTTCCACATACCAAGTGTAAACCTATACTTCAGGATCATTTCCCTTTCAAAGATGAAAAATGGCATGAAGAGGGAAAGGTATTGAAGCATATAGTTTTTCTAGCTGCAGGTATCCCTCATTAGCCCCGAGGCCAGCCACGCCAGCTTCTTTTCCATGCTGTTTCAGGGCGTTTGTACAAGCAGGGCAGAAAAGGGGGATCTCTTACAGTTTTGTTAAGATAGGAGCAGTCTTCACGGCAGGTATTTCCAATGAAAGCCCCACCGTAGAGAATCTCCTCTGTGGAGATTAGCAGGAGGCCCGACGTCCCGCTGGGATCCATTTCAACGTGTTATTAGAAGCCGTCATTCATTCTGCTGCTACACAAAATGCAGCCCATGCCATTACCAACTGATTGGATACAGCCAATAAATACCATAAAGATTAGGGCCAGTCACTATGGACACACTTGGCCTTCTACAGTTGCAGTGGTTTGGCTCAGACTCCAATAAATTAGAACTTAAAACTTTGTATAACTTACAATCTACAAACACACCCATCACACATTTTCTGGTTTTCATGGTTTTTAATTGTTGGGTACGCTACCACTTTTAAATAAGGAACCCTTTATTATGGGTTTATAAGCTGTGACTAATTAAAAGTTAATATATCATCACCAATGCTTCATTGATCAGTTATAAGCCATTAGAACAAAATTTGGGTTGCCATGTTGTAAAAACTCATAAAGGCAGGTGCTCGTGGGTTTCTCTCTTTCTAATAAGCCATCATGTCTGCAGTTGAAAATGTCAATAAATCTTTAATAAAGGGGTTTTAATAATAAACTTTTGCAGTGTTAATAAGCTGTTAATAATATATTTTGGCCGATTGTCCTAATCACATATTTTTTTTTAAATAAGCGGTCAAATGGTCTAACCTATCAAAGTGAGGTTTTACAACCTGGCAACCCAAAAGTTGTGGCTTATAACATATCTATTAGTTAATGATTTATTAACCATCAATCAAGCCATTAACTTATAAACCCTGTATGAAGGATATCTTATTAGAAAAAGGTACCGAACAATAAAAGCCATGAAATGAAAAAAATAAAAATAAATGACTGCCTTATCAGAAGGGGTAAAAATATTTGTACCAAAATATCTGAATCAGTGTTCTTTCTATTTAATACAATGTTTTTTACTGGATCATCAATATATATGTAATACAATGCCACAAAAACTAAATGTATTAACATCATCATTATATCTATCATGTAACTAAGGAAGGTCTAGCCATTAATATTAATATTATATATACAAACAAACACAAATATATAAATATATTAGATTAGATAAGAGACAAATGAGATCAAATGCAAACGGAAATGCCTCTATCTGACTTGCGCTGACCCGATATGACCAAAGTCTGTCTTCCCTCCACAGTGGCGAAGAATTACTATTGCAACAACACATCATCACTAGGGTAAAACTAATCTGTCTCATGATGGTCTAAACCCAGCTCACGTTCCCTATTAGTGGATGAACAATCCAACGCTTTCTGCTTCACAATGATAGGAAGAGCCGACATCGAAGGATCAAAAACGCTAGTAGTAATAATATTTCATGTAGCTCACTGCTTTAACATAGTGAAAACAGTATCATGTTTTTAATAAACTCTAGTTAGTTACGGGTACATCTTTAAAAGACATAAAATAAAGTTAAGTGCATGTCTATAGCACATTCTTTCAGATGCTATGACCTCCTTCTCACAGGGACACACCAGGAACAACCTCCAGCTGGCTCTCATCATGTAATGCATGTATGAGGGTCTGATGGACAACACAGGATTGTTATTTGGAAAATGTTTCACTGTGGCATGACACTATAGTGCTCCGATAGGCCCACTTCAGAGACAAAGACCACTAGCATTTCTATGAGGGGGAATGTTGGATCACAGCCAGGTTGGACACCTGCATCACTTACATTACCCAGAGCTACAGCATGTCATATAACACATGGGGGCATATTCAGTTTTAAGTGATACTATATCCAAAAATCTACCTTTCGAGTATAACACCTGTGCGCGTCCATTATAACATTGGGGGATTTTTCAATATTCAAGACAGGTTTTGAATGCACTTAAATGTCTTTCAGCAAAATTTCTGTCTTTAACAGACTAAAGCGGAAGTTTAAAACTAGAGGATGACTATGCAGGTTCTGCACAACACAACACGATCATCTGCTGCATCTCATTAACTTTGCAAAATTTGATTTAGGAATGTTTAATTCTGTCAAAATCTAGGAGGTTTGAAGAAAAGTAGAGCATGTACTTGTGTCATGTTCAAACCAAACATCAGACAGTGTGTCTATAAACCTTACAGCATGTCGACCAGTTTAATCTGTACCTCGCAGCAGAAAGGGGAAGGCCCCGTCAAATTAAATGGCTGACTTTCATGGCCCCGGGCCACCGCAGTCAGACAGAGATGAGCTGGAAAGGCGAAGGCACTTCAACTCTGATTAAATATTCATCAGTCAGAGGAATTAAATTCTTCCTCTCAGGTCGCCGAGGTTCCCACCCATAAAATTAAGGCAGGATGAGCAGAAGGATTTCACATTCTGGAGGATTTGTGTGTGTGTTCCCCCCAAATAGTCCCCAGAATCACTCACTCCTGTCTTGTCTCAACCTGAAACCTGGCAGGTTGTGACTGTGCAGAGCAGGGTAATACATTCCAGGCATACCACGGGGTCAGGGGACTGGAAGAGCCAATAGGTGGCCAGCTGACTGCCCAGTCCCTCCTCCCTGCTACAACAGAGAACAAAAAAAGCCCTCTCAGGAAAGAAATCTCTCAGAGACCCTAAATGGGTGATTCAAAGAGAAGGGGGGAGTGAATACTCCGTACAAATTGGCCTCAGGTAGCTTTTAGATCATTCAGGTGCAGCCTTTTCCCAAAAAGAAGCAATGGTGGCCTACTCTAATTGGTCACGTACCCCCCTCAATTCAAAACATTTTTTAAACTGCTTCAGCTGAGCCAAAATACACTGCTAGATTCAGACTAATTAGATAATAGCCGACATCTTAAGAGGTTAAGGGAAAACTTTATTGCACTCGCTTTATTGCAGAGCTGGGAGTGGACTGTCTTGACTTTTATTCTGGAGTCTGTTTGACTCATGCTATGTGCACTTTAAAACATCGTACAAATCACGACTGGCTTAGAGTTCTCGCATTTTTCAAATATGCACACTCTATCTCGCTCCGATACTGAGGAAAAACATGTGACAAAACAGCTCTCTGGTGCAGTGAGGCAGATCTGGGGCCACAAAAGAAGCCAGACGACACAGAGGAAACAGACAGCACTGTAAAACCAGCCCTAGTCAAACATGGGACACACCACCAGCACATTGTGATGTGTCTTTCTTTGCAGAATCACAGAGTCTGCACACAACTATAGGTCTGAGTACTGGAGGACTGTCTTTACTCAACAGCGGTGGCTCCCCAGATTACAAATGGGCTGTTGAAATAGGAGACACGGTTGTAAGAAATGTATATACTACACCTTGCAACAAAAAAAAAGAATCTTGAGAAATTCAAGTGAGATTGTGGTTGCAGGTATGTAGGTCAACACTCTCCTGTGGAGTCCCAGGTTACATTCACATTGAGAGTGGCAGTTTTTTGTGATATTTTCTAGAGTCTCACTTCTTAGAATTCAGAAATAGACCTCGCTGACATAAGGCACCAATCACACCATGAGCAAATACAGCAGCTATGTATTTAATTGCTGACATCGTTGGCATCATTTTTGGTCTGCAGAGACGACAAGAGAACATGACACTAGTGGTCTGTAAGTTTCCTCATATTTAAAGGAATAGTTCGACATTTTAGGAAATACGCATATTCACTTTCTTGCCGAGAGATAGATGAGAAGATAGACACCACACACTCGTGTCTTAATGCTAAATACGAAGCTACCGTTAGCAGTCGTATAGGTTAGCTTAGCATAGAGACTGGAAACAGCCAGTCTAGCTCTGTCTGAAGGTATACTGTGTTGGTGGGAGTTATGCTGCGTTCAAGTCAAAGTCGGAGGTCGACCGCCAAGCGTTCCAGGTGCACGATGCCAAACGTAAAGAAAAAACAAGACAAATTGATGTCTCCTTGGCAAGGCGAATATACTTTACGTTGCCTTTTTAGTTGATGGTTTACCATTTACAATGTGCGCTTCCATTGTTTTGTGAAGTCAAACAACTGCTTCTTCATAAAGTCGGAATAGATGGATTTGCCCCGAGTTTACAAGTAGGAACTCCGACTTTGAGTGGTGTTGCATTGTACTTTTTATAGTAGGAGGTCGGAAATTTTCGAATTCCGAGTTGTCTGGAACGCAGCATTATAGATGCTGGTGGGTGCATTTTGTTATTGTTGGACAGGGGCAAGCTGTTCCCCCTGTTTCCAGTCTTTATGCTATGCAAAGCTAAACTAAGCGGCCGTTGGGTGAAGCTTCATATTCACCGAACAGAGAGGTATTGATCTTCTCATAACTCGAGGCAAGAAAGTACTTCCCAAAATGCATTACACTATTCCTTTAAACTTGACCTAGAGGCATGTGTGCAGCATTTATCCCTGAAATCAATCCTTAATCACCAAATTAAAAGCTGCAATGTAGCACAAATTACTTTAAATCTCTTAGCTAGCAGCGTACTGATGAGACTTTTTACATCTTCCTTGTCCCCGTAGGCCTCCAGCCTTTTTACCAACGCCATGTGGTCCCCTTCTTGGGTTACTGTCTGCGGACAGTGACTCCATCCCTCTGGGGACAGGGCCAAGATGGCACATCGATCAAGTGTCAGCTGGACACTGCTATCCATTCTATAAACTAGGGGGAAATTTCCGCAGAGATTAGGCTGATAAACCCTCACATTCAGACTCACTTCGCTGCTGACGACACAGAGGAAATGAGCCCCGGTTTGCAATTTTCTTCCTGTATTACCCCTTCAAAGCAGAACGAGGACACAGATAACAGCAAGTTATGTACACGCTGTGTGATCATGGAAGCGGAAGGATGATGGGGCCACTGTATAATTGGTCGAAGGGAAATCCTACACTAAACAATGATGCAGTTTGGGGATCTTTCATTAAAAGAAGCTGCATATAGGAACAATGTGTCACACACACACATTCTTGTCCTTGAACATCAACTATTCCTAAAACAAAAAAACGTTCATGTAAATCCTCCCAAACAGTGTTAACTCCACGTGAGCATTCATGTCTCTGTAATAACAACCTACAAGTGTTACAGGCCAATGAACACCTTTATTGCGAAACACAAACCCTCTTGAGTCCCAGCTGAATGTAATAGCCCCGGGATAGGTGGAAAGAAAGTGGAGCAGGCTATGTCACGGCTTTCCATAATGGATAGAAGTCAACACACAAGTGACAAATCAGGGAACTCATAAACTGATCTGAAATTACTTAAACACCACTTAATTTTACCACATGCTGTGACCTTAACAGACACCTCAGCTTGTGTATTGCAAGATCCCAGCTGTTTCACCTGCAGCTACAGTATAGGCTACAAATTCCTCTGAAAGAACAGGAATTATGGCATTAATTTGGTCAATTATGCATTTTCAACCATAGGCTTGAGTCAAAGTTTGGCACCTGCAATAATTGGATGATTGTTTTTTTTTCCACTTCTATGACAAAAAAAAAAATGAAATGGAGAATGTGTGTGGTGAAGGTATTCATCCACATATCTCAGATTCCAGACTGAAATTCAAGACATATTTTTTTCTGACCCAGGTTATCAACTTCCCCCCTCTATATAATATTACAAGACTTTCATCAAATCTTTCATCAAACATGGCACAGTTCGTCTAAAAAAATGTCTAAAGGCATAAATAAGCTGCAGTTGGACATATTTAAACCGCTCCGCTGCCTTTTCACAGGTGATTTCCTTTGAGAGGAACTACTTTACGCGTAGAAATAGAAAGGGGAAGTGTGTGATGCGGAGGAAACCGTTTAACAAGTCAGCGCAGTTTATAAACCACAGGTGTTAAACACAATATACTCTGTGGGTGTTGCGCATTAAATGAGCTCAATAAGCTTCTCTTACACGCACAAACAATGGTTGTTTTTTCACTCCGCCACCTGGTCTAAACACAGGTGCGCATTCTGCGTATTTTAACCTCAAAAAGAGAAAAAAGAAGTAGAGCATTTTCTTTTATACATGCACACACAGGTGATAACTTACAGGTACTTTCTGGAGCCCTCCGTCTGTTCATGCAGAGCTACTGAGAATCCAAAGAAGCTCCCTTTGGTTTTCCCCTGTTTGATCACAGGAAAGCGTTCATCTATGTTAAATCCACTGCAGGTTCGCGTCCCGTGGTACACAGCCAGAACAGCAGCGCACAGCAGCAGCAGGCTGGGAGACATGTTTGGACTGTTCAATGGATCCGCAAGCGCATCAGTTGGTTTGTCCTGCAGATCCACGATCAGAGCTCCAACAGGTAGGCTGCGCTTCACAGAGACCTGCCCATTGAGAGCCGGCTGTCCACCCACCTCACTGTTCTTCTACTGCCTACTAGGTGTCGGCCTCTCTCTCTCTCGCTCTCTCTCTGCTGCCCTCCCTTCCTTCCTCTCTGCCCTCCACACCCTTCTGAAACAAGTGCACTCAGTCAGTACATTCACAAACTGCAGAGTGAGTGGTTAGATGTGTGAAACCTCAGTCTCTCGCCTTGTCTCGGTTTCTCTCTTTCACACACGCACAACAGCTTTTTTTTGCTTTCCACCTGTTGAGCCTGCCTATAATAAACGTTTCAATTGCACTTTTCAAAAAAAAAAAGTATCACTTTTAACACTTTTAACAGTCTCTTCTGCACTATATTCACCTTTTTAATAGTCGTGTATCACAGCTGTTACCCTGTACTATATTCAGTTTTAGCAGTTTTCTTCTTCATCTCCTTGTATTTTTATATCTGATATTATATATTTATTATATTTTTTTTGTACTTTGCACTACTAACTTTTTTACTGCCTTTTTACTAACATGTTTTTCACTATGGAACTGTGATGCTGGAAACTTGAATTTCCCACGGGATTAATAAAGTTACTATCTATCTATCTATCTATCTATCTATCTATCTATCTATCTATCTGTCTATCTATCTATCTATCATCAAAGCCTAGTTTTGCACAAGTTATTGAAAATAACCTTGTGTCTGTACCAGTGCATGGGAGATATGGCCAAAATATTGTATCATGATATTATAGATAATTTCATATCTCGATAACGATATATATATCTCAAAATAACTTGTTTTCTGCTAATTCAATAAATAGACTATATTTTATATAACATAACATTTTATATTGTTTTGACAACATATATTGTCATATTGCCCAGAATATGACCAGACCTAGCCTGGGCAATATACATAGGCCTATACATATGTATAAAACCTCCATACAATATTACAGTATATTTGAGCAATGCCTCCATCAACATCTTCATCTTTTATTTTTATTTAAGTTTAGTATAAAAAAACAACTTATCTAACTTATCAACAATTAAATGAGTTATTAATAAATTCCTTTCAGTATTTTCCCTTTTGGAGCATCAAAAAACAGCCATTAGTTCCAAATAGGGATGGGAATCACCAGAGGCCCCATGATACGATATTATCACGATACTTAAGTCATGATACGATCTTATTGCAATTTTAAACATTTTGCAATATGCTGAGAATTGCAATAAGATATATTGCGATTTAGTTCCTTTTTTCATCTGCAAACTATGTAGTTTGTCAACATCTGTTTTATCTAATAAGATACAGTTTTCACTCTGTTCATCTCGGAGTTTTCATTCACATTGCTTGAGGTCAGAGGTCAATGGACCTTTCGAAAATGGCCATGCCAATAGTTAATATTCTACGCAAAATATCGCGATGCTATGCTGTATCAATTTTTTCCAGCACACCTACTTCTAAAATGCACATTAGATATTAGCCTACATGTAAGTTAGTAAAAATGCTCTCTCAACAAGCATTAATGTTTCTGAAATGACTGTGTCGGTTGAAGTTTCTGCACTGCAAGAAAGAGCATGCAAAAGCCTTTTCAAGCTGGCTAAATGTATAAATCAAATGTATGTAATTGCATTAGCTCAGCATAGGACTTTTTTGTTGTAGGAGGGACTATATTATGAGAGTCAGACCTCCTGTCAAAACTCCTCCAGGCCAACGAATAGCCGCATGGCCCGCCCTCACATGAGCACTCTTGTGACAGCCACCCCCTGCCTCGCTCCACTGCCTATCGCTCAAACTCATGGCTTCCAATGGGCAATTCATTAAACCCTTAATCCCCTTAGAGAGTTCACAGAACAGGCCAGAGTTTTTTAAAGCATCCTTTCCTTTTCCATGAATCCCCCTCCACCCGCTTTCTCTCTAAGGAACCCCCTGGTGTCGAGAGACCAGCTGCAGCTCTGTCTCCTCCCTGTTTGCGTGTATCTTTGCAGCAATGTGCGATCTTTCAACGTATCTGCTTCATTGGCCGACTCCTGGCTTACATCTGGCACCGCTGACCTCCTCTAATTGATGAGCAGAGCTCCCACTCTGCATCTCCTCCTCACGCTCCAGGAGTTTCTCTCACCCAGAGGTAATCTCTCTTCCATTCCCCAGTGAAATAATGCTCTATGGAGAATCTAGTTCACTGTGCACATTCGACAGGCCAACTGCGAAAGAAACACTGCCTGTATTTAGATGTGTTAATGTTCTTTACTACAATCTGGTCAGGTGTTCACAGGTCTGTGTACGTGCTCTGTGTCAGATAGTGAAACCACAATATCACACTTCTAAACCACATGTCACTTCCCTTTTTGATTCCAGGAAACAAAAAGTATGTATGTATAACAAAACAGAGATGTAACGCATCACAATCAACAGGTTAAGGTGCATTCCAAAGATTGTAATGCAACGCTCATAATCTCCGTCTGTCACATTAACAACCCTGGCCGGTACATGTGGAATTTAACATGTTTCCAGAGCTAATCCAGGCTTAAACTTTGTGTTTTCATACTATCTAGCGAGTGAAATGCTTTTCAGCCCAAAGGTGAGTGCACAACATGCCAGTGTATACAGTGTCAACATCCTGTTTTTGCCTTATCAAAGACATGCATCTGGTACGGCGCGGACGCAGAACAGATCCATGCGATTGACCGCCCTGACTAGACACAAAACAAACGTCCTGAGAGACACGTTAGCAGAGAGGAATTTAAAGCAACTATATGACAAGAGACAAGCAATCTGACCTCCCCCCGTCTATGTGATCATTTTCCATGCGAAAGGGCTGGAGTGCACCTGATCCTTAACCCCTCTGGGTCTTAGACACAACCCTTTGACATCTGAAAATTGTCACTCTGGAAAAGTGACAGCTGATACTGACAAACTGCACTCTTCTTTATGGCAGAAAAAGATATACTCATGCAAAAGTGTATCTTTTTCTGCCATAAAGAAGGGTGCAGTTTAGGGTAGGGGTGGGGGACACAGCATAGTATTGCAATATTTTGCGTTGTAATATTGTATCAACACATGGAGGTAAAGTATAGACCGTTTATGATTTAAACTATATCAACCTCTTAACAATCCGGCCGCTATTCTGTCTTTCAGAGATTGTAGCGGGAGGCTAAGTAATGCTCCAAAGTTGCGCTAAATTTTGGCAAGAAAAAACTGGCGTGGCCATTTTCAAAGCAGTCCCTTGACCTCTGACCTCACAGATATGTAAACGGAAACTCTGAGATGAACGGAGTGAAAACTGTATCTTATTAGATAAAACAGATGTTGACAAACTACATAGTTTGCAGTTGAAAAAAGCCACCCCTATTTGGAACTAATGGCTGTTTTTTGATGCTCCAAAAGGGAAAATACTGAAAGGAATTTATTAATAACTCATTTAACTGTTGATTAGTTAGATACGTTTTTTTTTTTTTATACTAAGCTTAAATATAAAAATAGAAAAAGATGAGGATGTTAATGGAGGCATTGCTCAAATATACTGTAATATTGTATGAAGGTTTTATACATGTAGGCCTATGTATATTACCCAGGCTAGGTCTGGTCATATTCTGGGCAATATGACGATATATATTGTCAAAACAATATAAAATGTTATGTTATATAAAATATAGTCTATTTATTGAATTAGCAGAAAACAAGTTATTTTGAGATATATATCGTTATCGTGATATGAAATGATCAAACTGCATAATTTGCAGTTGAAAAAAGGTAATAAATTGCAATATATCACAAAATGATTAAAATCGCAATAAGATGGTATCGTGATTTAAGTATCGTCATAATATCGTATCGTGACGATATCGTATTGTGATAATATCGTATCGTGATAATATCGTATCATGATAATAGTATTGTGATGATATTGTATCGTGTTAGTATAGTATTGTGGGGCCTCTGCTTATTCCCACCCCTAATAAGGTGTGTTATTGCGCTGACAGCCAACTGTTAATCACCATTATGGCAGTCTCTGTACTCATACAAGAGTTGCTTAGAAATGAAAATTTAAATGTACAAAAAGCTGTATCTGATAACTTTTTTTGTGCAAGAGCAGTGAGTTCACTTTCAGTCCCTGCCCAGGGTTACAGTAGAGAAAAAAAAAATGAGTTCCGGCCTTTAAACGTGTATTCCCCAGACCCGACTGTAAGCCTACACCAGTCTCTGTGAACCATGAGGACAAAGACCCGAATGCAGTTGCTGCTGCCCCCAGAGTCCTCTGCTCTACAACTCTCCAGTGTTAACCCACTCAACACACATGGAATGTAATTTGCAGTTTATCTCCCAGTTTCCTGTTTTTTTTCCTCATCAAACCCACCAAAAATACAGAATTCCCCCCCTTATTCCCCTTCTCGTATGCTTTTCTTTCTGCTTCATAATATCCATTTAATTGAGGTAGTTAAGCCTACATACTTATAACATCTTCCCGCTCAACTTTGTGGTTTGTCGTATATCCCGAATGGCTCCAGAGAGTCCTCTCAAGGCATCCTTTGAGGGCTGATGGGACGGGGTGGGTGAGTGGGGTGCTATGCGGAGTTCCTGATGTGAATGTGTGATAATAGAAATGGACTGGCTATTGTAGAGCAGAGCAAATGTAAAGACTGAGTGCATCAGTATGCTCCATAATGATCCCATTACACTTATCTGTGGTTACTCAATAGGCTTTGTGTAAAGTCTTCAGGCAGTGGGTTGGAATAGACTGAAGAAGAAACCAATGTGAGAACCACAGAAACAGCCTTGTGAACATGAAAATAAACAAGATAATAAAAAAAAGCCACCAGTGTCCTCAAAGTAACTAGATGTCAGGCTCGTGTTGAATTTCCATGAATATCAATCCGCATTCATAACATACAGAGCAGGACATTGGTTGAATATGAAACACAGCACGCTCTCACCCCGAGTCCTCGCTGCACGGCGACGACAGAGCCGGCCGTTGCCATGGAGCTGGGAGTTGCTATGAAGCCAGTATGTTCTGCGCGGTGGTAGCGTCTGTGGAGGAAGACAGTGTGGTCTGTTTTAAAGTCCAGCCAGGATTCTCGCTGGGCTCAGATGACCTTTCACAGGAATAAAACATGATCTACGTGGCCCTGTCCACTAAAACCGTGAATTTACCACAGAAACATAACGCACATTTATGCAGACGCATGCTGCACATGTACACGGTGACACCAATAATATGCAGCTTACATACTTTTCCTTGGCACTTGGCTAAATTGCAGAATATCAAGTGAACTTTTGGAGACAAAAGACAATGAACTCCACATTTTTCTGCTTGTCATTTTGTCTGGCACAAATGAAATCTAATTTTAGGCCAAAATATAAATAATACATGAGCAAAATCTAATAATATGTCGTTTTGTTTCGCATGCCAAGCTTTTGCCTGAATAATCCAGTCAACTCTCAGCCTCTGTTTCCACAGAATGTCATCGCAGTGAATATTGTATAAATATAGGACAGTCCACTGTGCGGGGACACTCGTATTAGCCATATCTCTCCGAACAAATGTCCACAACAGCAGGGAAACAACTGACGCCGGCTTATCTACCAATCAGTTTTGGTATGAAGGGAGGGATGATACGCTATTCAAAAAATGTATTTCAATCATCAAACTCTTGTATTTCATGAGTTACTCACTCATGTTTTAAACAAATCTTGGGATTCAACTTGATGTTATAGCAACTGGATGGAATTGCCATTACCACAGCCCTCATTGGAGCACATATGTTATACTGTATGTTCGTACTATACACTATATCCAATATGCGACAACTGGTCTGATGATATACGATACCGCTCCATACCATATCCCTGCATGTGAAAATTGTGTTTTATGACTTCTCCAGGCGGCTGAGCATTTCTTTTCCCTGTTCAATGTTCATCTATTCATGTGTGTATATGTTCACATCATCTGCGTGCGGGGGCCGTATGTCAGCATCCACATGTGCGTGCTCTTTGACTGTTTGGTGTATGTATGTGTGGCAGCAGGAAGGAAATGCAGCAGGGGTTTGGGACCCACACAAGGTCTCTCGCTGTTCCTCAGGTCTCTAGTTCGTGCTAAGTGTAGGAATGTATAGCCTGAGGAGGAAGGCGTGGCTCCCAACACTCTCCCACTGTCCAGTGGCACCTGTTTTTCAGCTTAGCTTTCAAACAGATAGAGCGATGGGAGACAGCGGGGCATATTCGATGTGTTGTGGAAACAAAACAGCTGTTACACAAACCCATGGCATAAATACAATGCTCCCGGCGTGACAATGAACCCTCCAGTTTGTCTTTCTTTCTGTTAAAGGAGTAGTTAGCTTCCTCGCCAAGAGTTAGAAGAGAAGATTGATACCACACGGATGGTAGGATGAGAGTAGTATCAATCTCCTATGTAACTTTCAAGAAAGCAAATAAGCGTTCATCCCAAAATATCGGACTATTCCTTTACAAAGTTGGGTTATTACAGTAAACTAAAACAAAAATAATCAGTGAAAAATATTTCTAGTAAACTGAAACTAAATAAAAAAGTATATCCTTTAAGAAAATCTAAAACTAAACTGAAAGGATATTGCCTGAGTAAAAAATCTAATAAAAATTAATGTATAATCATTAGTTTCGTTTTTTTTTTTTTAATCTTAGCTATAATATATCACAACCAGAAAAAGGAGACAGCATGAATTTCCGTCAACTCTCATGACATTGAACTACAGAAATTGAACGGACTTGACATTCCAGGAGACGGTGCTGTGCAATTGCTTCACTAAAGTAGCACGGAAATTAAACATTAAACATTATGGCCATTATTACACAATTCTCCAACCATGTATTTTGTATGTGCATACTTCTGAGACATTAAAGCTGGCCCTAACAAAAACAAACTGAATCAAAATAACTGATACGCATCTCTTTCAATGGAATTTATAACTCGCTAAAAATGCACTTAGAGCTGAGTAGTTCATATCCAAACCTTTCTGGTGCTTCTGGAAAACGTGATAGGAATGTGTGATAGAGTTAATGATTTATTAAGAGTGAAAATGAAATTAAAACACTCGCAGTACAATGGTGCACTCAGTAATGTTTAATCATTAAAAAGGGAGTCACTCCCCGCAGCATTCTTCTCTCTGCCCGGAGAGACACTTTTGTTCAAAATGAACAATTCCGTGCAGAGGAGTCAAAGGTAAAGAAAGAGATGTTTGAGGGGAGGCTGGGTTTGATCTGGCTCTGAGCCCAGAGGACTGATAACCTTGAGCATGGGCTCTCAGTCTGGAAGATACAGAAGCAATAAGCACCACAAAAATGCCTAAAACTATACATTCATTATTCATCCAGTGCAGCTTATAAGTCAGCTTGAAAATGAGTGAAAGAGCTATCTCTCTGGGGAATGACACCCAGCTTGACCTTTAGCCAGAGCTCAGTCATAACAGGACTGTGTTTTCACCTCAGACCGCACAAGCTATTGGCTGTTGCATGTGCTCAAAAAGGTCATGGAGAGCACCTTAGTGAAGATTTTCCCATCCTCCCATGGGACACATTAACCCAGAACTTGATACTTAACAAGCTTGCGAAGCCAAACACCAGCACTTGTCTGCAATGTTTACCAAAGGAGCAGTTATCTGTCTCCGGGACCTAAAACAGTCCCCTCTTTCAGAAAATGCTGCACTATGGGTAGAAAACATGTAACCACACTTTATTCTACAACAGTGTTATCTCTGGAGATGAAATATTATGAAAGGATGGGGAATATTGGCTTACAATTGTCTCTGAAAGTCCCATTGCCACTTTGACAAACTAGATAATTATATTCCTATCTACATTCACTTAATCCAATTATTAACAGAACTCGCTATTCTTCACCCTGGATAATAGGTGAATATATAGGGCAGTAAATCTGATGCATGGTGCTGTGACCAGGCCTAATGTAATCTAGTGGACAGACCATTGAATAATGGCACAATCTGGAGGGTAACTGCAGTAAATCTGACCAGCGAACGCAACGCGAGCTCGCTCCCACATCGCTCGTCCTCCCTCCTGCGGTAGAGTGAGTTGCTATGATTTACAATGCTCCTTATAAAGCCTCCTTCCTGTCTGCGCAGCATATAGGCTGTCTGGTTGCCCGACCCCATGCAAACTTCACTAGTCATCCCTCAGACCTCCTACAAACACTCAGAGGATTTCTTTTCCTGTCGTCTTTTGATCTGCTGTTTGTCACCACATGGTGCTACTTTTGTTTGTGACTATAGGCTTGCATGACCTGCAAATGAGTGTTGGAACATAAAAGGATGGGTTTATATTGAACGCATATGTGTTGGTTTTCGACAGCCAAACCGGTGGTCCACGCGTCCTTTGTTTGTTGTGAGTGAGCCGAGTTTGGCAGATGGTTCGCATTTGATTGGCGGTGAAACTGCTGTAATGTTAATAAACTCATGAGATTGTAAATGTAAAAGTCTGTGTGTGTTCAGGTGATTGAGTTTTCTGATGAAGAAGCAGCAGCTAGCAATTGCTGAATAATTCACATTAGCAAGACATTTCAGTAGATAGAAATGTTGAATTGTCTTTGAAAATTAGTCCTTATTAACAAATTCTGTGTTAAAAACAACACAATAGGGATTTGTGCTAAAGTGCGCGATGCATGCCATGTGTGTGTTCAGCCTCCTCTAAAGCCACTCAGTCCCTCTCTACTGCGTGTGTGTGAATACAGAGCCGAGCCCTTTGTCTCCCTACGACAAGTGGCGTTGTACTCTACAGACCTGCACATTTTCCACTCAATTGAATGGCCCTCTCAGATCATTAAATGTCCATTCATTAGCAAGGGGACACTGGCAGGGCCTCAGCAGTAAGGAAAACACAGAGAGGCCCGTCTGGGGGCACTGTCCCTCACACTGTGGACGGCAACACTGTGGGTGGTAGTAGCCTTCAACTACAGCACCTGAGATGACCATTGTCATGATGAAACGATGCTCAAAGGTAGCTGCGAGCATGCGTAACGCTCTATGCCAGTGGTTCCCAATATCAGACATAGCACCACCGCCCTGTCAGATGAACTCAAGTGCCCCTTCATAAACACCGCTATTAACTGTTTTTCCATTCATTTGAGCTATTTCAACCATTTAACGATTACTATTTAGCCTACTATTTACTATTTCAACTGTTTATTTATTACTTATAGCTTTCACACTATTTAGCCATTACTTTAAGATAATTATTTTAACTGTTTTAGATAACTTTTTCAACTTTTTATGCATTACTTTATGCTAACTATTTTAACTCTACAGCCATAAATTTAAGCTATCTGTTTCAACTTTTTATCCATTACTTTAAGATAACTATTCTAACACTATAGCCTTAAATTTAAGTAACCATTTTAACTCTATATCTATAAATTTAAGCTAAATATATCAACTTTTTATCTATTACTTTAAGCTATTTTAACTCTATATCTATAAATTTAAGGTAACTATTTCAACTCTATATACATACATTTTAACTAACTGTTTATCCACATAGTTAACTGTTTCTAATTCTCTGCTTGCTTGCTTACTAGTTTTCAGGCACTCTCAACGCCTGGTGAACTGTTGTTACATCTGACTCAATATGTTGATTTTTGTTTTTGTTGAAATAGTCATTTCTATTTTTTTCAAATTAGTCAAGCTACTCCACAATCTGTCTACGTACCCCCCAATGAACTGCCCTGGCCTTGAGGTACAAGTACTCCTGGCTGGGGAATTACTGCTCTAGGCCGAGCAGTCACTGGTGTATATCCCTTGTTTCCTCGACTAGAGTTAGTGTTGTCATCACTTCCCTGAGGACACTAGTTTCAGCACAAAAACCTGTACAGGAGACAAGGGAGCGGAGGTTGGAGGGAGGGAACTCACCTCCTGGGGCCTAACATTTATGCAGAAACTTACTCATGATCAGGTGGATTGGAGTGGCTGTAGACTGACGCACTTTGTTTCAACCTGACTTAACAAGCCGATTGACTCACTCTGCCAGGTTTGATTTAAGGGCTATGACTGAGAGTTTATAAGACGGAGATGAGAAACCATGTTGGAGTCTTTTTTTGTGTAAGCTGAGGAGGAAAAAGGGGGCAGAACGGGAACTCCCGAACTCTGCCGTGCTCAGGCATGCCTAGAGAAATGACAGCTTTCTACGCTGTGTTAACAAGCCCACCAAATAACTAGGTGGATGTCTTACACAAGACTTTTCTGTGATTTTCCTGCCTACAAAAGATTTCCAGTCAAAGGCACTTGAGTACCTTTGTTCTGGGCATTTGAATGACGAGAAAACACCTACGCAAATGTGCTGGATGTCAGGAGCTTTATATGTGCCTCTGGATGTTGTGGCAGTTGAAACCATTTGAATTTAATATTTCATTATTAATAGTCCATCTTTTCATTAAGTTTTTACTTGAATTGTAACATTGAGCTTAACTACAGATGTTAATGTACGCAATGAAGATCATATTAAACATCTTCATTCAGCAAAGTCAACCTTTAAAGACCCCGTTCATAGAAAGCAAAGTGGAGGGCAAACTTTGCTAGAAACACCAGGAAATGCATTTGATTGTGTCGAGATGAAACTGGTGTCATCCTGCCTGCAGATTTAGCCGAGATAATCAGCAGATAGAAGGGAGCAGTTTCATCTAGTCCTTCGTTCGTTTCAGTGAGAGCCAAAACAAACATACTTGGATCAGGGTGGAGCTTCCTGTGAGAATCCTGGGAGAGGGCATTTCAACCCCAGCCGACTCAAGGAGAGAGTAGCCGTAACCAAGGCTACATATTCACTCTTCAGTGATAGGCACCAAAAGAGAACGTCACAAAGAGGTGAAGGGTCAAGATGAACTGTGGGACAGTGGGGACCTGGTTAGAGCCATGGGAGACTCTGACATTTGCAAATGTTATAGTTTAAATACACATCATTGGGAAGTGATGGTTGGGATTTTACTGCAGCAGAAAATGTTAATAGATAGAAATATATTCTCCCTCCAACAAGCATGCTATTGCCTCGTGCATTCCCCTGGCTTGTGGCCCACTCCGAGAGTGGCCTTATTGAATACGTAAGTTTGAGTGGAGGGCGAACAAAGAGGTAGTAATCAAAGAAGTCTCCCTCTTTCTTTGGATCACTCCCTGAACAGCTGTTTCTACAGGCCGCTCTCGCTCATCCACTCTTGGCAAAGTGGAGGCGGAGAATAGATGCATTCTTGTCGATGAGGCTGGGGTTGCCAGGACGGGGGACACTTGTGCGGATGCCTCTGTGCAGCGTCTGGTGTTTGTGCCAGCTGAGTGGAAAAGATGGAGAGGACTAGTAGTAGGGTGTGTTGGATGGAGGGAGGAGCGTGGGATGACAGAGGAGAGAGTGGTACATCAGGGGGGAGGAAAAGATGTCGCATAACTCAAGAAACCCACAATGGAGAAAAGATAGGAAAAGATACAGGAAGTTTGTTTTTTAACGGAGGATGCATCAGATCTTGATGAGGACGTCTTGTCTTTCTATGTGTATAAAAGAACAGACACGCCCCACTAATGGGTTGTTATATGCTGCCATTGTGCAGCTCACTGTGTCTCTGCTCACAGCTGAGTTGGACCGGACGGCTCAATTAGCGCAGTGCACAGTTGCAAATGCTGATTGACATGGAATGCTGTCCGGGTCGGAGGCCTGTTGTCTCCGTCCAGGAGGTTGTTTGTTTACATCTGTAGTGTATAATCAGCCTTTTTACTGTTATAATATGTATTTTATTTACTGCTGTGTAAAAGGCCAAAGCTTCTGCAAAAACATGTTCTCTGTGTCTTCTGTGTGAACAACAATGGGTCTCTGTCTGTCCTGTGTTTTGTGTGAAGAACATAACCATTTGAATGGGTCCCTGTTGGTTCAAGGTTAAGGGAGTGAGAGAATAGATAAGACGATGTCAAAAGTGTATAAAAAGAGCATGCAGTATGCACGTGTGAGGATTTTTCCACTCTGCAGACTGGGTGCCTCATCTCTCAAATAAACAGACAAGGAACTCAAGAAATCGGTCTCTTCATTTACTTATTGAAAAAAGTACTACACATCCCTGCATTCAAATATACTACAGATTGAATACGTGTTGAATTATGTGCTCATATCGAGAGGCCTGATTACAATAACTTCACTTACTATAGGACTCGGTAAGAATATTTTTTCTGATATATATTATGATATGGCAAATGGAGGCTAAATCCCATAGAAAATCGTTAAATTAATGATGATTGAAGCCAACTATTTCAACTGTTTATCCATTATGTTGAGCTTTTTCACCATTTATCCATTACTTTAAGCTAATTGTTTGAACAGTATGTCCATTTTAGCTAACTATTACCAGCTGTTTATCATTACTTTTAACTTTTTCACCATTTAGCCATTACTTTTAACCAAATATTACTAATTTTACCTAATTATTTCAGTTGTTTATCCATTACCTTTAATGTTTTTGCCATTTAGCCATTGCTTTAAGCTTAGTATTTTAACAGTTTGTCCAGTTTAGCTAACTATTTCAACTGTTTATCCATTACTTTTAACTTATTCACCATTTTGCCATTACTTTTTGCCAAATATTACCCATTTTACCTAATTATTTCAGTTGTTTATCCATTACCTTTAACGTTTTTGCCATTTAGCCATTGATTTAAGCTAATTGTCTGAACAGTATATCCATTTTAGCTAACTATTTCAGCTGTTTATCCATTACTTTGAGCTTTTTCACCATTTATCCATTCATTTTAGATAAGTATTATCCATTGTAGCGAACTATTTCCATTGTTTATCCATTACTTTCATCTCTCTAACTATTTATCATTACCTTTAACTAGCTAGTTGAACTCTTTATCAATTAGCGATATCACTTTTAGCTAACTGTTTCAATTTCTCTGCACGCTAGCTAGCTCATTTTCATGCACTCTTAACGCATAACTGTTACACATTGCATCATAAAATACATTCACTACTTTGTTACATTTTGCTTGGAACCATTCATCAGAATTTTGTAATTGCACAATATATAGCACAGTATGATCATATTGTCATGATACAATTACAATGAGAAGTGACAGACCATAATATTGAATCACTGCTCATATCTAACTTCACTAAACTAATTTCTCTGTTCCATTTTACATAAGAGGATGTAGGCTACAAATGAACATATTACTCTTGTGATTTAAGTGTGAGATGTACCTTGTTTATCTAAAAAGGACAACAACAGTAGCTGAAACAAAATTAAAGACTCACATTAAAGATTACCTTTACTGTACATGTAACAGGGAACAAGAAGTGAAGCAGTGAAGCAAGTGTGTTAACTGCTGAGCGTGACTACAGAGAGACAAGTGTCATTACTGCCCCATTAAAAGCAGCAGATGGCCAATAGCAGTGGGTGGAAGCAGCCCTGCAGGAGAGCATTTAGCTTTAGAATGTGTTTTGGATACGTTTTTGTGCATGTGTGTGTGTTTGGGGAAAAGGGCATGCCCTTTAACATCTGGCAACATGTGTCTTCTATTAGCTTTTTGACTCCTTCGGCAGCTGTGGACCCCTGGGAACACATTACCCAGGCCTTACCTGGGCTACTTCCTCTTTTCCCTAACACACGCAGCGCACTGTCCTGGTGTGAAGCAGCCTGAGAACAGCGAGGCCTCGATTCCATGTAGCCGAGCCAACTTACAACACCGCTGGGAGGCAGGGACGATCATTTGTTCCAGAGAAATCCCAGATCGAGTCGAGTATTTTTAGTTCCGAGGGATGGGAGCGTTGAGCTGTTGGCCAGTTTCAGCAGTGGAAGCCAATTACTGTAGTTTTCTGGCTATTATATTGTACATGTTAAGTCAGCGTTTGGATAATGCATTTTGCAGACTGTGTACTTAATAGATATCTGGAAACATTTGGAGGAAAGACTGACAAGAGTTTCCTCATGAAAGAGGAGTGGAAGTAGAAAGCATCAGGTGATTTCCCCTGTCTGGACACACAGATCTACATTACGCAGACGGCTCAAAGTCCTTGACTCATTGCCATGTTCTCTTTTATCTCTAATCAGGAGGGAGAGCGAGGGAGAGGGGGAGCAAAAGAGAGAGTTAGCAGTTAATAGACTTCCAGTTCTCCCACTCATGAGAGCGCCCTGACTCCCTCCCTGACCATTCAATCAGATCAGCACAAACTAACTAACAACTTCATTATCTCGAGGAGCTCCACGCTGCTGCTGCCTTGAAGTTTTCATAGGGAGATGAAAGTGCGTTGATGGTTTGCGGGGGCGTAGGAAGCCATGAGCGGAGTTTGTTTTTGTGGTGTCACGGTCCCTCTCATAATTAAAGTCTAAACATCCTCTGCAGTGTAGGTGTATGATTGTGGGATTATGTGCACATTGTTGCACTGATGGGGATCCCTTTGAGTCGTTGTGTGTAGGGGGTTAAATAGAGCGCTCAGTGTTGCTATAGAAGTCCTTATAGTGCAAATAGGAAGTAGGTGAATACATAAATATGTGTTTCCACCTAATCTTGTAAGTGCATGGCATTTCTGCATATTTGTTTAAAGGTGCAGTGTGTAGGATTTGGCGGCATCTAGCGGTGAGGTTGCAGATTGCAACCAACTGAAACTTCTCCCGTGTGCCAAGCGTGTAGAACTACGGTGGCTGACATGAAAACGCAAATGGCTCTATCTAGAGCCAGTGTTTGGTTTTGTCTGTTCTGTGCTACTGTAGAAACATGGCGGCTGGCTCCGTGAAGAGGACCCGCTCTGTATGTAGATAAAAACAGCTCATTCATAGCTAACAAAAAAAAATAGACTTCCTGTTGTTGGAGGTCTGGTTGCTGGTCAATGCTGGTGAGCGGCTTGTCAATAAAATGAGAACAGCTGGTCCTCCTGAGCTGAAGTTGTTGCTAACTTCGGGGCTAACCCACTTCACTTTAACCAGCAGGTAGCAAGCAAGACACATGAGCTCGGCTTGGGTCTTGAGGAGCTGTAGCATTTATTCACCGACAAATAAACTGTAACTTACTCACACTGCACTGCTACGTTCACAACTATAACATTAGTTATAGGAGTTACTGCGACTCACCGTCACACATACGCTCTCTTTTTCTCTCTCTCTCGGCCAACCGCACACTCGTTCACGGCACTTGCTAACGCCGCTTGCTAACGCCGCTCGTTTTCCAATCCGTGCGGCCGTCTTAGCGGAAAGCAGAACTGAAGCTACGCCGCTAGCACTGTTTGGATGTTTAGGAACGAGGTGCACTTGGACAGAAATTGTGAAACAAACGTGCTATGGGAATTTCAAAATAAAGGCGAATCTTAAAGACGATAATATGTATCGATGTTTTCACTATGCATCGACGATATTGGATCGTTGATCATTGAATCAATATATTGATCCGGATCGATGGATTGCCACACCCCTACTGCCAAGACATCCCCCTAAATGTTACACACACTGTTCCTTTAAGCCCAGAACAATCCGTTTTCTACACCATCTGTATTTCTATATATGTCAATACAACCTGCATCTCTCTCATGCTTTCAGAAACACTCGGGCACAAGAAAACAGAGTACAGTATTTAGCTTGCGGCCTTCGTAATACTGCGTACAGTCTGAGGGAGAATCAATTCAGTCTGGAATGCTGAACCTGGCATCTCAAAATTGTAAAAACAAGAGAAGAGCTGCAAGGAGAGATACGGAGAGAGGTACATCTTGTACTCGAGGTGAAACTCTCTGATAACTACAGCCACTGTCATCCTATCAAGGTCCTGAGAAAAGTGCTAGACTGGTATGTCTGTGATTGTCCCTCATATGTTTCGTCTGAGGGTCACTACCATTAGTGTTGCTCTTTTTGGTCTAAAGGGGCTCCCTTAATAATCACACTGATGACTCGCAGGAAGGTTAGAGGAGTTGAAAATGGGGGGAAAATGGCTCCATTTGTAATGACAATACAAAAGGTACTCTTTTTTTTTACCTCGACAGCGATCAGACCGAACCCTAGTTAGCCAGTAATTGCCGTGGTTTCTCTGGGCAAGGTCTGAGCTTTTGTCCCGTGTTGGAACCGAGCCAGCTGTTCCACTTTTACACACTGCATTAGAAAAGTACAAAACCTGTCCCTGAACGCTGTCTCATGTTACTGTGTTGTGAGGGTTTGATTGGTCGACTCACTGAGAAGTGTGGAGAGTTCATCTGACCGTGTGCAGGATAGATTTTCACCCAAAGATAAATTACATTATTCTCTGACTTTGAGCCAAGGATTTTAGACTGATGCACACATATTTATACCTTACAGAGGAGCTACTACATCAATCTATTAACCACTATGTCTACGAGTTAATGCATACAGGTTGCAACTGGGGAGTCTCTTCTTCACTGTCTGGTGTCTGGGATGACATTTGCGGATCAAAGACAAACACCGAGTTTGCAGATTAGGGGTCTGGTCTCTGCAATTTCATGCTTTTTGGAGGCGTAACCTGACGGCACAAAACTTTATCTGTAATTCATAGTAATTTCCTAAACTTGGCCTACTTGAGAGTTTATCTGCAGACACAAGAATGTCTTTTTTATATCAAAAGGCAGACAATGAAATCTCATAATAAACCCTACGAGCAAGTTAATATCACACACAGTAAAGTGTCCCTAAGGAACTTACATCTACCTGATTTAACTGTTATCAGGCCATTAAATAGGTGTTATCAGTCGCTATAAGCACCATAGATTTGAGTCATTAGGGGCCTACTATGCCTACTATGTTGTAAAAGAGAAAGTAAAACTTAAAAGTAATACGTTCTAACATGTAAAACTGAATGAAACCTCAGATTTTGAACACACACAAAAAGGCTTCTTTAGGTTTAGGCAACAAAACTACAACTTTTTTAAGTTTAGGCAAAAAAACCCCATTACGGTTTAAACATTAAAATTAAAACATTTTTAGGTTTAGGCAAAAAAAACAGTTACGTTTAGGGAAAAACACCATGTTTTGGATTAAAACTGCAAACACAAAGACTACTACACATTGTTGGTTACACACGGGATGCAAACTCCGGTCTCCTGGGTGAAAACCCCTTTGTTTTTGTAGCCCCTATTGACCCACATCTATGGGGCTTATAGTGACTGATAACACCTATTTAATAGCCTGACAACAGTCTAATCGGCTGTTACATCAGTAGTTCCTGACCCGCCCCGAAGCGCCTTAGAAGAAAAGAAACTGAACAATGAAAAATAAAAGAAACTTTAATCTCTGTAAAAAGTCCAATATTTGATCTTCACACCATTCAAACCTGCTTTCTCTCTCTACCTGCTTTATAAGATGCACAGATATTACATCAAACAAGAATTACACACACAAAGCCTCATCAAACTGACGGCGGAAACTGCTCAAGTTGGTTTCTTTGATTGTCCCTATTCATAAACTTTCACCATATTTTTATGGCATGTGTGTGTGCCAAGAAAAATGGACACCACCATATTGAAATCTAGGACATATCCACCATCTACTGGATGTTTTGTGATACTACAATATCATGACCATTTTACAATAAAAGAGCAACTTAGTTCTTTACAGGACTGAAGATACTTTGGTAGATTGTTACTCTGTGACATATTTTGTAGCTTACTAGAAGTTGTTTTACATATGTAATTGTTATATTACAAGCTCTGTGTTCTAACACGTTTACATTTTGAACACATAACATTTTGTATGTGTGAAACATTTCTATACTGTGATGAATGCCAAGCTAATCTGGACATTCACATGCAAAGGAAGGGTTTGTGTATCTTCTATTTCCTCATTTATCTAGTGTCAAATAATCTACATTATGATCTGCTGTTTTGCAGTGGTTTAAAGAGTCTTGAGAGCGTGATGAAACCACAGATTGTGTCTGCAGAAAAGGAACAGCTTGAGACGGACACTCTCAGACATGCTTAAATATGCTGTAAGGTCCGGGGGCATTTGGCAAAATGATTTACTTAAAAAAAACAACTTTTACAGATCAAAATGTTCAAAAGCTGCCCTAAATAACATCTCATGACTGGCCTTCCTGCCACAGAAAAGATAAAAATCATGCGATCAGATGTCCTCCTCTCTTCTTAATTTGACTGTTGAAGAGAAAAACATTCGGATATATAACGACTTCAACTGTAGATGGAAACAGATATTTTCAAAACCACGGGAAGATTTAATATTTCTGTCTGTGTAACAACATAAAACTACTGCTGATTAGCCTAAAAGTTCTTCTAAATAGTACCTTAAACACAGGAGTAAGACAACACTCATTCAGGAATCCACAAGTGTACAGCCCACAACAAATGGCTCAAAAAGCCTTTCACTTTGCTTCAAGGTCTCTTCAAATATATTAATTGGAATGTTTAAACTCTAAAGTAAAATATTTATTTTATTGTTGGAAGGATAAATGTCAAATGAGAGAGAACTGGTCAAAACAACATCCACTCAGTGTCTTTAGAGATAAAACTGCACAAGTTGTAAGTTGGCGCCCCCTATAGGCGACTGAGGAAACTTCATCAACTCCAGATATGTGACTCAACAGGTAGCTTTACCAACAATACAAGCGAGGGTCTACTCACTTTTGTTTGGGTTTCAGATCACATGTTTTATGCACTTCTGTTTTGATTTGCATTTGCAGTGGTTGGAAACATGTTTACCAAAAAAGCAGACTTTAATTTTGGCAAATAGAGTGAATGTATGGGCTCTCACTGTTGTCTGTTTTGAGTATAAAAGGTGTCATCTTTTGTTAAAGCTGCAGTAGGCAGAATTGGAGGAAATAGGATTACAAAAAGTTATTTTTATAAAACGATCGCTATATCCTGACAGTAGTGCATGAGACAGGTAATCTGAAAAAAATCATGAGCCTCTGTGTCCTCCGTTATTTAATGGTATCTGCAAGATACACAGACCGGAGGAAAACAACCAATCAGAGCCGAGCTGGAGCCTGTTGTCTCTGAGCAGCTGTCAATCACTCACAAACTCCGATCAAACGGTCAAACTAGGCAGCGCTGATCAAATATGAATCAACATTATGTTACTGTAATGCCTATTTCTCGCATAAAATGTTTTCAGAAACATCTTGTAGTGTACTGTTTAGCTGTAAAAATTAGAAAGTTTGTGACCCGGCAGCCACCAGCCGGAGCAAACTTTCTCAGAGGAACGCTCTCTCTATCTCTGAAATGACCTGTGAGTGGGGCGGCTGTGGCTCAGAGGGTAGAGCAGGTGGTCCACCAATCGTAAGGCCGGTGGTTTGATCCCCGGCTTCTCCGGTTCACATATCGATGTGTCCTTGAGCAAGACACTTAACCCCAAATTGCTGTGTGAGTGAGTATTTAGATTAGATCCTGATGGGCAAAGTTGCCATCAGTGGGTGAAAGCTGACATGTAGTGTAAAGCGCTACAAAAGCGAGTGGTCGGAAGATTTTTTAAAGCCTAAAAACAGAGCCACAAGGTGGTGCAGAAGTCTAGTTTTCTCTCAGAACACTTGAATTACAATATGCTGAAAGGTTATTATGGATTTTTGTCCAATGATGCCAAAAATATTCTGCCTACTGCAGGTTTAATTAGATTTCTTTTTTTTTTATTTTGTTGATTTTATATAAAGATTCCGATTTTGGCACAATAAGTAAGTCATAATAAGATTTGTTTTAAATCCACTTATTTCTAGCAGGAACCATAGCCACCCAGATAAATTCAGTTCCTGCTAGAAATAAGTGGATATAAAAACAAATCTTATTTAAACTTGGGTGATTTGGGTGAACTGACCCTTTAAAACTTGACGCCAGTGCTACAGAAACGCACCAGAAGAGGGCGGTAGTTGATCAGACATGAGGGGCTACAGAGGAAATGCATGTTACATCAGAAGTGTGCTTTAAAAACTTGACATTATTATCAGTGGGAAAATGGTCATTTAAGAAGAATGGGAAATATTGGCAGTAGCCAGAAAAAAACACAGTTTGTACATCATCAGTGTGAAGCTGCATTTGTCTTATTTTGCAAGCAGGAAACTAAAGTCCCATGTGTGTGTGACTGAACCCAGCAGGGGGCGCTGTGCACCATCATCTCAGCTGACAGCAAAGAACTGCAGAAAAAGTGGACTAAGTGAAAAAAAATCTCCTGTTTTAATTACATGCAAAACTATATTTTCACATTTTTTCTTCAGCAAAATATTCCTCACAATAAATAACTCTTGTTTCATCTTCAACATGGCCAGCTGTGAAGAAGTAAACCTACAGTTCTTAATACAGCGTTTGAATTTGCATTTCCACGCACACACAACTCAGTGTAGAGGAATTTATCCGCAGGCAATATCAGTTGAGTCTTATCTATCTCTTCCATCTCTTTCAGGTAAAGTTCACTGCCTTTTTAAATGACAATAGAGGAGTCAGCGGGAGTTCTGGCTGGCAGCCTTTTCAGTAGGCTGAATAAAGTTGTGATCTCTCGGGCACTGTTAAGAAAACATTGCATAAAACATTAAGGAGACGCTCTGGCTGGCTGCAGGATTAAAAGGCTTTAGCTATTGTGTTTGGATCATATTGGTGCCAGCCTGTAAGATGATGAGGAAAAACTGCACCTATAGGTAGTTTTTTTTTTTTTTTTTTTACAGATGGTCCCTGAAGGCTTATACAGAGCAGAGCTGCATGTTCCTCAAGTGAACAGGTAAATGTAAATCTAAAAGGGAAAAAAAAGGCTGCTATTGTGTTGGATCATACTGGTGCCAGTCTGTAAGATAATGAGGAAAAACTGCACCTATAGGTAGTTGTGTTTTTTTTTTAACAGACTGTCCCTGAAGGCTTATCCAGATTAGAGCTGCATGTTCACCCAGTGAACAGGTAAATGTAAATCTAAAAAGAAAAAAAAACAACTCAGGAGGTATGCGTGCATTTCTCTTGGCTGAAGGTTTACTTCGCCTGGAGCGCAAGAAGAAGAAGAAGGAGGAGGAGGAGGGGGAAATAGTGGAGCCAATGAGAAGACAGCTTCCAGATCAGCTCTCTATAACTCTGTGTCACACTCACTGAGCGATGCCACAACCAAGTTACTGCAGCTAGGAGACTTTCAGTGGACTATAAGCTCTCTCAAAGCGCGCATATATCACTTTTTTTTTAGTGCGCTTTTTTTGCTTTTACGCACTCCAAAAAAAACAACAACCCTTCTTTTCCTCTGGAGGTGCTGCTTCCACGATGAGCGCCGGACAGACGTATGAAAAGAAGATTGCGAGTATTTTGACCGACCTGCCAGGATCTATGAGTTGCCACCCGAGCTCCAAGGATTCCCCAACCCTCCCGGAGTCCTCTGTGACGGACATGGGCTACTACAGCGGACAGACTGGACCCAGCCATCACGAGTATTACCACCAGAGTCAAGCAGCGTACGGACAGCAAATGAACTCTTACCACCACCACCAGTTTAATCTGAACGGAATGGGAGCAGCTGGAGCGTACGCGACCAAATCTGAATACCCCTACACTAACAGCTACAAACAGTTCGGACATTACAACAGAGATCACCTGCAGGCATCGCCTCCCCTCTCAGGTAAATGTTGAGATCATAATCATGGGTTTTGTTTTTTTATAACTCTGCTCTTTCTTTTTGTCATTATTGTTATTTCTTTTCTTGGTTTTGTTTTGAATGTTGAGGTTGTTTTCTCTCTAGTGTACTTGATGGGTTTGTCTGTAAAGCTCACTTTGTATCTGTAATTACAAACAGTGGATTATGCATATATGAAAAGAGCCTTGAAAAAAGGGGAAAAAATAAAGTATATATATATAAAAAAATAATAATAATCATGAGTTATTTTCATGTGTTTACCTCCAGTGTGCGTAATGGTATCTGCGAGTAAAGGTCAAGTCACTTATTGGGGCTGAGATAGTCTTGTAAAAGAGCCATGATTGAAATCACACTCTATTACCAGTTATTTATTTTTTTAAATTTTATTTATTATTTTTATTTGGTATATTATCTATTTATTTTTTTTTTTTTTAATTTTCCTTTAGTTTTTGGAAAATATTTGTGTTAAAAAATAAAAATCCAGTGCTGACTTCAGTCAAATCACATGCTTCCTTCATGTCCCCCATAAATGTTACAACCGTACAAGGCCCTGCGTAATATTCACTTCACACATGTATATTTGATTTGCAGATAAAAAGAAAAACTAACATTTGCTCAGTAGCCTACCAGGCTGGTGTTTTTAACGTTCATGTTTTAACAGCCTGCCCTGGGAACGAGCCAGTCATTAACAGCTGGTCGTAAAACAATGATGATTTTATTAAAGCTAATAATATTTACTCAATTCTAACATTATGCCACCGGCTTGCCAAAATTGGAAATTCGACAAGATAAAATGATCCTGTGTGAGTGATTTTGGTTTTGTGGTTTTTGTCTTTGGAGTTGCCACATTATAGTTTTTAACTTTGAAGCAAATTCATCTCATCTACATTTTGTTTCACTTGCTATTAACAGCTGGTCATAAAACAATGATGATTTAATTAAAATTAATAATATTTACTCAATTCTAACATGATACCACCGACATGCCAAAATTGGAAATTCGACAAGATAAAATAATCCTGTGTGAGTGATTTTGGTTTTGTGGTATTTGTCTTTGAAGTTGCCACATTATAGTTTTTAACTTTGAAGCACATTCTTCTAATTTACATTTTGTTTCACTTGCTTTTTTTTTTTTTTTTTTTTTTTTTACACTTTATGTAACTTTTTTTTTGATGCTTTATTTCATGAAAAATATTTTTGTTGTAATTTTTTTAGTGAAAGAAGAGCCAGAGCCCGAGGTCCGCATGGTGAATGGGAAACCGAAAAAGATCCGCAAGCCAAGGACGATCTACTCCAGCTACCAGCTCGCTGCTCTGCAGAGGCGCTTCCAGAAGGCTCAGTACCTCGCGCTGCCGGAGAGAGCGGAGCTCGCGGCGCAGCTCGGACTCACTCAGACACAGGTAAGATTCTGGAACACTGGGGATTTTAGAATTCATCAATACTTTTAGCGAAATGTGAGTCAGGGGGTTTCCAAAATATGGCCAACAAGTTGCTACGTGCCATCGGTGCGTAATTACGCACGGCACGCACTGGATTTCCTTGTTTAGATAAAAGAACTTAGAAAAGAATAAAATAATTTAGACCTGAACTGAATGGAGTGTAATTCAAGATTCAAGATTTAAGAGTTTTATTTGCCATTTGCACCTAAGCACATTGGAATTCTGAGCAGTTTACACCGAGTCAGCTTTAAGAAAAGAAAAAAAGGTAGAAAAGGCACAAGGTAATTACAGTACAAAATAAGTAGCACATTCAACTCAACACAATAAATAAATAAATTATTAAAATATAAAACGCCCTCAGTGTAGTCAATAAATAAAATAAACTACCCTCTGTATGGGAACGATACCCCCAGAATACAAATATACAGTATATATGCTCCATGACCATGTCAAAAGAACTTGTAACTCTCAAAAATATATAAAAAAATAAATAATTAATATATTTCAGACAATTACACAATGGAAGGCAGCATATTGCACAGCATTACAGTCCATTATATTAATGCTGTGCATTTATTTATTGTGTTGAGTTGAATGTGCTACTTATTTTGCACTGTAATTACCTTGTGCCTTTTCTACCTTTTTTTCTTTTCTTAAAGCTTAAAGCTTTTCTAAAAACTGCTCAGAATGCCAACGTACTTATATTAGGTACAAATGGCAAATAAAACTCTTGAATCTTGAAGATAAACAATTAAAAATGCTCAATTAACTTACTATTTATTTACCATCTTAACATTATCTATATTTTATAGCACTTTTTAATTTTCTGTTGCAGTACAATTAAAGGTCCCGTATTGTAAAAAGTGAAATTTTCATGTGTTTTATATTATAAAGCAGGTTTAAATGTGATATAAATACTGTTAAAGTACCAAAATGCTCAATATACAGAGAAACACACACAGCCCGTATTCAGAAATAGTGCGTTTGAAACAAGCTGTTAGGATTACTGTCCATTTGTGATGTCACAAATATACAATATTTAGACCATTACACGGTTTCAAACATAAACGTTCTAAATGTGTCCCAGTTTATTTCCTGGTTGCAGTGAATGTTAATAACATCAGCTGACAGGAAGTAAACATGGACCCAAGCTGTTGCCTTTTAACGCAATTCTTTTGCAATTCCATTGAAATGAGCTAAAACGGAGCGTTTCAGACAGATGGTAAATACAGGTATATTCAAGCAGACAGTATGAGGAAAATAAAGTTTTTTTTAAACATTAAAGCATGTAAACATGCTCTAGTAGAAACACAAAATACAAGTATGAACCTGAAAATGAGCATAATATGGGACCTTTAATGTTCACACTCTTTATTCTTCAACAGGTCAAGATCTGGTTCCAGAACCGGAGGTCCAAGTTCAAGAAGCTGTACAAGAATGGCGAGGTTCCTCTGGATCACAGTCCCAACGCCAGCGACTCCATGGCATGCAACTCCCCACCCTCCCCCGCAGTGTGGGACAACAGCACCCCGCAGAGCACCCCGATCAGCAGACCTCAGGTCCCTCAGCCGACGCACAGCTCGTCGCCGCCCTACATGGAGGATTATAACAACCACTGGTACCAGCAGGGATCACACCTACAGCACCCGGGCACCGTGCACCACCCAGTCCCGCAGCAAAGCGTGGGAGCTGTTTATTAACAATGACTCAATGGTCTCTCTCTCCCACAATGACTCTGCAGAGCAACCGGACCGGGAGATAAATAAGTGAAACTTTTTGGTTTCTTTTTGGATGATCAAGAACTTGTTTCAGAAACTGGGGGTTTCCATTCACAATCAAGCACATAAGGGATTTCTGATCACTTGTGGCAGCATATTTAACGGACATCATGGCGTGGTTGTTTAAATTATTTATCGCTTCTGTTGTATTTTTCTCACTCACTTTTGTAAATGAATATGCAAAAATTGTTTTGTTTTTTTACCCTATAACCACAGACAGAATATTGACATTTAAGCATTCAAATCACAAGCGCGTCCAAAAAAGAGAACTCAGGTCATATTTATATGGATTTGTATAAAACGTCGAAGGCTGTAAATATGTGTTTATATATGCAGAACCACTAAGATGCTATTTGTTTTGAAACGGCACTGTGGTGCTTCCAAAAAAAAACTTTGTCATATTCATGTAATTAGTCCACTTGTTGCCTTCTTGTCAATTGAATAAAGGTGTTAATTAAGCATGTTGTGTGTCTAGCCCCTTTATAAACAATGTATAGGGTCTATAAGGTGCACGCACACCTCATCCTAACCAGTGCAGGAACTGGTTTCTGAGAGCAAATAGAGCCTTTGGGGAATTAGTGTTTGAACATTTAAATGAATGAAATCAATGATTTAGATCACTCACTTTGAATCTAGATGATTTAAATATGATTCCACTAGAATCAGGTTTATTCATAATTCAAGCTGTGTAAAACACTTACAGACGTCGTAAATGTTTATACTGTAATGAATAGGCCTATTAAATTATTTTTAATAATAAATAATTCTCTCATCTTTAGGTCTAAATCACTTGACAGAATAACAGTCCTGTGCTTCACCACACTGGGCAGAATATTACAGCTGTTTAAAGGTCCCATATTATAAAAAAGTGAGATTTTCATGTTTTTTTATTATAAAGCAGGCTTAAGTCCTATATAAATACTGCGAAAGTATCGAAACGCTCAATCCACAGGGAACTACACACAGCCCGTATTCAGAAACTCTGCATTTGAAACAAGCTGTCAGGATTTCTGTCCATTTGTGATGTCACAAATATACAATATTTAGACACTTTACACAGATTTAAACGTAAACATTCTAAATGTGTCCCAGTTTATTTCCTGGTTGCAGTGTATGTGAATGTCATTAGCTGACAGGAAGTACACATGGACCCAAGCTGTTGCCTAGCAACGCATTTCTGTTGCAATTCCGTCAAAATGCGCTAAAACGGAGCGTTTCAGACAAAGGGTAAATACAGGCATATTCAGACAGACTGTATGAGGGAAAATAACGTTTTTTTTTAACATTACAGCATGTAAACATGTTCTAGTAGAAACACAAAATACAAGTATGAACCTGAAAATGAGCAGAATATGGGACCTTTAAAGGAGTTGTATCTGCAATTACGCACTGGTTTATCCACTTTTTATTTCAATTTGTCCAGAAATCTAACCGGAAACCAAAAGGTTCTTAATCTAAATATATTTTCTTAACCTAATTTTATGATCAAGAATGTTATTTATCTCACTGAGCCCAAAAGTTTTGGAAAAGTATATATAGTACAGAGTCAATAGACTGTAATGTTGAGCTGACTGTGAGCTGCGTGCAAAGCGCTGCAGTAGGAGGCGACGCACAAGCAGACATGTTGGAGTCACTCGGTTTTATTACTATTCTGCTGCCAGATAACACGAGAGAGAATTCACAGAGAGAGAGAGAGAGAGAGAGAGAGAGGGAGACAGAGAGAGAGAGAGAGAGAGAGAGAGGGAGACAGAGAGAGAGAAGGGAGGGTTTTAGAAACGCTGCCAAATATTGACGTTATAAGAAAACACAGCCCCTTTCTATTTTTTGACTGTTTTACTTTAAACACTGGGTTTCATTCTGTTGAATTTGGCAAAGTAGTTATAGAAGATGAGCAGGCTTTTAGTTCACGGGTCCATCATCATGTGATGAATGACTCACTTTTTTTTTTTTTTACCAAATATTAAAGATAATGTTCCACAGTATCAGATGAAACATTCACACACTGTTAAGAATTTCCCAGTAAAATAACAGTAAAGAACTGGCAGCAGGGTTGCCTTTATGTTACTGTCAAATTAACATTATTATACTGTAGCTGAAATTTACAGCTTTGTACTGTTAATGAAAAATACAGTTTGAACTGTTTTTTTTTTATTAATTTCACAGTATTTTACAGTTAATTTACTGTTTAAAGATACATTATATAGCTGTTTTCCACCTTTCTTTTACATTATCTTACTGATAATGCACTATTTAGGTTGTATTTTTTACATACATTTTAATAAACATTATTTTTTTGCCTAGATGAATAGACTTAGCAGGTTACAGACATAGGAATAGTCACACTAAATACAATTAAAGGCACTTGTTAGGAAAAAGGCTATAATAGACTTGTTGACACTTTCCCCAAAATGTCTGTCTATAGCTGGCTACAAGCACAGAATGCAAAGACAGTTAGACAGTTGATCAGCAGTAAAGTGCTGTTTTTTTAAGAATACATTATAGTTCAGTTAAAAAACGGCCTATGAGTTTAATTTAACAGGTTTTCTTTTGTATTAACAGTAAAGCACTG